>NC_081189.1:7822265-8422265 GCF_902713425.1 Acipenser ruthenus
GGATCCTATCATAAACAATAAACAATAACTATTACAAGGATCTTCCTGTTCCGCTGTGCATGGTTTCAATTTGTACCACACGTCCCCTTTTTCCTAACACAAGGACGTTGCAAGTATTCGTGTATCCAACATTGCCTCCAAAACAATACGATCATTGGAAAAACTCTGGCTACATGTTGTAGAAAGGTAGCCTATAACTAGTAGACTTTATTCCAAAGATGTATTTATTTATTTATTTTACTTAGGGAATCAGAAAAAAAAGAAACCGTTAGTAAGTTTTGGGTGACGGGACAGGAATCGACAGTCCTATCATATATGGTCAGCTTTATTCAACGTTAGACTGGCAAATGCTTTATGACAGTAATGCAAACCCTCCTGTTGCCTCTTCGTTTTTTAATCTCTTCAGTTTACAGCACTTTAAGGCAACGGGACAGATTCTTACAGCTATTTACTCTTAATTGTCATTAGTTGATAGTTTTCTCTGAAAGGAAAGGAAATGCCTGGGTGGTTTATTTTTGGTTCATTGGTATGTTCGTATTAATGACCGTTTGAGTAAGCACTGTTAAGAAAGTAGCCTACGATGCACAATATTACGAGCATCATTATAGCAGGTATGTGTGATATGTACAAGTACCCTGCCTTTCAGATGGGGCATTCAATGACTACAACAAAGCAAAGCAGACAATAAAGAATAATCGTGAAACGGAATACTTGATATTCACTAAAGATGGATGGGTGCTATTGAAGGACCCCGTGCTCACTGGGTGTTCGGGTGCTGCCTGAGAGGGTCTGCCTGCGTGTATTCTGAGCTAATGAGTATGCAGGTCTACATCGGCCCTGCTCCTTTATAACATGAATACCTACAAGTACCTCCGCCTCATTGGCACTGCGTGGGCTTATTAAATGCACTCCTTATGAGCAAGCAGCTCTTCCTCAAGGTAATCTTTGATGTGTACTATTTATTAATTATATCATTTTGTGTATAAATGCAGTGTTTTACTGACACACAGACATCCATACTTTGTTTTCCAGAATAACTAAGTGACAACGAATGTTTAATAATAAAATAAAACCTTGATGTTAAAATCCTTCTAATAAATAACTAAAAAAAAAAAAAACCCTGGCTCGCCAGGGGTCCGACGGCTGCTGTGGCATCAGCACCCCGCATCAAAACCCGCAAGTTTGAAGGGTGGGGCAACTGGAGTGGGACAACGTGAGTGGGACACTCCTCCCAGAAGTAGCTGACAGTGCCACATCGCCCTACACAGTGCCGCTGCTACCGCCATTGTCAGCCAGGTGAGCCCAACAGTACAGCCAGGGGAGTGAGGCTCCACTCCCCCCAGAAGTATCTGACAGCACCACAGTTCCAACAGGGCCCGCCATTGTCATGGGGAAGACCTCTGTGATGGACTTCTGCCACATCCCGGTCCGAGTGGAGGGGTTTCATGCACAGGTCCGAGCGGAGGGGTTTCATGCACAAGTCAGAGTGGAGGGGTTTCATGCACAGGTCCGAGTGGAGGGGTTTCATGCACAGGTCCGAGCGGAGGGGTTTCATGCACAGGTCCGAGCGGAGGGGTTTCATGCACAGGTCCGAGCGGAGGGGTTTCATGCACAGGTCCGAGTGGGGTTTCATGCACAGGTCCGAGCGGAGGGGTTTCATGCACAGGTCCGAGTGGAGGGGTTTCATGCACAGGTCCGAGCGGAGGGGTTTCATGCACAGGTCCGAGTGGAGGGGTTTCATGCACAGGTCCGAGCGGAGGGGTTTCATGCACAAGTCAGAGTGGAGGGGTTTCATGCACAGGTCCGAGCGGAGGGGTTTCATGCACAGGTCCGAGTGGAGGGGTTTCATGCACAGGTCCGAGCGGAGGGGTTTCATGCACAGGTCCGAGTGGAGGGGTTTCATGCACAGGTCCATGTGGAGGGGTTTCATGCACAGGTCCGAGCAGAGGGGTTTCATGCACAGGTCCGAGTGGAGGGGTTTCATGCACAGGTCCGAGTGGAGGGGTTTCATGCACAGGTCCGAGCAGAGGGGTTTCATGCACAGGTCCGAGTGGAGGGGTTTCATGCACAGGTCCGAGTGGAGGGGTTTCATGCACAGGTCCGAGTGGAGGGGTTTCATGCACAGGTCCGAGCGGAGGGGTTTCATGCACAGGTCCATGTGGAGGGGTTTCATGCACAGGTCCGAGCGGAGGGGTTTCATGCACAGGTCCGAGCGGAGGGGTTTCATGCACAGGTCCGAGTGGAGGGGTTTCATGCACAGGTCCGAGTGGAGGGGTTTCATGCACAGGTCCGAGCGGAGGGGTTTCATGCACAGGTCCGAGCGGAGGGGTTTCATGCACAGGTCCGAGCGGAGGGGTTTCATGCACAGGTCCGAGTGGAGGGGTTTCATGCACAGGTCCGAGTGGAGGGGTTTCATGCACAGGTCCGAGCGGAGGGGTTTCATGCACAGGTCCGAGTGGAGGGGTTTCATGCACAGGTCCATGTGGAGGGGTTTCATGCACAGGTCCGAGCGGAGGGGTTTCATGCACAGGTCCGAGTGGAGGGGTTTCATGCACAGGTCCGAGCGGAGGGGTTTCATGCACAGGTCCGAGTGGAGGGGTTTCATGCACAAGTCCGAGCGGAGGGGTTTCATGCACAGGTCTGAGCGGAGGGGTTTCATGCACAGGTCCGAGTGGAGGGGTTTCATGCACAAGTCAGAGTGGAGGGGTTTCATGCACAGGTCCGAGTGGAGGGGTTTCATGCACAAGTCCGAGCGGAGGGGTTTCATGCACAGGTCCGAGCGGAGGGGTTTCATGCACAGGTCTGAGTAGAGGGGTTTCATGCACAGGTCCATGTGGAGGGGTTCCATGCACAGCCTTGGTCGACACAGGATCAACGGTGACGCTGGTGCGACCTGATGTGATCCAGGGGCGGGTCCAGCTCGAGCCAACAATGGTGCAGCTCTGCACAGTCACCGGAGAGCTGGCTCCCACGCAGGTTAGAGGGACCATGGTGATCCAGGTGGGCGGCTGGACGGTGAACCACCCTGTGTGGGTAGCTGCAGTACAGGAACCCTACCTGCATCCTCGGCCTGGACTTTTTGAGAAGTACCACCAGCCAGCTAGACCTCGGGACGGGGGCTCTACACTTCCAGGAGGGCCTGGTCATCGCCATGGCCCACCCGGGGGAACCAGTCACTCCCCACCGGGGCTCCTGCGGAGAACTGGCTAGGGGAACCACCACACCCCCGAGGACGGACATGCAGGGGCCAACAGGCTCCGCAAAAAAACCACTGGGGAGGGGAGGGGGGGGGGGCACAACACACAGAACGCAAGCAGACAGTCATCTCAAACCCTGTACAGCATAAAATGGAAGGAAAGACAACAACAGCAAATACATTTAAAAAAACATACAAAAGATAAAAAAGGACAACAGAAAATCCAGTCAGGATAAACAGGAATGCCATTCTAAATAAGAATGGTTTTAGACGTGAACACAGCATCCCTAATCCAATTCCATAATTTCGGAGCATGGGAGATTTGATTTAGCAAACTGAAAAATCAAGTTAGCAGATATATCACTCAATCAGGATGTTTTTGTTTGGTGAGCTATTGTGGTTTTGTTTTCGATAGTGTCGCTTGCAATGTTTTAAATATCTGCACTCGTGAAGGAGAAGTTGAAGCGCTACTCTTCGAGAAACACTGCGTTTAAACGCTGATCTTACGATGTTCTTACGGCGTAGTTTGGTTCAAGTAGCTTTTGGGAAACGACCCCCTGGTTGCCCATACATTGTGGTATATTCTGCTGCAAACGCTATTTTCAAAAAGAAAGTACATGGAAAAATAGATTGTTATGTGACTATTTTTGACAAAATACAATTATTAATTGTGTTATAAACAAATTTGCATCGGGGAGGTCGATTAATTTATAAAAACGAATTTAACGTTCAGCTGAGCATGTTGTTTTTTCTAACAGTTAGAAGATCGAGTCTGTATTGTATCCAGCTATATGATTACAGTAACGCACACAGCTCGAGTTAGATGCTGTATTTACTTTAAATGCACGCAGTCCTTATTTTGGATTGCTTGCTGCCGATGTTTTTGCAACAATGTTTTTTTAAATTCTTGCAAAAAAAAAAAAAAAATTACATCTGACCAAAATTATGAAAATTGACACATAGAGCCAAATGTATTCCTTTGGGCTGGAGGGAAGGGAGCAGAAAACATTAATTAATGATATCTATAAATAAAGAAGAGGTTACTGCACTGCACTGTATATCAATTTATCTCAAAGCATCCAAGCCAAATGCCATTAGCAGAACAACAATCTCTTTGGTCTCCAAGGACATTCATAATTTGCCAGTGAAAACGAGGATAAAATGAACTGCATGTTGATTGTTTAAGACAACCCTTAAATGACATCTTAATTGGTTAGCTGTAGCATAAGACTTGGGTTGACTAAACTCAATACAACATAGTATGTTATACGCGGCTCCTTAGAAAACGCAAACTAGCTGGACACAATTGAAGTTGGTCGTTGCTTATAAAGCCAGTTGCAGTATTTGAAACAGGCCAGTAAAAGAGTGACTGAACTTCCATGTGGATACACCAATACCAGCTGAGTTCCACTCCTGACCGTGTGCTGTCTGTATAATAATGGTGTCTTCTGGATTTTTCTATTACATGGTTCCAAATATAAAGCACTGCATGTGGAATAATGAATCAGGGTTATTATATTACGCTTAGTTCATTCTGCAGTGACAGCATCCAATGGGAATACGACATCCTCATCAAGTTTATTTTATTTATTTATTTTTTTATACTTAAAACTTTAATTTAAAAATTCAGGTTGAGTTCATTTTATTACAAAGTTGCAAGGTAGTTTTTATTTTTTTTATTTTTTTTTATTAATTATTCATAAAGTTTACACCGGTTCCTGCAACTGTGGTGGCACGTGGAGCCGTAGCATTTGCGCACGTTTTTTTGGGATGAACTAACACATCTGTAGATGTAGCTATAACAAATGGTTTGTTTCAGCTCGGTATCATTTTGTCATCGCATATTCTGTTTTTTTTTTCTATTTGGGTGCAAGCGTGATTGATAGCCTTGGGTGAATTGTTCGCAAGAACGTGAGACGTGCCAAAACAAACAGATATGAGGGAAGTGTGGTGAAAGGGAGCAACAGTACTGCGGAATGGACCTGGCTTTGGGGAGTTCACGTCGAGGTGAGACAGCTGGATGTACAACAAATAAAAATAAGGTGGACACTTCATCGAAATAAATTATAGTACAAAATGGCAGTCTAGATTAGAAAAGCACGGAGTGCAACTTTTCCAACAATGGCCCTGTAAGAACTGGGCTTTTCGCCAGCGTCCTTCAGCATATGATCTATTATTTCACCCGTTCATACTGTGGTCTTCTTACATTATTTATAGGGCCCATAAACTAAGTATGAACTAATCTTAGGATAACGTGTTTCAGTAGCATAGATAGATAGATAGATAGATAGATAGATAGATAGATAGATAGATAGACAGACAGACAGACAGACAGACAGACAGACAGACAGACAGACAGAGATAGATAGATAGATAGATAGATAGATAGATAGATAGATAGATAGATAGATAGATAGAACATATATAATGTAACATATTTAAACACATGTTAAGAACATAAGAACATAAGAACATAAGAAAGTTTACAAACGAGAGGAGGCCATTTGGCCCATCTTGCTCGTTTGGTTGTTAGTAGATTATTGATCCCTGAATCTCATCAAGCAGCTTCTTGAATGATTCCAGGGTGTCAGCTTCAACAACATTGGGTATTTATACAATTTTATATAAATAAAGGTATTTATAAAACGTTGGTATTTATATAATTTTCACTGATATTTATATTAGTAATGCTATTTTCTTGTGCGTTCAAGTACAGGCATAATGCGTTTGCAATCTGTTGCATAAGACTTGGGCTATGTTTACACCTTTGGTTTTACATTAGTGGAGTCAACAAGAGACTATAACTAAGATGAAGTGTATTTCAATCTGAAGTGAAAAAACGACTATCCCCCATACTGCACATCTGCACAACTGCACAGCAGGCTTTGGTGTAAAGCATCTGTTGCTACCCAGATAAGCCTTGAATTGTATTTTTAGACTAATTAGCAAATACTATATTTAGGAATTGACTCCTTCCTGAGGCAACAGTAATTTATTTATTTTTTTGTATTGCATGCCAATTTTATTTTCACTACGCTATTCAAGTATTTCAAAAGAAGTGTGTGCTTTAGTTAATACTATACTATATATTAATATTTTGACATATCTCATGGTTTGAAAGCCATATGAGATAAAGGCACTGCGGGTTTGTAATCGGTGGTGCGTGGATCTGTCGAATTTAAATCGAATGACACAAGCATTCTGTAAATGATATACATTCACAAAGGAGAGTGGGGGGTGGGGGGTGGGGTGACATTATAATCCCCTTTCTTGGTTGTTGTTGAATGCTTTCCGTGGTTCTCTAATTAGAATTGTATTCAGGGTGGCATTAGTTCCCAAACTTTTAATCGAGCGTAAACCCAACTTCTTTTAGCGGCAGTGATAAGAGTAGCAACTGTTCCACCCAGTGAATAGCAAGGATGCTGCACCTCCCATGGTGCTCATTCAGGAATCTTTTTACTAAATCTAAGCAGGCCCGGTACTACCGGTGTATGGGCATAGAAACCCTTCACATTTCTTCTAATTAGTCTAATTAGGGAGGCCGATTGAGAGATGTTAAGAGTACAGATATATGTTCAGATGCTGCCAATCTAAACGGAGTAATTGCTTCTTCTCTGTGAAAGCGAGGACACGAGAGGCCATCTCAGTAGGAGTGTTCGTACTTACAGGACAGCAGAAATAAAATATAACTGTAAAAAAAAAATACGGGAATTTACGGGAAATGTATTATTTACCTTAATACAACTGCATTTGTACTTTCTAGTGTATATTTTCATATTATCAAAGGCACATCATTTTTTAAAAAGTATTTTACACTAATATTGAATAACTTTTACCGTAAAAAAAAAAGTCAATATTAAGGTACATTTATTCAGTAAAATACTGTACTTTTTACAGTGTATTATTATTATTATTATTATTATTATTATTATTATTATTATTATTATTAAATGGCTATCCGGAATTGATGCGTATTTACGTTTGTTTCATTTCATGTCATGCATATTAGGTTATCAAACTCTTAAAAGCATGCTATATTTTGCAGCTCGGTCCATCATTATTTTCTTTTTAGGTTTCTGTAAGACTTCTTCAATGTTAATATTGTTTATTTTGTTACCGCTCTCAATTTCACAAAATACACTTTATGCTTCAATTTAAAATATAATTATTTCACCACTATAGTCCAGGAACATTTTGTAGTACCGCCTTAGCTTCCTTAGCTTCCTGTTAATCACTTAACATGTCCCGTTTTACTGTTTGGAAACTAATCTAAAAGACAAACCGAGCTGCATTTGTAACAGCTTACCCTATGTGAAACCACTCGTGGTGTTGTTATTATTATTATTATTATTATTATTATTATTATTATTATTATTATTATTATTATTATTATTATTATTATTATTATTAGTTGTAGTAGTATTAGTAGTTTGCTAGGGGTGATTGTTTAATTGGGCAATGCATTACAAAGGGGTGCTTGTTATGTGCAGGTGTAAAAACAGAGTAAAAGAATATTTAGGACCAGGTCAAAGCCTCCCTGAACTGTCACCCTACCAGGTCAAATGTTTGTAAAATCAACATGAGGGGAGGACACGCCGCCGGGCGACGGGACAGAAAACATGCAATGGGCACTTATTATTAAATGGGTTCACACTACACTGTAAAACATGAACCCGAACCCAGCATCGCTCAACACCCTTGTTATCCATTTGCCTGATTCATTTTCTATCTGCTGAAAGATGTCTGGACCTGTACCCCATCATCTTACAAATGCCCATATATTTGATGCGTATTTTACACACTGTCAGCCCGTTGCGTTAGGATGACGTCATTGTTTTTCCTTCCCAATTTTTGATCCTGGAATACAGGTTTTATACCGATGTAGAGTTTCCTTTTTAATATGATGCAATGAATGTTGTAAATTAGAACCATTAACGCATTACAGCACTGGAAGTGGCGCTTGTGCCATGTGTTTGTACGGGTTCATTCAGATTTTTCCAATGTTAATAATTAGGACTTGCATAATGTTACCCAGTGTAAAATGAAGCGAGGGCATTGAGTTGGCAGTTCGATGACTTGTGGATAATGATGAATGACCCTGTGTGGAATGCAGCGAATCCCTTTAATTTTCCATAGATTAGCCTACATACAAGGACGTTCGTAGAGAATGGTTTCTCCGCTGAGGTTTACAACCCAATTGCACAAACAACAACAACACAACAGCCTATACTGTACGTTATTATGACTTAAGTGTTGTTAGTTGTTATAGGTACAAAATATAACAAGTCTAAGAGGAGATTGCAGTATAAATATTGGAGGAAGTTTATTTAGGAAAATATTCTTACTTCAATAAAATAAAATATACCTGTATCATACCAAAATGGAAGAAGGACTGCAGTTTAATCACCTGAACAATCGAACACTTACAACACAAACAATACAAACTCAATTCTGTTTCTTTAATGGCAACAAAGCTTGCGTTACAACACTATTACTACTACTACGACTACGACTAATAATAATAATAATAATAACAACAACAACAACATAAAGTGTGCATTATCTTTAACCAAGAATGAGGACATTATTCTTTTTTTACATGGAGTTTACAGTGTAGTCATACAAGTAAAAAAGTATTATTATTATTATTATTATTATTATTATTATTATTATTATTATTATTATTATTATTATTATTATTCAAAACACATAGTATTTGAATTAATATAAGTTTGTTTTATTATTGTAGTGGTGTTGCCGGAATGTAATTATGCAACGAGATAATAAGTATTAATAGACCGAATATGTGCCTGTTTCCTTATTTCAGTATTAACTACTGTTAAATAATAATACAAACACAAAATCATAACGGAAGCAATACAATAACAATCTACAGAGGCAGAGTTCCTATGCAGGGCGTGTACACTTACACTTCTATTGCGCTGTGCCTTATCGCACTGGGATTACTGTGAATGCGTAAAGTTGTAAAGACTACTGGAGTTGCAAAAGTTAAAGACCAAAGACAACAATGACACTACTACTACTACTACTACTACTACTACTACTACTTCTACTACTACTACTACTACTACTACTACTACTAATAATAATAATAATAATAATAATAATAATAATAATAATATGGTCTTACACTTTAGTAATTTACGCCCATGCAGTATACAGGTAACATTATATTATATAGTTCTACTGCTTAATTATAAAAACAATGCATTCTTTGAAAAGCGTTTCGGCTATAAAAGCCTGTAATGTGCTAAATCTCTAACCGCCTCATGTGTTCATAGTGCAATAAATATATTGTTGCTTCGGACCTCTGAAAAAATGATGCCATTACCATAGTCTTTGGATCATGTTCGAAAAATGAGATAAACATGAGCCTGTACGAAATGAAAGGATTATGTGATGAAATCGTTAAGAATGACTGTTTGAAACATATGTAGGGCTGTTTTAAAATAAACATCGACACAGTTTCTTCTCATCCACAACCTGGTGAAGTGATCCAGTGTTCTTGAAATACACACACACACACACACACACACACACACACACATTATATATATATAGTACGTTAATCAATAATATGTTCATCTTACACTTTGATTCTTGCGACTAACCCGACGGATATACAGTAAAATATGTATTGAGCTTTACCATATATATATATATATATATATATATATATATATATATATATATATATATATATATATATATATATATATATATACTGTCAGTATATTTTATTAAATAGAAATGAGAAAACGGAACAACACAAGATGAAACTATTTCAAAATAACCGACAGAAGCAATAATTAAAAAGAATAAAGATGGGCTCGTCAGTATGGAAGTGGGTTCCACTCTGTTTGGTGGGAAGCTGTTTAAGTTCCATAGACTTCATTTACGTCCATGTCTGAGAATATTTTATTTTAACACGTTTTAAATATATGTATACAACTGTAAGTCGCCCTGGGTAAGGGTGTCTGTTAATACATAAATAAATAAATAAATAAATAAATAAATAAATAAATAAATAATAATAATAATAATAATAATAATAATAATAATAATAATAATAATAATAATGTACTCTTATTGTGCATTACTTTAGATTTTTCTGTTGCCTAACATATAGATATCCAATATAAAAGGACCTCAAACAAGGCCAGGGCTAACAGCGGTAATGAGCAGAACAGAACAGAATTCTCCTCCTGGCGTGACACCGCCGTTGTCCGCTCTTGGCCCACTGAACTGTTCACTATAAAATTAAATACATGAACACAAACACATACATCAATACCTTCGTCAAATTAAAAAAAAAATTCGAACTACAAATTGTGTACATAGCATAACATTTTTTATTCAGACTTATATTCATATATATAATTTATATATAATTATAATATATATATATATATATATATATATATATATATATATATATATATATAATTTCTTGTGGCATAACGTCTTTTTATGTGATAATGTGGTATACTGTAAATGTTTGCCTTCCTCCTTTAATTAATGAAAATAACGATTGCTGAATATTATTCAGGTCTATTTAGTACAGTCCTACTGTGTAGGGCACAGATAGCGCCATAAT
Organism: Acipenser ruthenus; assembly: GCF_902713425.1. Lineage (NCBI taxonomy): Eukaryota > Metazoa > Chordata > Actinopteri > Acipenseriformes > Acipenseridae > Acipenser > Acipenser ruthenus. Next base: position 7,833,080 of record NC_081189.1, read on the forward strand.
CTGTATTCTCTAACATTAATATAATTCAGACTATTTATGTATGTATGTATTTATTTATAATATTTAAAAGGCACATAGATGTATTAAATCATACTATAAACTATAAATGAATTATTGCCAAACAATCACACATTGAAAAAACAACACCAGGCTACAGGTCGCAAATAATCAATTTCTTTGGTGAAAAATATTTTAGGAGTTGCAGCGGCATGTGCTTTAGTGTCGCTATTTCCTGTACACATTAAACACGCTATGTCACCAAAGATTAACCTTTAAGCTATGTTGTTAATCAGAAAATAAACAGACATAAACGTACAAGCTGGGTTCTAGCAAAATAATATACAAAACGGTCCATGTGTTTCCCTTCCATTTTGAGGGCCTGTGCGATTTTATTTTTCCCTGCCTGAAAGAATTCTGCACTGAACTCCGAAGCAACCTTCCACAGTTCACGTGCATAGGGAGTAGGCCTATTCTTGATCAATAAATCCTGCTCATTCACAGTACGTGTGTAACTAACTACAGCAAGCGGAATGAAGACTAGTGAAGGAGGATTGTTTTAACAAGAACCTGGACAGCTGTTTCAGATCAACTCGAAAGATCCTGAATCACCAACCTGCAGACAGCAAAACATAGCCTCCCTCACCTTTGTGACACTACCTAGTCAAGCCCTAATTACAGTCTGATTGAGTGTGGGAGAGGGCAACGTGGAGAAAGAACAAGCATTCAGGTCACCAATAAACTACTGATGGGTAGGCTGTATAGACTTAGCAACGGCGAATTACTCGATGGAAGCGCATCCTGTTTTTACTGTACGTATTTAGGCCAGGAGGTTGGCTATTTTCAGTCGCAGGCAGTAGCAACCTCACACAACCCCAGCAAATCTCATTTTATGAAATAAGTAAATATACATAGACAGAATTTACAGTCACAAAATGTTATACGCATGTGGTTTAGTTCACCGTACAAATCCATTAAAAGAATTCTTTATTCGGTACACCGCCGCTTTATAGTCTTTTAATTACACACTGATGAGCCTGAACCTCCCTTTGCAACTGAATTTGAATCTTCTCGCTAGCAAAAGCATGACGATAAGACTGTTATTAATACATTTACAGAATGTGTACAGTGTGTATATGGAATTCACTATTTGGATGTTGACCCTATTTTGAAATACATAAATAAATAAATAAATAAATAGATAGATAAATAACAAGCATAAAATAGAAAAGAAATAAGGTGGCTTTGCTTCCAGTCCGTTTTTTGTGGCTATATGCGGAACACAGTAGGCCTTCATTAAATACACAATAAATTACATTTGGCGAACGTAATCCAGAGATTACAACTATGCCTAATAATGCTATAAACGGTCTAATTAAACTATTTGTGCGGCCTTTCTACTTTGAGCTGATTCGACCTGCGGTCTACACAGGCGCGCTATTGACAACCAATTGAATCCAATTCACCCCAATTCATTATTAGCAATAGCATGCGTGTTATTTATTTGTGTCGTATTTGTTTTAGGGTGCATTATTGAATTCATTAAACGTTCCCTGGCAGGGGCGCGACCCTTCTCCCTACCCTACGCTGTGTTGCTGGGATTTCACTGGTGTTCATCACTCTGTTCTATGGCAGTTGCTTGTTTGCCGAGTCTTGTTCTTTGAGCCCGAGCACAATATCTACAGCCGCCTTGTTAGTTTTCAATGGAGGTTACACCACAGGCAATTTGCATGCAAATAGAGATTATGCTGTAATAATATTACTAAGATCAAAGTGAGTTTGCAATATATATATATATATATATATATATATATATATATATATATATATATATATATATATATATATATATATAATTTATTTATTTCTTATTTTTATTGCCATCAGCTACAATTCCAAAGTCAATATGACATTTTATGAGGACACATTTAGACCCTATCCCATGCCGTTTCGTTTATTTTACGCACTACGTTTCTGTTCTTCTGGTGACTAATTCTGTCTCGTTGCTTTAGTGTAATACCAAAGCGATTTAATTAGAATAGGGTAACAATTGTAAATAACACGATGCCCAGAAGCCCTTTAACTGTTTCAGTTGGTTCCGTGTGGCTATCCATGTCTGTTTGTTTTTGCATGTGTTTACTTTTAATCTTTGGGACTTTCTAATTTATTTCCACAGATAATTATATGTCTAATGTCAAAGTGAAAAGGCGCACGCGAGTGATTACTATTTGTTGTCATAATTACAATTTTGCAGGCATTCTTTTCGCCCGCTTACACGGCCGCGTTTTAGTTACACTTCTGAAAAGCATGGCATTTGAGGTTACATAAACAATGCGGGGTGTGTTTTGTTGCTTTCCGATATTATTTAGCTCAAATTATAACGTTAAGACTTTCTCGAATTAAAATGGTGTGCATTCGTTTAAAAAAGAAAACGTCAACAATTTGAAATTCGTGTAATAACGTTAATATAAATCCACATCATAACCCATCTCCTGCTAAACAAAGACAACTAGGCCAGTGTGTCCGCCTTGTGATTTCTTAGCTATAATGGCTAATGTGCCCATTGTCTTGACTACCGTCCCAAAGCGGTTGTATTGTTTGGTTTTAGTGGCTTTAAAATAACATATAGGCATATATATATATATATATATATATATATATATATATATATATATATATATATATATATAATAAAACATTCCTCCTATATTATAAACAGTTATATTATTCACTACTCTTATGCATAATGAGAAATATTTTGTAACCTCGATTGTAGTCTTTGTCAGGCCTCAATTGTAGGCTGTACAACTCGACCCATTATTAATCAGAATTCTTACAATTTACAAATGGAAGGCTCTGAAAGCCTCAAACCAATTGGAAGATGCTTGGAATTATCTGTAAGATATGTCAGCGTTCCACAACAGTAAAGGAAGGCAAAAAAAAAAAAAAAAAAAAAACAACACAATCAAAGTGCATGCAACTTTTCAACTCGTCATCATTGTGGAAACAAATACAGAACAGCCCAACACGCCTGGAAGTATGCACCGTGTCGCCTTTAAATAATATGTCAAACGGTATAAACTGCAAATGGCATACCCAGCAACCCGCAGTCACATCTAGCACGACATCATTTATCATTCACTTGACCTGGTTTTAAAAATACCCAGTTCAAATGCTTAACAAAAAAACAAAAACAAAAACAAACAAAAACAATATAACTACGATAGTGGAAGAATTTACAAGATCAAAATTTAACTTTTATAATAAATCAATCATCTGATCATCTGAGTCTGCTTTTTGCTCAATATCTATCCTGAAAAATATACGAATGCCCTGTTTAATTCTGTTTAAAACACGGGTTACAAGTACATATATAATGAATGCTTTTATCTCAAAGTATTGTATTGTGTCTGTTCTATTTAGAGATTTCCAATAAGACAAGTCACCAGAACATGTTCTTGAAAAACATTATTTATTGTTTTTTGTGTAAAAAAAATGACACTGCAGCAATACAACACTCGGAAGCGATTGTACAATGTTATTGTTTTGTTGTAAAGAAGTACACATTGAATACAAATTCATAACTTTAAGTGTCTTTTCGATACAAAACATGGGTTAAAATAATGATAAAAGCCGCTTCTTTTACTTAATTTTGCAGTCAAAATGAAACTTAGTGTTATTTATTTCAAGTTGATATACACGATTATAATAAAAAATAATTTATCCTGAGAATCCATTAACGTTGATGATTGAAAGGGGGTCGCTTTTTTATTACGCTTTACCGTTATAAAACTGAAAAAAGGGACAAAAATTGCAATTTACAATCCCCCCAAAAAGATATATATATATATATATATATATATATATATATATATATATATATATATATATATATATATATATATATATATATATTTCCATTTTCACAGGATGAATACAGGCTTTGGTGATTTGAATTCAAATGCCAGTTATTTAGCTGAGAGTGTAACAAAAACGTACAAAAATAACCCTACCTTCTGGGAGTTTTTTGTTTAGTTTTAATATATATATATATGTATATAAGTTAACAGCCATTTGAATTCCTATTAGCAATGTTCTCCACCGAGTGTAAAGCAGGTCCTTGTTGTGCGCGAGGCAGGGCTGTCAACGAGGAGAGTGATGAAGGTAACAGGGGTAACACGGGAGAGGACCTGGAACCACAGCTGTTAACGGGGCTTAGGCGAGCCCCTATGATACTCTCTATAGAAAAGGGAGAGCGCTGCACACACGCGCTAGATTTGGTTGTTGTCTGTAATGATGAAGGCAGACTGGGACTGAGCTGGGGGTAGAAGCGGGTCCTCGCCAGGTCAGTGGTGGGAGGCATTAAGGAAGGTGCGGGTATAATAGTTCCAGTGTGTCTGGTGGATTGCTGCTGCTGCTGCTGTTGAAATGCGAAAAGAGCTGAATGCTGGTGGTAAGGCTGGAACTGAATCCCATATCCGCAGCCGTAGGGTCCACAACCATAAGCGGCAGCTGGGATAAAATTGCTTTGATCCCGCAGCAAGTCCGACGATTGCTGCCTTTTGAAGCGTTTCCTTCTCCTTAAAAAGCTGCCGTTGTCGAACATATCGGCTGACTCCGGGTCCAAGGTCCAGTAATTGCCTTTTCCCGGGTTCCCGGGCTCCCTGGGTATCTTGACAAAGCAATCGTTTAAGGACAAATTGTGCCTGATGGAGTTCTGCCAAGCTGGGAACTTCTCCCTGTAATAAGGGAAGCGGTTGCTGATAAAATCGCAGATCTCGCTCAGCGTCAGTCTCTTTTTGGGGCTTTGCAGGATAGACATTGTAATTAAGGCAATATAAGAGTAAGGAGGTTTCACTACGGTGCTTTTGCCTGCTGGTTTGTATGAGTCCCGGGATGATAAGCTATCCGCGCATTGCGGCGACGCGGCCAGGAGAATATCGTCATGCATCTGGGCCACTTCGTCCACGTAGGACCGTCTTTGGCTGTCTCCATCCTCTCCTTCGCCTACCACGTCGATATCGGTTTCTTCCGAAAGGATGGACGCATCGGACATCTCTGAGCTCAGAGTCATGGCTCAACAGCTAGGTCCCGAGGCTATAGGTGCAGACAAGACCAAATTCTATATTGTCTTCTTTTAACAGTACTCATAAGGAAGCGAAGGCAAGAGGCAATTTGTGAGGCAAGAAAATAGTCCTTTTTTTCAGGGTCTTAAGTTTCTGGTAATTTTTTTTTTGGCGATCAGCAGCACAACATAATGCACTGTGTAAAACCAAACGGTACTTTAAAAGTATGAAAAATATCTTGAAAAGGCCGGATCTGAATCTAAAAGAGGGCGGACCTTGCTCTTTATACCAGCGCCCACAGATCACATGGATAAGAAACGTCACCGGAGCAATGAGGAGAAAAAAAAAAGAACTGAGGATGATAAATAAGTTAAATGTGTTCTCTTTTCTGGCGGTCATCATGGTATATCGATATGGTTTAGTAAAAACCAAACAACCCAATTTTGGAACTTAAAAAAACAAAATGTTTCTGAGCCTTTCATAAAAAAAAGAACAAAGCGTTTGTTAAATTTAATAGAATATAATATATGTTTTTTATTTGATTTCATAGCCTATATTTTGTGACCACATAGCGATTTTTGCTTTAGAATGTTCAATTGTTTTTTTGTTTTTTTTTTAGTTTGTGTAGGAAAAATGAAACAGAATACAAACAGGAAAGTTATGAATAGTTTATTGGTTATTTCTTCATCAAATCATTTCCACAGTCAAGAGTTTAGCACACGATTAAACCTATTCGAATATCATCTTTATGTGTATGTATTTATTTAATAATGTATTTAATTATTTGTTGTTTCTTGTTTTTTTGTTTTTGTTTATTTGTAACTAATCACAGAACATATATCAAGGAAAGGACTAACCAAATAATCATCAATCGGTCCCTGTCTGCGTCAAAGAAAACTCATTAAAATAAATAAATAAATAAATAAACATAAACAAGCATGCCTGAAATATCAGTCTCTCTGCACTGGCCAAATTAATTATTGCAATGTATGTAAAACACAGAAACACCATCAACAATCTGTGTGATTCATTACATGCTAATATTTAAATAAATGTATAGAAAAGTAAACGTGTATACAAAAAAAGCTTTTCTGCATGGTGGTAAAATTGTTATTTATTTCCATAACTGTCCATTTTCAATTATTTAACTGTCAATACGTAGTGAGAATGTTTACACGCTCTTTGAAAAGTGTATTTATTGATGTAGGCTATTTTATTTTATTGTATTTGTAAATGGACGGGGTTAAAGTTAGTGGATTAATGTTTAGACTTTTAAATGTATCTGTTTGGTAATACACACTGACAAAAGGAGATGTTGAGTTATTTGTAAAAAGCCAAAACAAATCTAAATCTTTTATTGTTTATAGTGATGGAACGAATTTAATCTTGTTATAGAAGATTGGAGTAGGAAGCATTTTATAGTGGAGGCCTATTACTTCTCATATTAAAAGGGATCAGTTTAAACATTTTAAGCTATGCTGTGACCATGTGGATGCAATTACAGGGTTCCACTGCTTGCTCAAAAGCAATCACAATATTCCTCTGGGCATTGCCGTTCGAATGTGGTCTCTTACATCCTCCCAATTCAGAAAATGACACGGTGTTATTTAAAAAATAATAATAATAAAAAAAAAAAAATAATAATAAAAAAAAAATAAATAAATAAAATAATAATAATAATAATAATAATAATAATAATAATAATAATAATAATAATAATAATAACATCAGAAACGCATTGTTTAGTTTAATCACAACTTTTCAGGTTTGCTGTTCCTAATTTCCCGTATCATATATGCATACAAGCCTTTATATATGAACAGGTTTTGCCACTGCTGGTATTTAACTTAAAAAAAATTAGCAGATGCTCTTTAGACATTTGTATCATTATTATTATTTTCTATTTTAAAATAATAATACTGGTATGCCTTGATTAAACGGATTTCAGTATTTAAGTAGCCTACATCTCGTTTTCATTTCACAATCAACAGTTTGCCACCGCATTGTTTGAAACGAATGGTTGTTTTCAAGACTAATTTACACAACACACATTAACGGCTCTGACGAGGCTACCTTGATTGCTCTTGTATTAAAAAAAAAACAAAAACAAAAAAAAACTCTAAACGCGTGTTTATGGTTGGGGAAATACAATTCTTAAGTGGCATTTCACTCCATGAAAATTGTTTTTATAAAGTGTTCTCAATTTACTATGGAACGAGCATAATTAAATCCCAGGATGGTGAAAAACTCCCTTACAAGTGTTACGCTGATTTCTGTATCCCCTTAGATTTGACGCCTGCGTAGATCAAGATCGCTACACGTGACGCTTGATGTTTCTGAACATTGTTTACATGTAATAAAATTAAAATGTGTCTTAAAAGAAAAATACAGTTTTATAAGGTTACTTTTAATCAAGGGTTTCGTGTGTTTGAGCAACGCAGGAGGCTGAGCGTGCTGTAGAAAACCAGTGGTGTTAAATGTGCTGTTTTATTTTGCTACAGAATTAGTTTGGTGTTGTTTTGAATATTTATTGCAAACTGCAGCAGAACTCAATGGCAGTGCATGAGAACACAGCGGGACTCGGGCACAGGAATATCACGCATCCACGTCCAGCTTTGAAAAACTGCATCTGCACAGGCATGGAATCATGCGGGGATACAGAATTCTACGGGGATACAGAAATCAGCGCAACACCGGTACCTAAAAGTGTGGTGTTTGTAGACCACAGCACCACCTTGTGGACGCATTCTGTCAGCGCAACAAGCTTGTGGTTCTGCAATTAAACTTTTGATGACTGTCTATATATACTATAAGTAATTTGGACTAGGGTTACGTATAATATTGTACATTGAAGCAGGCTTACGGGTAACTGGAGTATTCTTCTTCTTCTTCTTCTTCTTCTTCTTCTTCTTCTTCTTCTTCTTCTTCTTCTTCTTCTTCTTCTTCTTCTTCTTCTTCTTCTTCTTCTTCTTCTTCTTCTTCTTCTTCTTCTTCTTCTTCTTGATGCATTGCCCTGCTCAATTGCATACAATAAAAACAATCACATGCCAAAATCGTTACATACAACCTCCATGTATGCATCATATACTGCACTCACAGCAGATAATTAACAGATACATTCATTTTCTTATGTGGTAACATCACGCATCTGAGCACGAGACCCATAGAAATCAGGTGAATAGCTATGTGCCATGCTGTGGAGATATCGGTCACTTCGTGTTTGCCCCTTCAATTGTATTCTGTCAGTTGTTTTTTTTTTTTAACTGTACACCATGGAAAACTAAAAATGAAATGGTACTTGATAGAAATACCTGGCAGAAGAACAGCTATTTGTTCTTCAAGAATATTCTCTCTCTGCTATGAATTTCAATGTTCAAATACCGGTGCAATGTTAAGTAATCACCACACCTACCCTGTACTTACAATATACTCTGAATGGCCCTACTGGAAATGGCAGACCATTGAGATTTGCTTGCTAGGTAAAAGCCAATACCTACTGCTACTGAATACACACATGCTTACCTCGGAAGTCCACCAGGAGGCGAAAATGATTGGGGTGTTTATTCCATCAGCATGTTTCTTGGGCCTGAAAGTAATGGATTAACAAGTATGTGAGTGGCATCCTTGCCCTGTAAAATATCAGTACAATGTGACAGTCAGCCAGACACCCTCCCAATACCCACTAGATGCTGATACACTGAAAAGCTTGTGCTAAAGCATGTTCTTAGCAAGTTTCATCATATTGAGTAAGCAGCTCTCTAGCTATGTGTACTGTCAGGCAGATCAGCTCTTGCGATTTAAAAAAAAAAAAACTTTTTATTATTATTTAACAAACACATTTTTTATAAAAAAAACAGTGGCCGTAAGCATGTCGCATTTGGCTTGCTTGGTTCTGGCGCTTGGTCTCGTCTTTCTGGGTACTTGGTGCTACCTCGAAATGTTGCTTGACATCTCTCAGCTGGTAAGAAAGCCAGAAATGAGGGGGATGAGGGGGGGTAAACTCAAAGCACATCACTGAATGGAGAGGTAGGTAGGGTTAAATGCTCCTGGTTACATTACAACGAGGTTGATATAAATGTGGGAGTTACCTTTTAGGAGGCTGTGTGGTCCAGTGGTTAAAGAAAAGGGGTTGTAATCAGAAGGTCCCCGGTTCAAATCCCACCTCAGCCACTGACTCATTGTGTGATCCTGAGCAAGTTACTTAACCTCCTTGTGCTCCGTCTTTCGGGTGAGACGTAATTGTAAGTGACTCTGCAGCTGATGCATAGTTCACACTCCCTAGTCTCTGTAAGTCGCTTTGGATAAAGGCGCCTGCTAAATAAGCGAATAGTAGTCTGTGTGCTTGACTTTTGGAGATGGTTGCAAAGATGTTCCTGTCAATCAAATGATCATATTTGCAATAAACCAGTGTTCCATCTTTTGGTTTTGGGTCTGGGAGTAACTTACCCTCTAATTTTAAAAGTGAGAGAGTAAAATGTACTTTCAGGGGGTAAAATGCAACCTTGCCCTGAAGTCATGAGTAATTTCGATAAATACTGTACATTCTTTAATGGTAATGGGCTAGACATTAAAAAAGAGCCTTCCGTTTTAACTGCAATGTTACTTTGAAGTACTGTACAACCACACGTGTGTTCTACATTCTTTATAGGCTCAACACATTGTGTTCGAGGTATCACACTAACTGCAAATTAATTCTGATACATATATTTTAAATATTTTAAATTAATTAATTGGATATTAATTAATTGGTAAGCACTTAATTGGTCCAATTATGTAATTTAGGGTACAGTTGGAACAAAAACCAGGAGGGAAACCAGCCCTCCAGGACCAGGATTGGAGACCCCTGTCTTAAAACGTCAATATCAAGTCATACAGATAAATAAAATAAGGAAATTCATTACTAAGTTATAGAACAGTTTGTTTACTATTATAGGCCCCTTTTTCTAGCGGTTGCCTCTGACAATGGTTCCAGTTGGATTTGTAGCTGGACTGGGGTGTTTACACTTCAACCTGTGTAGCTTCGAATTTTTCTTATTCTTACTGTGATTGGCTGCAAAGACAACAGGGCTAGCCAGAGATTGGATAATGTTTGTGGGGTTGGTTTTTCTTCTGTACAGATTCCTAGTGACTGAAGACATGGTATTCTGGGAGATGTAGTTGTTAGTGGAAGTTTTAGGGGAGGCAGACAACAAGTGTAGCAAAATTGCTATGTGTATTTTTACGCATTAAATTTAAATTTAGTGCGTATTTCGACTTTTTTAATGCGTAAAAACTTTAGGTACACAGCTTACCTGGACCGCTGGTACTGGCATTGCGGTTTTGCTGTATAATCTACATCGATGTGGAAGCACACGATTAAAAACCTGGTTAAGATTAATTATATATATATGTATAACCGTCCTTTGTAAAACAAACCATTCAGTTATTATGAGAGGGAACCCCTATTTACACAAACGTGTGTCACCTAAGGCAGGTGTACGATGTCCATTTTAGGTCACCCTCAGACCTCACCCCTCCAAATACAATACCCATCTCATTAAGACAACAGAACACAATACACTTTTTTTTAAACAAATCAATACATATTTGCAATGGCACAATACTTGCAAGGATACTATTCACACACAGTTGCCAATATGTGCACACGCAACAATTGAACAATCAAAATAAAAAGTACTAACTCAACTCTATGCCTGCCTGCAGAAAATATCCCCTCCCGCTGGGCCGCGCCGGTACTCTTGTAGCGTTGCGTCACTTCCTTTCTCCCCTCTGGCTGCCATCTTGCTTCCCGCGTGTGTGTGCTCTTCAGTCAGCAGGTCAGTGCGGAGCTATTAAACCTCCACGTACCTGCACAGTCACACCGAAGTCCTGCTGTAGAAGGTAAAAACAACCCGGGACAGCCTCTGGCCAAAACGTGTCGTTAAAGGTCGAGAATACTGGGGGGAGAACTCGGGTTTTTGTTGAAGGGGGGGCCGGGCCGGGCCGCAGTGTGATAGGCCTCAAACGCAGTCTATGTAGTGGGGCAGACACAGAGCGTGCTGACATCAGTGTATGCTTTATTTACCATACATCGTAAGTTTAGTTGGGGGTTATGATTATATTTCTAGTTACTAATTGATTTACTGTTACATTTGTAGTATCGTTGTGGATAATATAATATTGTACTGTGATTCTTGAAATGTATTTTTGTTTACGATTGTAAAGTCGCCCTGGATAAGGGCGCCTGCTAATAAATAAATAATAATAATGATACTATATGGATGTTTCATCGGTAGCAAATTGGTAAAAACGGCCTCGACAAATGATGTGTTGTGTTGTTTTTTTTTCATTCTAGTTATTTAATCATATTCACCCCTGTGTGTGAAAGGCTTTATTGGACTTAGTGCTGTTGTATTTGAACTAACATTACAGAAATACATTATGGGTGGTGTCAATTGGCTTCTAAATGCGTGGGCCCTGTCAGTAACTTCAAAAAATATAATCTGTTGCTAAACATCGTTGTTTAGGTAGTTGTCGTTTTGGTAGCGAGCACGGTTTCATGTGTGGTAATGCTTTCGTTATTAGACATCAAAACGATATTGTTCTGAACTCCAGAGTACGTTTTTTTTTTTTTTTGTTTCCTGTATTATATGTTTGCTTGTTGTAATGCCGCTTTATATTCCGGGTTACACCCCATGTGTCAAAGTGGATTTAATCGTACTAATATATAATGCTTTGTTTCATTAAGATCAAACTGTAATTAAATGTAGCAGCAAATTTTTGTTTTTTTTGTCTTCATTTGTTTTTGGTAGGGCAGCTTAAACAACATCAAGGAGACGAAGCTGTAGTTTCCAGGTTTACCCTGAACTTACACCTTAAATGTCATTGCCATGGTGTGGTATTGTAGTCACAAGGTGCTGTTAAGCGAATGAAAGTACACAGCTGTTCCTAATTTGTCCAGCCATTAAAGTCGTTTTGTAAATGTGAAAACCTAGCTATTGTAAAAATTGGGCCGTTGCCATACACTGACTTTTGGAAATTGGTTTGGACTAAGGTGAATTTACACTTGTAGTATTCTCTTTAGAAAGCTGCCTTACACATTTTGTTTGGTTAGCAGGCTGTTGGTGACCATTTCATCAATTTGTTTTGTTTAAAATGATAAAAAGTACACTTGTTTTACAGTTGTTGCCATTTTATCTTTCAGATGAAAGAAACAATCATGAATCAAGAAAAACTCGCTAAACTCCAGGCACAAGTCCGCATTGGTGGAAAGGTAAGATCTCTGTGGCCACACCTTAGGTTTAGTAATGTTCTGCAGTCAGAACTAATTGTGTGCTGAATTATCCACTGCTGAAACATCAGTGACTAAAGACAGTAGACATTTATAGAAGATCATTATATTGCATCTTGTGATTAACATGTCAAGACCAGTTTAAGTACTCGGTAAAGAGTAAAAGTTTGTATTAATTATTCCGAGGCTAGTCTTGGTTTGAAAGATTGTATATTGTTCCAGATACATAAAATATGAATTGCATGCAAGACATGAGAATACTTGCTATTTAATTGTATCATTGTCTGAAAAAATGTGTATTATAAATGTCAACACTTTTCAGTGAACTTGATCTGTGAGCAGAATACAAATTGCTACTCAAAGTATTTTTGATCAAATTATTGTAAATGTAAACAGTGAGTAGTAGTTATAAATGAATATTGTAACTTTTTGCTGTAGTGTTACCTGACTTATTTGATGTATTTATTTTTTGTGAAGGGTACAGCCCGCAGAAAGAAGAAGGTTGTCCACAGAACAGCAACAGCAGATGACAAAAAACTTCAGTTCTCCTTAAAGAAACTTGGAGTCAACAACATCTCTGGCATTGAGGAGGTAATGCTGTAATTGTGTGATTTCTTGTGAAATATTTGCTGATTTGGGACATTTTACTTAAAGTCAAGCATGTTGTGGATAGCCTGGCTCATTGGCAATAGAATAGTAGTCCTTCCACGGATTTGGTAACTTTGTGATGCTTCTCGAATGTCCCAGGCTAGCAAGAGGATTCAATATTTCTGTTTATTTTCTGGGCAAAACACGATAAAACAATGTTGCATATTCTTTACAAAAGCTGTTTACACAATACTTTATAATTGCAGTATTTTACAGGGTTTTGCTTTTTGCCTTTACCCAGCTCAAACTGGGAAGACCAAGACAAGCTCTTATCTCCCTGACCTCATTTGATAGTGGGTGCGTTCATGTCGCGCAGACTTTTGAGAGAGTGCGCAGGATCTACGTCAAATGACACAGGTCTGCGCGCATACCCTGTCCAAGCTCGGCAAACTGCGTGACCTCAGCGGGATATGACAACAGAGGTCACGCATCCACTAAGTGAAAAGTCTGCGCATCCGGCACAGACCCTAAAAGGAACTGCGCTGGAGCAGACCCGTCTTCAAAACAATAGAAGAGCGCTACCAAGCGCAAGAGGAGTGTAGAGAACGACATGCAGCTATTAGGGAATGTGTACTGCCACCTAGGATGGGGGTGTGAATAACAGAAAAGGAGCTTGTATAAGTTACTACTGTATTGTGAATGACAAAGACATATCTTAAACAGTCTTGAAGTTACTGTAATAACTCTGCATAATTTATTTTCCATTCTAATGATTATGGAGCTGTATGGGTTCAGAAAGAACTAGACATTCATTTCCAAAACTGGCAGGTGTAAGCAGGGTACATTGCTATAGTTACGTTTAATATATCAATCTGTCTATCAAGACTTATGCATATTTGAAAATATACAATGTTTATTTTCTTTTGTTGGGCTGTGCCTTATTTGATCTGTCATTATAACACTCGGGGATCATGAAGGGTACAATTGCTTAATAACTCTTCTGCTGTCAGAATTCAGAAAATTCAATAAAGTCAGCTGATGTCACATGTCTGCTCTGCTGCTGCTGCCTGGGAAATCTCCCAAAACTGTCCAAGCGCCATCTGCATATACGGGTGACGTCAGGCGCAGACCCCGTCTGCAATCTAGCCGGCAAAGAAGTATCGTGAATGCACCCATTGACTCTTGCTTAGCATCTGGAATTCTGGGTACACAATCCATAATTATAACCTGAGGGGCAGGACACTGAAGCTTATGTATATTAAAGGTAGAAGCCTGTCTGCAAGATCTTTACAACTTGGTTAGCTACTAGTCTCAATATTAAGATCAGGACATGTTAGCAGGACAGTGGGATTGAGGGATGCACATTCCAAAAATACTTGTTTTGTTCCTAACTTGTATTATTTTTTTCCTCTCATTGTAGGTGAACATGTTCACAAACCAGGGAACAGTCATCCACTTCAACAACCCGAAAGTGCAGGCGTCTCTAGCTGCCAACACCTTCACCATTACAGGTCACGCTGAGACCAAACAGCTGACGGAGATGCTGCCCAGCATCCTGAACCAGCTGGGAGCCGACAGCCTGACCAGCCTGAGGAGACTGGCAGAGGCTCTGCCCAGACAATGTAAGTTGGTGGAAATAATTTGGTACACATCTGGTTATATTTTCCAAAGAAGCATTAGGCCTGTTTAGTACGCAGAATGCTAAAAATGGCCAAGGGAATTTGACTGATATAATGTAAGAGATAACCTAGGGAGGTTTACTTTTGTCATAGGTCAGATTGTGATCTTCATTTCAGTGGAGATGTTGAGGCAAACGTGTTTGTTTTTGTACTATAATAGCTTTGCTAGTAGTAATGGCACCAAAGAAGCAACATTTTAGAATTTGTGAAAATATAAGTGACTTCATTATGTCTTTGTTTGTTCAGCTGTGGACGGGAAAGCACCACTTGCCGCAGGTGAAGAAGATGATGATGATGAAGTTCCAGGTTAGTATATTGATAAATTGAATGCATACACTTCTCAATGCACGTTGTTGCTGTATATCTATGAAATCTAGTCTTACAAATACAGTAATCCGCCCTAACCGTTTATTCACAATGATTTATTATTCACACAGTTTATTATTGAACAGAGATGATTTCAGAGATTGTAGATCCTACCAAAGTTTTCATACACTGTTGTATATGCTCCGTGCGCTGCCATTGCTGGTAGTGTCACGTGAGCTGTTCAGTGTGTTGATATGTAAATAAATCCTGTTCGTCTGCGGGGCGTATCAACTTCATCCTCCGTCTCGATCTCCTGCTTGTCACTCGGCAGCGAATGCACACATCCACACGGCAGACGGCTTCTCTGTCACAAGCATTAATACCCTGTATCTTTCTAAACAAGGGATTTAGGGGCGCTCCCTAATAAAAGCTGAATCACGAAATAATTGTGTGAATATAGTAATTGTTAATGCTGTGTATCATGATATTTAAAACAGGATTCATCTGACTTTTTACATATCTGCCCTTACTCTGGTCTCACCGCAGTCGGATATGCGACAGATTACTGTATGGCAAACCTGTTTTCATAAAACTAAATCTATCACGGATGGCTGTACTATAATGATTGAACCCAGGATAAAAAATACATTCTATTATTCACACTGTTTGAATTATATCAGCATTGCAATAGGAATTCTGTTTTTACATAAGTGGTTTTCCACTTTGGAGATCTCTAGTGAACAACTTTATAAGTAGTAACTTTTTAAATATTTCTGTTTCTTATTTTTTTCAGACCTTGTTGAGAACTTTGACGAGGCTTCAAAGGACGAGGCAAACTAAATATCACCCAGAAAGGAGACTCACAACTTGAATTGGCTGCATGAAGCTGCTATTTTGTATTTCAGTGACTTTATTTTGTAAATGTTTTCTTTTTGTATGGTTCCCTTTTACCGATCAAGTATAAAGAATAATTAGAACATACAGTATTGGAGACTCCACAGTCTTGCAGCTCTTGCTTTCTCTCATGCATTACAGTAACATAAACTTGACCTAACTTTGCAGCCTGGTTAAACTGAACAAGTCTGGAATTGAAATTTGCATTTCATTAAAAACAGATGTCTGAGTACACTTTTTTTGGTTTATTTATTAGAACTGTTTTGTTTGTTTTAATACATCACCTTTTGATAACTGTAAACTGTCTTTGACAAAAATGTCATGGCAATTGTAACTTCCAGGAAAATAAATATGTTATTGGTTGGTTTGGACAGTTGTGAGCATCACTGTCAGTGCTGTGTGTTGGAGGAAGAATTATACTTAGACCAGCACTAAACACACATTGGAAAAGGAAGGATTTGGGGACATCTTGATCCAAGTTGATCTCGCAGCAGGAGGTAGCATGGGGTGCTGTTTTAATTGGCAAGACATTGAGTACATGATGAATGTGTTGGATACACATCTTTTTATTTGTGTTATTGTGAGCATATTTATGAGAACACCTGCCTAATGCACAGTATTATTATTTATTTAGCAGACGCCTTTATCCAAGGCGACTTACAGAGACTAGGGTGTGTGAACTATGCATCAGCTGAAGAATCACTTACAATTACGTCTCACCCGAAAGACGGAGCACAAGGAGGTTAAGTGACTTGCTCAGGGTCACACAATGAGTCAGTGGCTGAGGTGGGATTTGAACCGGGGACCCCCTGGTTACAAGCCCTTTTCTTTAACCACTGGACCACACAGCCTCCTCCAGTAACATATGGAAGTAGTGTTACAGCAGAAGGGACAGAAAGGTGGCTAGTTTTGACAATCATTTTCATCGCTCCAGTCTCAACAATCCTGAATCCCATCTTTACAGCGAGATTTTGGGATGCAGTCCCAGTCTTTGAAGAAAACTGTACTGCATCTCCAGCCAGAGCAGGTTGGGCACTTCAGATCTGCAAATGTATAAAATTGATCTGTTACTATTAAATACATTGAGGGAATTTAGCAATTTGTTTCAAATAGCAATAGAATCCAAATTTCTACTTCTCCCTGTGAAAATACAAAAGTTTATTTACATGGGATCATCTGTTCTCTTGCTGTGAAAACATGGAAAGCATGGTGAGGTCAGTAGTTTGAGACAATCTCTGCAGTATGTAACAGATTACCTGTGTGAGAATTACCTCCATGACAGGATACTGTGGCTCCCTGCATAGATGCAGATACATATAGATTTCTCCTAAAAAATGCTGTTACTTGGCCTTTTAAGTTTTTATATCCAAAAACAAAAGTGGTGAAATATGTCAAATGTGTTATGGTAACTGCATGTAATGCTGCTGTACTTTTAAATAAGTACATGTAAGCATATTTACCTGATTGATCAGAAGTCTCCAGTGATTGTTACCATTGCACACATTGTCATTGCATGTTCATGTTCTGATGCTCGCACACAGAAATATCAATTCACTCTGAAGACTATATGGGAGGTTTCCTTAGGGAATAAATGGGAAAAAAAACTAGCATTGTAGCCCCTTAATCTCCAAAACTTTTCTTAAACCATACTAGTCAAACCCAAGCAATACCAGTACAATAAGATCAACCGGCAAGCCTTGTGCATACAGAATGTTAAAAGTGGCAGTGGTTGTAATGGGACCAGTATTGGACACAGATGTCTTGAAGCAAGCAGGAGACATTTGAGGCATGTGCAAGATGTTGTTTAAGGAAAGGTAAAGGCTGTGCAGTTTTATGTAGGACCTTTAGTTAAAGACTGTTCCTTGTAAGACAGCAGTAATGTGTGCTGATGAGCAGCTGCCAAAACCTCTTGAAAATGGTGACTGATGCTGACAACATGCAGCTTTTAAATTGATGTTATTAGAGAATAACCCACATTCACTGAACATGTGAGGGATGGCCTTTACACCAAAAGCATGCTCATCAGCCCTGTATATGTTGAAATAATATGAACGACGTTGCCATGACTGATAAATAATGAGGCTTAGTTACAAGTCTTTATTGGTAAGTATCCCACTGTATTAATGTCACGCCAAAATGTCAAACCCTGCCTTACAATTAAAGGCGTAGTCTACTATAAATTAATTACAGTATACTTTGCATTTTCATTGTGCTATTGAGTGTTTCATTTTGAATACATTATCTTCATTTTAAAAAGCAATTTAGCAAAACAGCTTTCAAAATAAAAAGTTCTTTGTTGTTTTAAAGTTCAAGTTTAATGTGTAATTGTTTTTCAGATTTATTTTCACATTGACTCAGGTGAAGACAATTTTTCCGCCCATAGCACTATAAACTTACATACTTAAGCACTTTAAGGTTAAGTGATGATACATTCTACTGTAAATTGCCCAGGTTGTTAGTTTACATATGACACAGGGAGTTCTAACATGAACCTTAAAAGTGTGACAGTATGATAGCATGCCTCGCCTGAGTAGAAAACAGAAGATCGAAACATGTGCTATTCAGAATACTAACGACAGGGAAGGGTTTTAGCCTCATGGGCTATTCAGAATACAGTGATACTAACGACAGGGAAGGGTTTTAGCCTCATGGGCTATTCAGAATACAGTGATACTAACGATAGGGAAGGGTTTTAGCCTTAACTACTCCTTTAAAGCCAGGCCTCAGCTGAGATTTTGAATTGGGTACTTTGTACATTATAAAATACAACATGTCACGTGACATACTGTGGCAGGGTGCCCCGCCCCTGTGTGTATTGTGTGTTATGTTGGTTGGTGTATATGTATTGGTGCACGGGATATAATGGGGCTATGTAGCACGAGTGATTTAAAATATACGTATTTAGGCACGGGGATTGCACAATCACTTCACGTGCAGATAAAGTATGTAATAGTATGTGAGCACGAGGAGTGCACAAATGAGTTCATAGGAAACCATTGCAATTAGTTGAGGATCTGCTCTGTTGCGAAGAGAAACCTGGAGCAAAACAAAGGTATCCAAAGAGCCTAGTAAGGCATTTGGGATGAGTTTTATCTTCACAAATCACATTACAGTAGTCCTCGGGGGAAGGCAGCAGCAGGGCTGGTAGGTGACGTAATCACACACGATGACATAAGCCCGATATAGGAGCCAGCTCTTTTGTACCGTGGTATTGGCGCTATGCTTTATAGTGCGAGAGGTCCCGGGTTCGGATTCACCAGGCAAGCTCAAAGCTAGATAAAGACAGATACAGAAAAAAAGAGAACCCAAAACCTTTCAAATTGATTGCAAACTTAAAAAAGGGAAATGCAAAACATACAATCTATGAAAAATGGAATTTGCATTTATGCTTTTTTTTATTTTTTAGATTAATTCCAAAGTGTTGCACAGAATACCAAAGCACTGGCAGCTGCTATGGTTCCCACCATTAAGAATGATACGAAAGGGATGAGAAGACACCTCCAGGTGGCACAGCCCCTGCAGACTGAACACGACCATGAGATTTTCAATTATCAGCAACAAATAGGGGGTCTCCTGGAAAACTTGATAGCCCACAACTTAGTTTTTATATACTGTAACCAAGCCATGTATGCTTTTCCAAGTGAATACATTTTTTTCTTTAAAATGAAATGTAGGAATTAAGCAAAATCAGTTGAATCTGAAAATGGGGGAAATAAAGACTTTCCAGGACATGCCCTCAAATTATTGGGATAAATCACGTTATTTAAAATCACATTTTGGCTCTCATAAATTGTGACTTTCTCCCCAGCAGATGATTCCCCGATGCCCAGATGAATTTGGTGGCACTAACCCCCCTCACCAGCATCTTTATGGACATGTAGGTTGTTTACAGGGAAAGAGGGTGAGGCACAAAACATTTTGATAGCAGTGGCGCTTATCCTTTTCAGCTTTAGATGACAGAAACAGTATTATTGATAATAGATTTTCAGTACAATAAGTAATCAAGGCTAAAGAAGTTACTGATAATCAATTGTTCCGACCCCAAAGTCAGAACAGGTCTCCACAGTACTGCAGTACTTTTAACATTGTGTGTATGGATTGTGTTGATGAGAGGAAGATTTGTAAAGACAGTCTACCTTCTTTTTCTTTTTGGGGAGCTGAAAGCCTTTCAGCTCCCCAGTGTGATGCTGTTCCACTTGAGAAGGCGGCATTTAAAATAAGCACAAACAAAAGAATGTGAAACATGAGGGAAAATGTACATTTATTTCAAAAGGGTACAACCACTGTACAGAATAAAACCAGATGAATGTTTTTATACATGACAAAGATGTAACAAAGAGGTATTTATTAAAACTAGGCTTACTGGCATCTGAAAACCCTGCTGTTTTGTAGAAGCGAGGTTTCGGGTATTGGGTAATTTACTGAACGTCAGCATGTCTGGTAAATCATAAAAACAAAACCGACAGTCACATTACTAATGATACACAAGCCCCTATAAAGTTAAAACACTATCTAGCTGCTTTTCTGAACGTGGACTGCTGTATTAAGCATTCTGTCTTTTAGTTATGGTTGCCAAATGCAGTGGTTGGTTTTCTATTCCACGTGGCTCTCTGTAAGGTAAGGAGAAACCCACCCATCTTGCCTTCTATGATAAAATCTGAAACGAAACATGACACAATTGTGACCTACATATGTAACACAGGTAATAAATTAAGCAAACAGTAACAGGTCACTCCTGATATCGCTACTACTATATGACACAATCTCTGAATTACAACTACAAAAACTCTCTTATAAATACAAGAGGCCTCAAAACAGACTGAAATTGTGAAAGAAAATGTAAAACAATAAAAAAAAGATACAAAAGACATACTTTCTGGGAGTACACTTTATGTGGCTGTTTAAACAATGTGAGCTTGAATCCACTAGGGATCAGCCCTCACCTCCGCTCCAGTGGTATCTCTTACACTGTCCAGGCAATCCGCATGCATTTCAAGCAGCACAGTCCGGCAACTTATTAATGCAGGAATAATTAATTCAGTAATGTAGAGCAAGTATTGATGTTTGCTCAGGAAGTTCACATTTCACACAACAACTTTCATGAAACAGGAAAAGCAGCATATCCATCTTGAACTGATCTGATTTAAAAATAACCACAAGGCAAAATAATTCCAATTTCTGACAGCCTCTACAGAGCAGACTCTTAATAACACTAAAGATGCCTGCTGTCTGGCAGACAAACTTTTTATTCAATAATAAAAACCACCACTATTCACGAATGGTTGTTTCAGACATTTTTGAAGGGAACATCAGCTTTATACCACACTATAAGCAGAAGTCACATAATGAAAAACTATCCATCTTTGAAATCAATATCCAAAACACAAAAAACATGCAAAACTTCTCCCTGATGTCTGCAGCACGTCCACATTGTATATGTGCAACTTGAATCTCTCTTCCCTGGTCCTCTTCATTCTGTGACACCTTGTAAAAGCTTTAACAGGTGGGCTTCCATCACCTGTTGAACTAATGAAAAGAAAAAGGGAGCTGTTAACATCTGCTGCCTCGCTACAGCAACCTGTTTATATCAGAGTACACACTTCCAAGCACAGTTCCCTCGAGGACAATAGTTGAGTTTTACCAAAAGTAAGTGTTTACTACAAACAGCACTCCCTGCTTCATCAGAGGTCTTCTGCCAAAGTACAGGCTGGACCCAGCCCAGCTTAGCCCAGAGATCCCATGGGTTCACAAACTGGTCTGATCAATATTTGGTAGAACCATCGTTTCCTGACAGGGGATATATGGAATTCATTCAATAGCTATAACACCTTATGTGCTTAATCCTACTACACCTAGATGCAGTTTCAGCCCGGTTTCCCCTTGATTGTTATAGTCACGCTAACAGTAATTTGCATTGTATCTTGAGAAACTGTTCAATTTTACAAAATCTCAATATAAATACAGTTTCTCAAAGATCTGGTGGGATCCGAATCATACAACCATCTTTTCCTGATGGAGAGAGAGGGAGAGGTAGAGAGAGTCAGTTAACACATGCTGAGCTAGATTTCTGAATGACAGCAAGCTAAATATTTCCTCTGAAAGGGACAGTGCAGCTGCTGGCAGGTGTACAAGCTCCTGATAAGGGAGTGCTTGTATTTATAGTCAACTTGCTCATGCTTCTTTATCTACTGTTGAAGTATTAATCACACTGTGTAGCTACTGAAGTGACCAGGCTGATAATCACCGTGCCTATGCCCCATAGCCACAGCCATGTCCATTGCGTTGAATCCAGAGTCAGTTTCCACGGTTGGGTCTGCTCCACTCTCTGCAAGGGAGAGCAAACCAGATCTGGTCAAACAGGAAAGAGCATACAGTGTGTATGCCTGTTAATGATCTGACAATCTGTTTTCTAATACTTACCAAGGAGGACTTCCACACACCGAACGTGATTCCCATGTACAGCATACAGGAGAGGTGTCCCCCCATTCTGCAACAGACACGTATTTGGTATTATGATAAGAGGGGGAAAATGGAAGAATTCATATACAGCCTATAAGTGGTGCCATAAAGTATTTAGTAAACATGCATTTCCATTAAAAAAAAAAAAAAAACACAGTTAAAGATAGCTATCTATTTGCATGCTTAAACAGCAGATCCCTAAATCTCCCAGACCTTTTTCCATCATATTTTGTATTGTCTTGAGCAATGTTATTAAGGGGGGTGATAAATCAGCCCTGCAGTAAAATACTTGGGGATTAACATACAATGGAGGTGCTGCTGTTTAGATCCGCCGCTGTTTATATCACTAAAAAAAGACATCATCAGGTAGCCTGCTATTCTTTCCTAGGTCATTTAACCTCACAAGCATGTCAGTCATTCAGGGTTGGTTGGTTTATGACAAGGATAATGGCACTGAGAGGTCTATAAGACTGAGCAAGTACAACAGCATAGCAGACTACCTGGTATAACAACCTATATATTGTTCAGGTTTGTTTGTTCATTAGCCTTGTAGAGCTGCTTTTGGAATGCAAAGCTGCCTGGGATGCTGACAGATATCATTTGTATGGTAAGTTTACACAAGCAGTAGCTTATACAGCATCTGGGGACGCTTTTAGCTTTACAAAATGTAAATATAAAAACACAAAGATGTAATTATTCTTCCCAGAGGCCATATAGTGAGCCTTGCTGTAAATAAATAAAGTGTGTGCTATACAGTCATAGGCAATATTTAGATTCTTACATGCAAAACAGAACAAAGCAGCAATGATCTTACCCAGTCATACTCATTTACATCCACACCACAGTCTATGAGCATTTTCATAATGTCAGTGTACCCCTTACTGCAGGCGAGTGACAGCGCACTCTCCCGTCCCTTTGCGAGGACATTAGGGTCTGCGCCCTGCAAAAAGATACATTGAAATTAAAAGTCATCTGTGCAGTCTTAGGGTGCAAGTTACAACAACAACAACAACAACAACAACAATAACTTTTAAAGCGCTTTTTCTGTCAAGACATCCCAAAGCACTGCAGATACCGAACCCAAAGCTACAGTTTTACAACACAGGCTTTAAACACTGTGGAGCTGAAAAGACACACACGTCCTGTGTGGAGTCGAACTCTGTGCTCCACCACTGAACCAACATCTTGAGACTGCAGGGCAGGACTAGGAATGATATTATACACAGGGTGCCTGTTATAGTCTAAAATGAGTGTGTTTAGGATTGTGTGTGTACCTAGAATACACTGGTATGCCATATAGTGTTATTAAGGGCCATGCTTCCACCTAGGTATGCTTCTGTGGCATAATAAACTCAAGTGGTTCCCTCAGGCTTACTCAGCGTCTAAGCAAGGATGCTCTAACGCTACAATGAGAGCTTCAGTATGATCAGGATAATAACAGACACAATACCAACTAAGATCTCTTGCTCCTGATGGTTAGCCAATAGATCCGGGCACATCATACACTAAACAGGTAATGTACAGAAGAGCAGACGTGGAGATTGGGTCAGACTTACATTGTGGAGCAGGAACTCCACCACAGCAATCTGTCCATGAGCTGCAGCCCACATGAGTGGAGTGAAGCCCTCCTCGTCCTGCAGGTTGATCACGGGTTCTGTTTCAAGGAGAGCGCAGAATACTTTCAGTTGCATTATTTAAAAAAAAAAATTAATGATCAAGGCTGCTAAAGTGTAGACTTTAAAAAGTACAAAAGAACACAAAAGAAAAGATACCATTAAGACATTGTGTGATAAAAACACAATCAGCTCTAAAACTACAAAGACCCAGCAGTAGTTTATTCTATTGGGGGGGCAGTTCTAGATGTTGCCTTTGAATTGAGGATGATTTGTGATAACATTTACAGAGCAGAGACATTGCACATGCTAGTACATAACCTAGCCTCTCATAATGCATTAAAAGCTTTGTAGGGAATTATGCTTCAGTAGTCATTTTCTTGTCCAGTTACTGGTAAGGAATTAACTGTAATGCTCCACCATTGTTCCAGTTCATTCACCTTGCTCAATACGGCTGGGAAGAAACACCATTTCCCCTTGGGCCGCAAGCTGGTGAACAGACAGAGCTGCAACAAAGCAAAATCACAATGGAAAAAATGAATATCTTCTGGGAAAATAACAGGCTACTGCCAAACTACTCCCAAAGGCAATCGATTTGACAGGTCCAGTACCGTATCAAACTGCTTGTATTTACAAAATGATGATGAGGATGAGGATGATGATGAGGATGATTATTACTATTATTATTATGATGATGATGTTTCAGTTTTGGACAGTACACTGAAATGTTTATAAACTTAAACAATGCATTGAAAGCCCCAGTTGTTCTGTGTTAATGCAGTAAAGGGATACCTACAGTGCACAAGTAAGGGAGTGGAGGAGACTTCATTGCCTCGATGCTTGTTTGTTAGGGTGGTGGACTGTTTGATTGGAGAGAAGTGTTTCGTTGTCGATGGTGTGTAGACGTGTCTTACTTGAATTCCAGGAGATGGAGAAGTTTGAATGTTGCATTCAGCTGAAAAGGGGAAAAAAATGGCTTGAATGCCACCAAAAAGTTCTGGGAGTTGCAGAAAATATATACACTTTAAACACTGCTACGAGTCTAATTGGTTACCTTTGCAGAATCCACTGCACTCCACTTTACCTTGTACCAAATGCTGGGCAGGAAAGGTTAATGGAACTGACCTTTAAACAGCACAGACGCTACCTCCAGATCAGAGTTCACCTGGTCCTGAATGTTTTTACTCTCCTCCTCGTTCAGGGACTTTACGAAGCGGGAGCACACGTTCATGTCGAAACGATTCGGCAGGATGAACTTTATGCCCATGGCCACGTTCTGAGTTCCCCCGTCCTCTCCACTGCCGCCCACCTGGTGCTCCGCTTTGATGCTGGTCATGTCTGGCAAGATGCAAATACCGTCCATCTCTTCCTGAACTAACTGGCCCCCTGCACTGTGATCCTGTGAAGCCATAGTGTTCTCTGCTTATAAAGTCTGCCAATGCATTACTTAGCCAACAGCTTCTTGCTTTACCTCAGAAGTTCAGGGTTCCAGTCAAAGCAAGTATAAAAGTAATCTAGAGATCGGAAAGATAAATACACATCTGTTAACAAACAGGAGATAGCAACATGCTATAAGAGAACTGAAGTGCACAAGAAATGTTTTAGGGAAACAGATGATCGCTGAATATTAATATGATAATGATGTTGTATACCATTACTGATAAAGTTCATGGGCATGTCTCTGAATGACGACATGCATTTCAATACCTGTTTCATAGTAAAATATATCACAGATAATAATAATGCACTTTCATCTGGCATCATTTGGTGCTGCAGCATAATTCTTTTTATCTGTTTTATTTGCTTATTTTTGTAATCTTGTGTTTTTTACTTCAATTGTTTTATTTAGATTTTGTTATTACTATTTGTTGATATTATTATTATTATTCTTATTATTATTTTGAAATTTGTACTACTTCTTAACATTTACTACTTCATGATATGAGATAAAATAAAATGCAGTTTACTCCAGTCCTACTGATTCAGCATGGTCTGAATTGGTCATATAATTTCAGGAAAGTTATAGCTCCAAAAGCCCAAGGTGTAAGAGGTACATTTTAACTACATTTCCATTGACACATTACAACAATTTACACCTAGTACTATAACCGCAATCCCACACTCTCCTTGCCTCAGTGTTTATTTTCACTTTGATGTTAGTTACTATGCTGCTACCACGCTGTAACTGCCTGCCCAGGTTCCTCTGTGCAGCAGTGAAAGTGAATTTTACCTGTACTCAGCTTCGGGTCCTAACAGGAAATTGCCAATATTGCTGTGGCACGGTAAAGGAGCTTCAACACGTAGAAAATTCAACGAAAACATTACATCGGTGAAAACAAATCTGTCACCCTCTTATGTGTGCCCCAGCCGACCCCTGTTTGAAAACCTCTGGGTAGGAAACTGTTTTTGAATGCTTGGTAATTAAATATTGAATATCCTTCATTTGAAATTGATTGAAATATACTTCTTAACATAGCCATTATCACATTCATATGTGAACCACTCGCTTTCGAGAAACAACAGGCTTAGGGTTTTCAGATTTACAGGGAAAGCTAGGATTTTCCCAGTTTTCAGCCTTCATTTTTGTCCCAGTCAGAAGCAGTCAAATTGTTAAATCGTCCAGGTGTTGTTGTTTTGTGCAAAACTGTAGCTGTGTATAGAAACATGAAATAAAGAAAATGATGGATTACTTGTTCAGTAATTCCGATTACATGTTTAATAATTAACATTCTGTTTGACTTTCTGGTAACCCTAAACAGGCTTCTATGATGCATCAGTATTTTGGTAAATAATACCCATAAATTGAGTTTAGTATAAACATACACTTGTATAAACTGCCAGCATAAGCAAGACTTATTATATAACAATTACTAAAATAGTATAGTATTCGTTCATAGATCATCCGGCGATATGGGCTAAATACGACCCTTTTGTCATTTTTATTTAAACTAAACTAGCTTACGATATCGTACACCAACTCTCATCAGGTAAAGAGCTTGATTTTTAATTGCTCCTACCGACACACCCATGACAAACATTCCGGTGCAGAAATTAATCCGTGTCGATTAGAAAAAACGGTACATTTTGAAACAATGTATGATCAATTGCATTTTCCTATTAAATAAATAAAAGAATCACTGAATATAGGTGTAACTGTGAAAACGTCAGTGAAACAATCAACGTACCCATCAAAATAACACCACCTTCATTTCACTTCCCATTGTTTTTGTCTCAGCCGGCAGACTGTTTTCCTGTTCGCGAAACGACTGCACATAAAGTTAGTTGAAATAATGTTCATATCGATGGATCAATAAAGTTTGTTGAAAGTCACAACGGAAACGCGACACGATCAAGATGGCTCCCTGCTTGTAAAGTGTGGTAACGTGCGGCTGCGTTAATGTCTTAAAAAATAAAACAACGTTTACACGTTGTTTTATGTAACCTTTCTGGAAGTAATTTAGATACTGTTCTGTAAACTGTAACGCTTCTAGAAGGTGGAGAGACAGGACAGTAAGACGCTGTGCCGGAGCGTGGTGTCGAGTGAGTTTCCCATGCTCTGCTATGTTGCTTCCGGCCGCTTGGTGAACACGCTGGAATTCAATTATTATTACATTTAACGGGGGGATCTGCTATAGTTCGTCGTCTGCAAAAGGTAAAACATCCAAGCGGATCATATTATTGTAATTCTTAAATCACGTCGGTATAAACGATTTTAAGCCGAGGTAACAAGTGAATTGTATCGGTACCGACCAGTCCTGGCGCATGTCTGCTGGGTTCACGGTAATGCTAGTTCCCTTGAGCGAAAAGGACTTAAGTTAAAATAAAATAAAACATTAATTTATTTGCTCTTCACCTATAAGAACGGCACGAGTTGAGAGAGAGAATGAAAGAAAGAATGAATGAGATTGAAAGTTGAAACATATGCCTCGGTCAAAAAGAATTGGACTTGGTCAACTGAGACCCTTGCCTCCATAAGACGTGGGATATCTTTGGATGATTCAATACGCCATATGAAGTGGTAGCTCTCAAGCGAATATTAACTTTAGTGCAGAGATTGGAGAAAAGGGTGTTCTGCAAGTACATGATTCTGAACAGCAGAACGTTTAAGTTATTGTTTACACAACACAATTATACGTTTTGACCAGATCTACCAACCTTCAATAGCAGTCGCTTGGGATCAGTTTTAGCCAAGAGACTTAAATAGGAGACTGAAATGACCAAGAACAGATCTATATTTTTCACATCCAGTTTTAAATTTGGAATTAGTTATGTTAATTGTCGTGCAATTTAGTTTAGGGACTGCACCTGTCAGTATTAACATGTCTCGCACAGTAGGCTAGCTTGTAAAGTAGGCTGTACAACCGTGTAGAGGTCAATGTTGCCTATTTGTAATCCATTGTGCTTTGGCTCCAGCCAACTACAAAGGTATAAATGCATATTGTTTGCTTGCAGCATTAAAAAAAATAAAAAGCCTCACTCTTTTTAAGCACTGTACAACTTTCTGGATCTGTTTTATTCATAGAAGACATCTTCAAGTATCTTAAACATATGCCTTTTTCTTCATAAAATGATCTGTGCACACACATCAAATGATTTCCAAGAGCTGTGTGTCTAAAAAAAGTACTTGGCTGGTCCCTTGGAATTAAGTCTTTTATACTTTATACTTGCAGATTAGCCAAAATCCTGGAAAATTGGGGGATTTCAAGAAGGGAGTGGAAATGACAACTTACAAACCATTAAGGGTTCAAAGCTACCCAAAGCTTGGAGAGAAAGTCACCCAAGACACCATATACTGGAAAAACTATAAGGTATAACCTGATGATTTCAAAACTTAAAGTTCACCTTGCTGTGTCTTACATGTGTCAAGACTCCATGTCAAGAAAGCAAGTGCAGCATTTGATGTTTCCATGTCTAATAAGTTATTCAGATTTAGGGATTCATTTGATCAACCTGTACCCCAGTGGGGTAAGCCACATTTTACAGCACTGGGGAATCACCCTGGATTGCAACAACCACCTGTTATCCCTGGAGTAACACTAAAAATAAGGTGTTAATGCAGTCCAGGTCGTTCCCCAGTACTGTAAAATACTCTAAAAAATCATTGTGGTTTATCCCAGCAGGTATAGGTCAGGGTCAGATCAACGCTATACTAGTGACTGAGCACACCACCTGTAACTTTCTTCTGCAGTACCTGTTAGATAACAGATAGTGGAGCATTCTGCATCCATAGGTTGGAGTCGAGGAAACAATGTTACACTGATAATGATGATTATAATGTAATGGTATATGAATATTTGAATCTTTATTTTTTAAAATTTACATTCCATCACTTTTGATAACACTTCAGCCTTTTTGCATGACACCTGAACCTCCTGTCAATCCCAATAGCCAGTCACATGAATCTCAATAGCATCAGTCTGTCATTAAAAGTGTCATATGTTTAGTTCAAATAGTACAGCTTAGGGTAGATGATACTTGTTGGATAGCGAGTACAGTTTAAAGACTCTCTTTTTAATGAAGTTAAGTTATCCACTCTCAAACACAAGTAGGTCAGCTGCAGTAGCTTGCTAATGCCTGACAATAGTCCAATGCCAGGAAAATGTAGAAAAGTTGCACAGAATCTTTGTGACTGTTTACTTGACCATTTTCTTTCTTTTTACTTGGCAGACCGCAGTCCAGATAAAGGAATTTGGTGCAGTTACAAAAATCGACTTCTCTCCACTCTCACCATATAATTATGCTGTAACAGCGTCTACCAGGGTAAGTTTATTTAGCAGTTATAAACTTTATAAAGCAATATTATTTATCCAGATCTAACCCCTTTAAATATTTAGTCTCTACTGTGATAGCCATACCAGTGGCTAGAGCTTAAAAATGGATGTTTTTATTCTGTAATCCGAAAGGTAAAGTGTTTGCAATTGTGATGCAAGGATAGTTTCTTATTGCCTATTTTGGGACTCTGTTTTGTTTTATTGTACAGATCCATGTCTATGGCCAGTACTCTCAGGAACCAATCAAAACTTTCTCCCGGTTCAAAGTCCCAGCCTACTGTGGCACCTACAGGGACGATGGCAAGCTGCTTGTGTCTGGCTGTGAAGATGGGGTGGTGCGGCTCTTTGATATTGATGGGAAGGGAATACTCCGCCAGTTGTCAGGGCATACGAAGTAAGTAATGCTCTGTTTATTCAGAAAGCACCAAATGAATGGCCTTGTGCTTTTAAAACTTACCTGCTCTGCTTTAATCCCTATTTATATACTATTTACTTGAGACATTCAGTACAGCGGAATCATTATTACATCATATAGAAATTGTATTTGCTACAGAGCTAGAAACTTGCACAAGCCCAGCACCCAGTCCTGGATTTCAGAACCACCTCTATTGGGTATATTTAAATGATTAGGAGCCAAGAGTTTAATGTTAAATAGTTCCTCCCTTATAGCTACATGATTGACTCCTATTAGTAAATCTACAGACTCAGATGGGAGTTACTCATGCTGCGATATATGCAGTCAGTTCAGAGCAGATTCACCAGGCGTCTGATTGTTCCATCTACTGACACTTAGTGATTTCAATAGTATACCTAAACAAGGGAGGTTGTGAAACCCATTGTGTTTGTTGGTTACTGATGTGCATTAGTAATGCATTTGGTACTAATGATTGCAATACAACACACCTAGTAAATTATTAAAAACTACTACATTTGCACAAGGAAAGCTCAGCCATACTCATGAGTCAGACTTTGTTGGGAGGAGAGCAAAGTTTAAACATGAATTGTGTGTGTGTTTTTTGTAGGGCTGTACATTTAACAGACTTCACATCAGACAAATACAGGATATTATCAGGATCAGATGACTACACAACCCGACTTTGGGACATCGCGAATTCCACACAATTACTCTCCTACAGTGAACATACAGATTATGTACGCTGTGGGACCACGAGCAAATTGAACCCAGACCTTTTTGTTACAGGTAAGCGGGAATCACTGTGAGAAAAGGCATTTCATTTTAGTTGCTATAGAGTTCAGTATAAATACATGCATCTGTAATGATCATTGCAACGTTTTTCTTTTTCTCTCTACATCAAGTTTCTGTCTTGTGCTTTAGTAGTGCAATTTATTCTGAGACCTACTTTTCTTAGGCCAAAAGGGCAGTGTCAAGCTGCACAATAATAGTAATAAAAAAACAAAGTGCCTTCCTATTCTTCCAGATTCCGATATAGTGTGTGCTATAGAATGTCCTAACCAAGTTTCATCACAATTCAATAAGCACTTCTCTGGATGTACTCTCTGTGAAAATATATCCCCATATTCCAGTATTATCAATAATTTAATTGTGCTAAACAATGTCCTTGGCAATTTTCATCACAATTAGATATTCAGTAGTTCTTGAGGACAAAGTGTTCTACAGAGCTTCAGTGCTTAGACCTTATTTGATTTGTGAGTTATTTTAAATGGAGTATATTATTTTTTTCCCTGCCAGGTTCATATGATCACACGATAAAGGTTTTTGATGCAAGAACAGACAGCAGCGTGATGACAATGGACCATGGCCAGCCGGTGGAGAGTGTCTTGCTGTTCCCTTCAGGGGGGCTTCTAGTGTCTGCAGGTAAATGAAAAACAATTGCGTTGCATAGAGTGGGCTCCGATTTCACAATCTGCATTTACTTAGCTCACAGTAGATACCTATAGCAGTGAATTTCAAGTGTGGCATTTCTATTAGCTGAGCACTGTCCCTGTGTTATGATGCTGGATTGTTTCCATCGTTCACAGGATTAACCACATGCTGTTTAATGTGAACACGTCTCTTGTGTTTGTAGGTGGCCGGTATGTGAAAGTCTGGGACATGTTGAAAGGAGGGCAGGAGCTGGTATCTTTAAGAAATCATCACAAAACAGTGACGAGTCTATGTCTGAGTAGCTCAGGACACAGATTACTTTCTGGATCGCTTGACAGGTAGGTGGTTGAGTTTTCCATAGTTTAAATGTGTGTGGTGTGTTGCATTTTCTTACTTGGTATTTAAAAAGTGAATTTTCTGCAAATTCTGAATTGTTTTTTATTCTCCGCAGGCATGTCAAAGTATACAGCACAACAACCTACAAAGTAGTTCATAGTTTTGATTATGCAGCATCCATTCTGAGCCTTGCACTAGCGGTGAGTATGCTGTGAAGCTGAGTACAGTTAGTGTACAAGATCAGCATCTATGAAGATGTACACATTCTATCAGCCTTGAAGATAGTTAAGCATCATAGCTTTGCTTGCCTAGTACATTCCCTTTCAGGACGTGGCAGTGGGGAACTGGCAACTGTGCTTGTCATATCGCCCAGGAGATGGCGCTGTTTTACAATGTCTTGGTTTAATCACAGGAGGTGACGAGTTGGTTGAAATCAATTTGTAAACATCCATGGAGTGAAGGCCCATATGAATTTAATTCAGCGCAACCTAGTGTAAACCATGATTTTTACCCTTGTAAAAAAAACCTCTAGTTTCACGATCTGTCAGATTGCTGCTTGGTTTTGAATAAATACAAATTCTTAGCCAACACCTAGCTGGAAAACAGATTTCCAACATGACACATTATACACAATTCATCAAGGGGAAAAATGACCAAGGCTGTAACTATCTATCTTAACTGTAAAAGCTGGAGACCTGAATAGAGGTCTAGGAAAGATAACTCTACTCAGAACTGCACATCAGCATTTCAGTGTCTGTGTATGATTTGTAATATGTATTCATGCATACATGTAGATTTAATTAAATGTAATGAAAAATAAACTATTTGCAAATGTCTGTAAATTAAGCCCCACAGCAGTCTCAATGTGCTGCCATTAAGGCTGCTACACACCAGACGCAAAATGAATAGAACCTGTACTCTTGATAAGTATCTTTCACACCACAGACGACATGACAGGCAACGTGGGGACGACACTGGAGCTACGTGAAATAAATAGAATTGAATCCTATTTTTTGCGATTTGTGTGACAACTAGGGAATTGGCCAATCAGAGAACAGCTTCAATGAATGTGTTCCAGCAGGGTGAAGTATCCAAAATGACAGGGAAAAAATAACACTTGACAAAGATCACAATTTTAAAGATACAGATGATTTCAAAGGCACTGGGTAAGCCTGCTATGTATGATTTATTGCCACATGTTGAAATACCATCAGAGAAGACACTCATAATAACTACATCATGTTGACGAATGTGTACCAATCTTGATCATAGTTTTGTCAATAGCAGCTTTTTATAGTTTTATTGATTGTCAGTTTTCCAATCTGTTGCATCGCCTCTGTGTTGCTTCTGGTGTGTGTGATCATGTAGCTGCGAAAGTATCTTGTTGCCCAAAAAATCGCATCGCGTCTGGTGTGTGTCGGCCTTTACTCTGATATTGATGACCGATCACTGTAACAAACACAGTATGACTACCCAATATTGTAAAGATAACTCGCTCAGAACAGCAGACCAGTAACACTATCCTGGGTGTGCCAGCGGTTCATTGGGTGTCTTTCTGTAGAGTTGCATGGTGCTGAGATGTTTAATCTGTATTGCAGCCTGAAGATAAGGTGATTGTTGTGGGAATGACAAATGGAGTGCTGAACGTTCGACACAAGAAACAAGCAGAAGACAAAGTGGAGGCCGCAAGTAAAAAGAGGCGTCGGCCAGCCTATCGCTTCTTTGTGAAAGGGAAGGACTACATGCCAAAGCAGGTAAGCTGCGGTCCATCTGAAAATGAAATCTGGAAAAGGATTGAAACAACGCCTGCAAAGAAAACAGGAGGGCAGGCTGCCTCTCACCACTTCCATTTAGTATGCAAAACTAAAACCTATATATCTTTTTATTTGTCTCTTAAAGGATGACCTTTTGGTCAGCAAATCAGTCAAAACACACTTGAAAAAGTATGACAGGCAGCTCAAGAGTTTCGAGGTGTCGGAGGCTCTCAACACAGTCCTACAGGTAAGATAAAGGTCTATTCCATCTGGAAGTACTAGATAGGATAAGTATGCGTATAGCACTATATGTACCTTTTTTAATGCAAGCCATACAAATAGAATATCTAACAGTGTTATTAAGACTACAGATCGTCTAGCAAGTATGACATTTTCTGTTGGAGAACGTTTGAAAGCCACAAATATAAACAATTGTTTTACATACATAATACCAATGAAGGTGTTGGCCAAAAGGTTGGTCCGATTTAATGCAGTGTCTCCTAGTTTTATGTCAGGTTTTTTGTTTGAAGTTTGGGATGAGTTGCATAAAGCTGAAGGTGGGATTGTGTCCAGTCCAGTGGAGTGCAGTGCAGTGAGCCTGGAGTGTTTGCAAGCTGCTCATTTGTGTGTTTTTGTTGAGTAGCCGCACATCCGAGTGAAGAGTCCGGAGGTGACCGTTGCAGTCATGCAGGAGCTGAACCGTAGAGGCACTCTGAAGAGTGCTCTTGCAGGTCGAGATGAGAAGAATCTCACAATGCTGCTCAGCTTCTTAATCAGGTACTCCAGTGGGGTTACCTGTACAGTCAGAGTGGGGGGGGGGGGGGGGGGGGGCTGTGCTTATGCTTTCAGATGCTTCTGCTGTATGCTTTCAGATGCTTTAATGCTACTAGACGTTCTCAGACAATGAATAGCAGAATAATAGCAGACAGTCTGTTAGCAGTAAGTGCAATAATCTCAATGAGGGAGGCCGTTGGCACAGTCAAGATAAACAGTGTGGAGATTATATGCAGACCTTGCCAATATCCTTATATGCAGAAGCACTGGACTGCTGTGTATAGCTCTCTACATGTGTATTTTTCTTTGGTAGGGGGAGGGGGGTATTGAGTAATCAGATTTAGCTGTTTGTTGTTTTTTAAATGTTTTCTATTTGTTTTACAGGCACATAGTTGATCCAAGGTTTGCACCTGTTTTAGTAAATGTAGCAGATATGATTTTGGGTAAGTGTCCAGTATTTGTCTCTATTTATTTATTTTTCTCTCCCTTTGCTTGACAACATACACGGGCTGGACCAAAACATTCAGCACCTGTGCAGCACGTAGCACACACTTCTGTGTAAACTGGACTACATGTACATGATTTGTAATTGGTTTCATGCTGTGATTTAGTCACGATGGGCAGGGCAGCAGATCTATAATACCTTGATGGCAAACTCTGGCAGGAGTTGTATCCAGATAGCACTGCTCTTTCACTGTCACACAGTATTCTGCATTAACATTTCATTTTCATCTAATCTAATATGCTGTTATTTCATTTTTTAGTAACAGTCTATACCCTTTAATGGAGTGCTTTCCTTCTCCTTGTTGCTCAGATATCTACATTCTGGTTGCGGGCCAGTCGGCAGTGATTGACAAACAGTTTGTAAAGCTGCAGGAGCTGATAGAGAAGGAGATTGATTACCAGGAGGAGCTGGTAGAGGTTCTGGGGATGATGGACACTCTGTTTGCTACCATGACTGCCAAGAAAGAGGCAGCAGCACCTGAGAGGAAACCCAACGGGCCTGTGGATGGACAAGAACCGAGCGTGACGATGGAGACGGCCTGACATGCTGCTGTAATACACCCGGAGAAAAGGGGCTGGTCTTCAAACTAATATTGATACTGCCAATGGACAACTGTTCACACTGATGTTACTAAAATACTGTCATAGGTAACGATAAGACGGTACCCCAAAACTGAGTTTCTAGGAGTTGTTTGCCACTATATAATGTACCAATGCAAGATACACTGCCTGTGCTTTTTTAATGCATCTTTTCCCCGTCTGTTCTGGGAACACATTATACCAACTAGAGCCATTCCGTGTTTAAATTAATTTATATTGGTAGTGGAGCTGTGTTGTTTCTAGAAGGTTGTTGTTTTTTTTTTTTTGGACAAGAACTATTTTATTATCAAAATAGTTAATTTACTGACTCCAGACAATGTAACAGTATATTGTACAAGAGTAAAACTTTGAATGAAACAGCAAATAAAATTGTGTTGTGCTTCTGTTTATTATTTTACAAAGGTATTTTTAGTCTTGGGGTCAATACTGTTCTGCTGTGAAATGTTCATTGATATGCCTCATCTCAAACTTTGAATCTCTGGCTAAACCCTGCACCCAGTCCTGGTTTCAGAGCTGCCTTCAATCAAGTGTATTTATTAAACAATCAGGAGTTTGATGTTAACCACATACTTCCTCCCTTATCGCTGCAGGAACAGCTTCTGTTAGTAAACCTACAGACTCTGTGTGAATTACTCACTGTTGGGAGAAGTGTGATCATTTCAGAGCACATTTATCCGGGGTCTCTGTTTAAACTCCTGCTTCCTGTTCATTTCAATAATTCACCTGTACAAGGAGGTTCTGAAACGCAGGGCTTGTGCAGGTGCCATCAACTCTTCCTATTGTGTTTACCATGTAGGGTGTGACAGACTGATGCAATCCGTGCATAAGGGGGTGCAGTTTGAATTCGTACCCAAAAAGAATGATTTTAAATAGTACAGGCGCTCCTCGACTTACGACACTTTGATTTATGACTCCTTTGCATTATTACCCTGCTTCGACTTTACGATATCGATATGGCATTTATGACACGGCGAGTCATGTGCGCACGCTCGCTGTCCGATCCGCAGTACCTGTCGTGGGCGCCCTGACTCGGTCACTTAGCGTTTTTTTTTTTTATGCATGTAACTCTTTTTTTTAAAGAATTTATTAATTATTCATTGGAAAGCCCCTAGTCTGTATTTTTAAATAAGCCAGGTAGGTGCCTGAGTAATATGCGTGTAACCACCAATCAACGGGCTGAGTGCAAAGAATTAAATAAATATTTGCCTGAGTACAATATAACGGGCCTTTTTTTGTAAAAATATGTTATCTGGCCAGTCAGGAACGTAACCCCAATTTATAACATTGTTCCTATGGGAACATGTGCTTCGACTTACCACACTTCGACTTGCAACGCGACTTTCAGGAACCAATTGTGGCGTAAGTGCGAAGACTACCTCTATACCAATTCTCTCCACCAGATGTCAGCACTGTACTGTCAAGGGTATGTTTTTATTGAACAAGAATGATCATTTCAGGCTGGCTAAATGTATTGAACGTGTATCAGTTGCAGTACATGTGGTGGTTTGTCTTTTATCCCAAGTTTGTAATTTAAAATATTCAAATGAATATGACTAAACCAAATAGATTTAAAGAGGGATCTGTTTTGTTTATAACATGTGTTGTTTTATTTCTCTTCATGATATCGGCCAAGGTTTTCGGGGATTTTTTTTTTTTTTCAAGGATTATTATTTTTAAAAAAAAATGTTGGAAGAATTTGTTTGATTAACAATAAGTTTCATTGCAATTGCCTTGTATTTTAAATTAAAAGAAGCTACATGTAGACTATTATTATTATTATTGTAATTATTATTTTATTCAGAAACAAGGCTAATTACCCCTTAATGCCACAGCACCCTGTTAAAAATAAGTTCACAATCAAATAATACAGCAGGTATATATTTTAATCTGGACAAACCCACCAAGGAGGGTGTTATGCTAGTATACCAATGCTTTTATTACTCAGTATTGCTGGTTTCCTACATTAACACCATGTCTACCTGCTTTATGAAAATTATGTAGCATTGACCTTTTTTATGGTCTTTGTTGTGGAGGCATTTGTAAAATAGGTTGAGTTTCCTTAATAGTAATTTTGCAAACAAGCCAATAGTTTTGAAGATTCAATGATTCAATTATGTTCCATTGGCTAAAAACAATGTTTAGGTAATGTAAACAAACCAGACTGCCAACATAAATCTTTCTTAGAAAGTAGAGTGCATAGAAGGCCATGGAAGTATGTAGTTAACAGGAAACCAAGGAATTGTTTAGAAATTGAACACTCCTGTGGGACACTGCAGCTTTAATATGAACAGCTAGGCAAGCAGGGAGGCTTATACGATTAATGCACATGTCTTTTACCTCATCAGGCTCGTTAAATCCAGTTTAGGGCGTTCAATGTACTGACTCTTTCCAGGTGGTCTCAATGTGAGGTCAATGATTTAGGACTGGATAGGTATGGACACTGAACTGCTCTTGTAGTTTCCTTGGAGTCATGTTCACATAACATTTCAAAAGTGCTGAAAGTCTTGAACCGGACACTGCACTCAGTATTGTACTAAACCTTCTGAAGGTCATAAACGGAAGACCTGAGATAAAGACACTGCAACGTAAGTACTGCAATGCCTGAGCCCAGGTAGTCTCAGACAGATTAGATGAGGAGGGCATAAGCCAGAGAGGTCCAAACTGTTAGCCCAGGAGGGTCATTTTCAATAATGATCACAAGCTTCCAAGCACGATTTTAAATACCGACTGATATTGATAAGTAGCATATCATTTAGCATGCAAACTGCTTGCGATTACCACGTCTTAAAAAAACAATCCTTAATTAGCACAACAACTCTGCATTTTATTTGAAGCCCATTTTTAGGATGCAACACAGATTTCATGTCCAAGCTCACTTCCTGTGCATCCAACTTGCCCCCAAACAGTCCCGTGTGCTGTAAAGAAAGTGAATGTGAGGCTGGGGTTCAAATACCAACTGCACAGGCAGCAAACTTGTCATGGTGCATGCAATTTTACAAAGCCTTGGTTATATGGATGGTTACACAGACCAATTACTAGTAATCTTCGACTACCATACCTAAGAGTAGTGCTAATCAGGGTCAGTGAAACCAGGTGAAAGAGTAGCAAATATTGATCCTGGAACTAATACAGCAAACCAGTTTGAATTGTAATAATAATAATAATAATAATAATAATAATAATAATAATAATAATAATACACAAAATCTTCTTCATGTTAGTATTGTATCCACTTGAATATTATTGGAAATCAGGGTTTTTTTTTAAGTCTTCCCCACAAGTACCCATTTGGCCACATTTATACTGCAGGCCCTAGTTTGGTGTGGTGGGTACTATAATAGAAATAATACAGTGATTTAAAAAAATTGGTAGGAAGTAAACCGTGGACTCATACAGTCCATCAAACCCAGAGAAAAGAAGCTGCTGTTTGACCTTCAGAGCGTCAGAGATATGTTTGTGCTGCGTTAATGAAGAACTGATGCCCTTCAACACCAGTGTACTCAAGGCTGAGCAGAGGGTTTTAATAAAGTATAGGAGTGGACGATAGGAGCTTCCACCTCATTTAAAGTGCAACAATTTACCTTTCTGGCTGGAGGCCTTTCAAGGGAGCTCTGGACTGGAACCTTTTCTTATTTTTATTGGGTTTTCGTTTATAAATTGATATTATTTTTGGCAGTTTCTTTCACTTTTGTACAGTATCTATATCAGGAGCTTTATCCCAGTCCATTTATCTGAAGTTATTTAAATGAATAAATAAACAAATCAGTTTTAAAGGGGCAGTGGTGACAAAGCTGGTGCTGATAGGAGCAGCTTGCCAAAATGTACTCTGAACTTCTAATGTGAATGCTGGCCTAGCCAATGAAGGCTTTTTCCTGTTCTGAAGTGCAGCCGTTCCTTGGGATCCTGAGGCACAGTGGATATCTATAACATGTTAAGACATGCTGGAGGATAAGTCATGTGCTGGGGACCGGTCTGCAATATCCTGCAGCCATTCCACCTAGGAATAGGATTGGAGGATCTAAGAATTTCCTGTACACCTTGTCGATAATAACGATACACTATGATAACGTGTGTGGATATTAACCCCTGGATAAAATAAATTACAATACAGCTCAACATTTTGGCCCGGTGGTTCCATTTTACCATAAGCGTAGTCCAATAAATGATAGAATTTAATTTGTTTCAATGCATTGGTCTATTGTAATATTCTATTTTAAAATACAGAATTGTATTTTAAAATAGAAAATATTGTAATAATGTTTTAAGTTATATGCATATTTCCCAACAATGTTTCATTGAGATATGAAAAATCAGGTCTACTGTTCAGATCTGGGCCTGTTTGAGGCCAATGATGCAAACTACATATTTAAGCAGGTTTCTGGAACGACTGCACAAACTGCCATCTGAACAGAGTAGCGTCAAGTGGAATAAGCCCAGCGGTTGGCAAAAGTTCCTGGCATTCTCTCTAAGCCACATCTTATAAGTGAGCTGAAACACTCACACTAACAGTGCTACAACTGTTAACTTCGAGTGGTTAATGTTGCAGACCACACTGTATTGTTCTTCATTTTTCAGATCAGGCTGGAAAACAAATTTGTCTGAGGAATGCAGCCAGCCAAAAATGTGCTGAGCACTGACATCAGCATGCAACTGAGGTTAGAGCAAACAGCACAGCAATTACACTGACTTAACACAGGGTGTAAGCCCTCACTGAACATTTCACAAACATTTACCATTCATTTTAATAGGAAGTTACTGAAACATGTTGTCGTTTGTAAAAGAAAAGAGGAAACACGTTCAGTTTGGGACAGATTCAATGGCTTTTCAATTTGAGGAATTGCCTTCAATTCCGTGCATTATAACATTGTCAGCAGTGTCCTGGAGGAAACTTGTTTTTTTTTACCCAGCCCATAACCTAACAAACCTGGACTGATGATTTTCAAGTGCTACTTTTAAGCTGCTAAACTTCTTCCATATGAAATAGTGGATTTTCAAAGGCTTTTGTGGTAGCCGATGACAGTGAGCAATTAGAAACCTGACACTTTGCACATGCTTGTATGACACATGGGGCGAAACACAAATGCCATTTCAATAAGGAATCACCCTTTGCTTTGCACAATTGACATTTTATTGCTGCTTTGTCTGCTGCTGTTGAGCAGTTATTACAAAAATGAACATCCCTCTGCCAAATTCATAGAACAACATGCCTTATACTGTAGCTTACCGTGGTCAGTTGGCAGTTTACCATGCTTTTACTATGCATTTACCGAGCTGTTCCATGGCTTGCCAAGGTCGTTTACCATACACCATGTAACTCACTACACTTTTTCCATGATATACTGAAGTAAACATTTTTAAAAGGGTCTTCCTTACCCAATGATCTTCAGTGGCACTACACTGACAAAGCAATGGTTCAATACTAAGGGGTTCAAGGGCAACTACAATGGTATTTATTCCCTGGTTATCATGCCTATGCAGTCCATCCCTTCCTTACCTTGCTCAGCTCTTAACCCCTTGCATCCCTGGGGTCCAGCTCAGATCAGCCGAGGCTGTGCTCTTCAGTGAGATTTAAACAGGCCACTTTCGGTTGTATTGCACCGATACTTCAAGTATAAACTAAAAACACACTTGATCATTCTGGTTTGTGTCATAGTTTACCATGGTCAATTGGACTTGATGCCTGGGGATTTCATGACTGAGTGGGATGGGTCTGGGGTTTGTTATTGTTATTATTATTTATTTATTTTTGTTTATTTTGTTTATGAATTCCATCATGACGTTTTATTCTTACAGTTGTATTGTGAAGTGCCTTGGGATCATGAATGATGAAATTAGGTATATAAGTGTAAGTTCTATTTTAATATTTTGACGTAAAAATGGAATTACAGTGGAAGGGTATCAGTACCTGTGTGCATGATGTATTCTCCATTGTGTGCTGCTAATGGTTTGGTTTTGGTAGGGTATCTATCAGTACCTGTGTGCATGATGTATTCTCCATTGTGTGCTGCTAATGGTTTGGTTTTGGTAAGGTATCAGTACCTGTGTGCATGATGTATTCTCCATTGTGTGCTGCTAATGGTTTGGTTTGGGGTTCTTCAGTCTAACACAACTGTTGCAGTAATTAGTCATCTGCATCAAGATTTTGTTTTGACAATAAGAGATCAGAACCCTTTTTGGCATATTTTGAGGGTAAAATGGAAAAACAAATATCCCACCCAATCATTCTGTATTGGGCAATAAATGGTACCAATAACTTGAGGGGCATCTTGCTTAATGAAATGTTTTTGAAGAACAGATGATTCTCCATTCATGCATACCAATTGTTTTTAGGATGTGGGTATAATGGACCACAAACCAGCACATGTGTTTCATTTTGGCGTCATTTTCAAGTAATGCTAACATCACTGTGGTTAATGCCCTAAAGAGCTAACATCACTGATGCATTCTCTGTATAGAACACAAACAGGAGTTTGCTGATAATCCCGTTCATTCTAACAGAAATAAGCCCCCTTGTTTAGGGAGCATCTGGGCATGTTTGGATTGAGAGATAGAGAAGCAGACATGTACACAACATCTACCTGGTGATACCAAGCGTCAACACTGATGCTGTGAACGTGGTCATTTTATTACGTGTCAACCTTTTCACAAGCGCGTAAACAGGGGTAAATTCCACAGCATAAACGACACGGCAAAAACATCAACATTTATTGCCATCAGGGCCTGCTTTTTTGCTAGAAAGGGGAAAAACTATTTATGGCTGAAACGCGATTTTTTTCTGTTATGTATGTAAATAATGATTTACAAAAAAGATTATGATTGTTAAGTACCAAGTATCCCTTTAATCCTGCTTTTAACTCATCTACTGATCATTGCGTACAGGCAACTGAACAGAAGGTAGGAAGCAATACCCTTTACGCAGAGAGTAATACATGCATGGAATAGTTTACCAGGTAAAGGAGCAACAAATATAAGGCAGAATGCCAATAATTAGAAACTACACTGAGGGAAATACTGTGCTGGTTGGCAAGGGATAATCCAGACTTAAAGGTCTCATTTCTGACAATTCTTATTTTCAGATTGCAATGCTATACCGGGACACTTCTGTGACACAAAGCTCTTTGGTGTGACAAGTCCAATACAATTGTATAGGGATATTAAACCTTGACTATGTCTACCCCAGTATATAAGGTGTCTGGCCTGTATTTGTGTGAATGTTAACCAGTACTCATTGCTTTATTATGCTCCCACTCAAGGGATTTCAGTTCCTTTGCATTTAAAGGGAACTAAAACCCACAATTTCTTGTTTCCTGACAGAAGTCTATACAACTATAGTATGCAAATTACTGTACATCCAATAAGATGAATATCTCAAAGCAAAGTCCTTTTTATTGAAGTTCTAAGCTTTTTGTCACTGTGCTGTAAAAAGTGATTTTCATTTATTGTATAACTGATACAAGGAAGCAATAATGCGAGAATATGCAAGAACACGATGCACATACAACCCTGAAGCGATATCAATGTGTAATGTGAGAGGTGAGGAGCAGGGCTATTGCATTTTAATAAGGTCAAAACAACATCTTTTTTCATTTGTGCTGTGAGTACATCACAGAATATCGCATGGCATGAACACAATGGCGATTTTCTAAAGGCATAGAAAGCTACAGCCGTGATTTTTAATTTCACTCACCACACAAAAACACTGGGCTTATTTATCAATATTACCGGTTATATTTTGTTATATTATTAGTATAGTATAGTATATTAGTATAGTAATAGGGTTGAGCTTGTAAACTGTATACAGGTATTTCATTTTACTGACTTTATGCATTTAAAAGAAAACTAAAAAAGACAAGGTCATGTATTCGCTGCTGACTGAGCTGGGATTGTGGAATTGAATATGTATTAAAGTAGGTCTTTGATATTTCTGCTCCTTGAGGAACTGATATATCTGGACATAAATAATGATTTCCTCTTCCTACAACTCTCTATTTACAGCCACTAATTGGTTTCACAAACTCCGCCTCTGACTATCATCTACTGGTCAAACCATATAGTAAAAGCTTTCCCATTGGCTCAAAAATGTCAGTGGGTTTTTGACAGACAGCTAATATATCTAACATCTGAACCAATTTTGAAAGCCTGATTATAGATGTAAGAATAGAAGGGAGGAAGTGGTGTTGAATAGAATAAAAATTGTGCATTGTTATTTGAATAAATATCTGGTATATAACAGGAAACCACAGGAATGGAAAAATAGAGATCAGAAAAAGCATGCCGGGTCAAGTCATAGAAAAAAAAATACTAAATACAATTTTGTTCTTTTTTAACAAATGATGCCCTTTGCACACCGTGTGATTGCATAAATGTGGAAAGAGTATTTTGTAAATAAAGCTAGATTTAGTTTATAGAGTACACATAGAGCTAGTGTCAAATGTGTAAACACAAACACTGTCAGTCTGAAACCTGCCTGCACAACAACCATGAATTCAGCTGAATTCCTTGAACAGACTACTGTGCATGGAGGTACTATTCACTGCATGTGCAG
Source organism: Acipenser ruthenus (assembly GCF_902713425.1). Taxonomy (NCBI): domain Eukaryota; kingdom Metazoa; phylum Chordata; class Actinopteri; order Acipenseriformes; family Acipenseridae; genus Acipenser; species Acipenser ruthenus. The sequence goes on from NC_081189.1 coordinate 7,877,082, forward strand.
ACACAATGTCAAAGTCTTTATCTGATCTTACACCCCCAGACAAGACAGCTCTTGGGAAGTAATGGGTTGTCATGCACAAAACAAAGGGCTGACACTACAGAAACACCAGCCTTAATCCACCAGCTGGGCAACTTTCCTTATCTGACCACTCGAATCCTCCTCAACTTCACCACACGGAATGATGCTTTGATGTGGTGAACACAGGTTACACACACTGGCCGATTAACTAAGCTTTTCCTAAAACGCATAGTTTACACTTTACTTCAAAGCACAAAAATGATAGGACTGGGCAATGGATTCTGCTAGCGCCTTCATCCATGTACAGCCAGGAAGTGGGTTCAGTTAACTAATTAAGGACCTGTTTGGATACAGATCTGGATTGGAATGGGTCTTGAGCTGTGCATCACTGCTCTATGAGATTCAGTTTCTTTTCTGTTTTCTTTTCAGTGAAAATTGGGGCAAACTTCAGAATGATCATTTTGAGAATTTTGCTTGTCCAGGATGACCAGGGCTCATCATCACCACCACACGGATGTTACTGATTTATAGAAAAAGTTATTCAGCTTTGCATTGTATTAATAATGTTAATGATTCACGCAGTCTGCAAGCTGGATACGCATCAGCACGCCTTTTGCATTTTGCATGGGAAAGGAAAACGTTGAACTGTCACCAGGCACCCCTTTACTAGACCTAGAAAAACAATTCAAATCTTTCCAATATATTAGTCACCACAAACAAGGTATTCAATGTACTAGTGCATTACCATTCAAAGAAAAGATGTGTTACTGCATGTTATACCTGATCATAAACCACACTATGGTACTGCACATGCCACAAAACATCATGTACAGATAAAACACTGTGTAATCGCCCCGCAGCGTTAAGATTGTCAATCATCCGTCACTTCAAAATGTCAGGAGCGCATTCTCCAGTGTGCTTAGTTTCTTAAGTTTAACCTCAACACGTGAAACTGGGCCAAGGGGACTTTCTCTAGGCAGATATTCAAAGACAGGTATGGTTAGGGCTGACGCTCTTTTTTAAACGAGAGAAACTTTCACGTCCCATTTTAAAGTCTCATCTCAAAGATGACTTCTCCAGCAGTTCATTGTCCTGGAGGCATTGATGAAGTATTGGCTCAGAGGGGAGTGAGCCACACTATGCAGCTAGCAGCCAGCCCCAGCCCTGCAGAGCAGCGCTGCAGGCTGTTCAAGGGGTTAGGAAGCTGTCAGGAAGTAAAGCTTGACATGGTCTAGGTAGGTACAGGCTTTCTAACACCTGTGCCCTCTGGTTTATTACTGTGTTAAAGAGCTTCTGTTTGACTACAATACCAGTAATTATCACCATGGTGACAGTCAATGGAGACCATGCACAATTTACAGTAAAAGTAAAATGGACTCCACCATTCTTGCAATTAAAGGACAACGTTTATGTAGAGAGTCCTATTGTCAACTACAGAACAGGATGAGTGTGATAGGGTAGCTGAGACACACACAGGTAATCATGAAAATCGCATGCAGCCAAGACTTGGGTTCAGTGATTTAGCACACATTTATCGTTTGCTGACAAAATAAACTGAATATTTCACAGTCCTCATGTCTCAGGCTTCAAGGGGAGACACAGCTTCCCCTGATACAGAAAAAGACAACCCAGTAGCAGGCAAGCTTGTCGGCTGTTTTATTTCGCAGCACTTCTATCAGCCTGTTTAATAGTACGTATGCCAGTCATGGAACAGCTCCCAACTCAAGCTGTTCCTACAGCCTACTGCCCTGATTATATACTGAAGCAGCCCCCAACGCTCAGCACACTCACAAGACTGGGCACTGAAAAACACACAGTACCTTAACGAAACAATCCAATTAAATAATAAACACATGCGATTTAAAACTGGAGAGTGGGGATGTTTTACCCATTCATTAACATAACTACATGACTATAGTGATGGGAAAACCAGGTTTACAGATCCCATTATGCAAACAGTACTTCCCCTGCATTAAAAGTTAACCCTTTGCTGCGCAGTGTCCAATATGTTTGACATTGAGTAAACAGGCAATAAATAGGTATGGGAGCATACCCAGGACACTAAAGGGTTAATACAATCTCAATAAATATTGCTCCACATTCACTTTGTATATTGCAAAATAAATATGTCCCTCTTGCGTAAAAGATCACTGAATTAGGTGCTAAGTGTGTAATTATCCATTAGCAAGATTCATAATCTATTAAACTATCATTGCTGTGCCTGGTAGCTAATGATGAGTACACGTGTGCCAGCCTTTAGGAACTCCAATCATTGAAGTGAATTACAAAAAAAGACATTTCATGTGTAGTGTCCTATTATATAGAGCAGTGGCACTCAACTCTGGCCCTCAAGATCTATTCCAGTCCTGGTCTTTATTCCAACCAGGACTGTGGCAGCTGGTCACTTGACACACATAGGAGGCACATTCGAATTACGAAACTTTAAGAGGTAATAGACTTGTTTTCCAAAGATTTATTTTTTACAATTTTTTAAAAAAAATTACAAAAGTAACGAAAATACAACCGAAGCAACGAAATACCGGCGATAAAAAAACATCAAAAACATTTTTAAATAAAGATGTGACATCTGGTGGTAGACCATGACAGCCCAAACATAAGTGACACTAACCACATAAAACCATAAACAAAGTACCATAAACTGAACACACAAACACACTGGAATTAATATACTGGCGGAAATGGCCTTCCATACTTAATTACATAAACAAAATTACGGTATCAAAATAGTTAATAACAGAAAGATAGCGGAAATGACTATTTTACGGAAAAAAAAGATTAAAGCTGTCAGTTCAACAGTTGTCTTACCTTTACTTGTAAATAAAGTCTATCCTCTCCTCTGAGATGCGAAATGGTCAATGACACAATCATGCCAGAGGGAATTCTTCTGCAGTGCCTTCATGATTCCCTTCTCAATATACAGAATCGCCAAGTTCTTTAGTCGTTCTTGTCCCATTGTGTTTCTGGTATAACTTTTTAGTCTCTTGAAACAGGAGAAGCTCCTTTCCACACCAGCTGAAGTTGCACCTCTTGTCATTACTAAAGAAATCAGCTTGTAAAGCTGGTGCATAGCTTTGTCAGACTGTGATCTTTGTAGTACCGCAGCAGATCTGCAATTTTGCCACTCTCACCTTACAGCTCCCTGTCCGGGTAAAAAAACGTGTAGCTCTGTTTTTAAGCAATACATGTCAAAGAATCGTCCATATACTCTGTTCAGGGAATCAAATGCTTCATCTGGAAATTCCCTACTCATTGTAGCAAACTTGTCAGAATTTAGTAGGTCAATGAATCGCATTTTCTCCACACATTGCGAATTTGAAGTATTATATTATAAAATATACTGCTACTTTACGTATTCCATCAATCAAGCGTTTTAAAATAGCCCTGTTTTTTCTTACAGTTTCATTGTGTTTTGCAACTTTAATTCGAGAGCTTTCATCTAGAACGTTATCAATTCGAGTTTGGCCCAATACCAGTTGATCTACCACATTCTCCATTTTGCTTTAAATAACAGTTTTCAATAACACTGTCTGGTATCTAAATACTGTTTTTCATTATTGACTTCTTACAAAAGTTGTGCAGTTGGGTGGGGTGTTGTCTGAGGCACCATTAGCTATCCCATGACTCGCACATGCTCAGCACAAGCATCATTACATGACAGTACACCGGACACACAGGGGAGGCTGGCCTCCTCTGTGAAAAAAAAAGAATGCGATTCATCCAATAAAAACCTGTTTGTAGGGTCAGGTGACTGTTGGCAACTTGCATTAGAGTATATTGGAGATAGGGAAAACCAACAGAGCTGTGCCTCTGCCTAACTGCAAGGTGTGAGTTTAAGGTGTTGGTATAATCATCATCATCACTTTATTATTATTATTATTATTATTATTATTATTATTATTATTATTATTATAAGTATAATGATGATGATGATATTTCTGGGGAGGCACTGCCTCCCTTGCCTCCTCTAAGGAGCCTCTACTGAACCTTGTCCTCAATTAGTTAATTGCCTCTCAGCAGCTTCAATTAACTACATTAGAACCTGCTTGGAGTAAAAACCTGGACTGAGGGCCAGACTTGAGTACCACTGCTTTAGAGTATAATCAAAACATTTTAATATCACTTCAAAGAGACTGAGCACACAAAGTGACAACAAGCATAAAACCGTATTGATAGGACAAACATGCTTGTTTACTCAAATATATTTCTTGGTATTGTTTAGATTAAACAGCGTTCATTAATACTGCACATAGACAGTCTATTACAGTTTACATGAACAACGTCATTCAAAAACGGAAGAAAGCGGTAAGCATACACTTTGCAGTGCTCTGCTGCATGCTATATAGTGTTAATGTTCTTTGTATCTCAGAACATATCAATTACCCAATACTCAGTACTTTAAAATAGGACACACTGATACTGTATGAGTGAACTACCTGGATGCGACCTGAACTGACCCCAACCTGAAATTCTAAACACAGGTTTATATACAGTTTGGTGGTGCTAGGGGTATCTCTGATTAAAGCTTGGTTCCCTCTAAACAGTTAGGGTTACTTCTCATCTTTTATAACACAAACAAAACAGGTGCTTTATACTGTATTTTGAATGTAAATAAGAATGTGTGTATATTGTAGCGAGCACATCAATCACTGGAGAGACACACCAAAGCTTTCAGGTACAATGCAGTTTTATTAGGCAGCCAACAGCAAGTCAGCATCATCCACAAACTCAACACATCCACGCAGACAGCCCTTCCCCCACCCCAGAGCACCCCTCTGCCTGTCAAGGTGACACTGGCATACTACCGAATCAACTCACCCTGACCCTAACCTTAAGCAACCCCAGCCCTAAAACCTAACCCTAACCCAATACCTATCCATTAAGATCATCTGATGCCCTCAGGACACTTTCTATGGATATTTCTTTGTGCTGCTGCCTGTTACAGTATTTTAGATTTTGTTAAATTAAATTTCGATAAGGCACTTGAAAATTAAAGACTTTCTTCACGAAAGCCTGCAATTTACAAGACACTTCTTGTTTGTGACATCATTTTCTACAGAAATCGCACCCAAACTCTTTCTACCGTCACTCAGATCAGGACAGACAGGCAGCTTCTGTATGGATTATCAGCATGGTATAATACATTGCAAGACACTACTGGCAGTGTGGTAGCAGACACAAAGCTGGCTAAAGTCTTTTGAAAATGTTGTCAAACAACACAAAAACAAAACAGCAAGTTTCCATCAAAATAATAAAAATAATAATAGTATCAGTTTCACTTAGATTTACTTTAAGAGGGCTGGGAAACATTAAGAGTATGGATGTTCAGCTATAACCAAGTGCAGCATGACTAGGTGGTTATTTTGTAATCTATGGAGAATATTTTTTTAAATAATAAACGCTGTTATTCCATAACGTACCGGTACTAACTAAATACATAACGAGCAATTTTTGCTACCACTTATCTGCAGTAGTACACCAAGTCGAAGGGTTAAACCTCTCCCTTCGTCTTTCAGCTGTGTGATGTGCGTTCAGGTTTCTGTGTGAACATGTGACCGTGTTATTGTGCGGCTGTCCATGTGATCTGTTGGTTCCCTGCAACACATCACTCACTGCTAAGCCTGTGTAAGAAAGAGAGGGCAGGCTGAAGAGCAGCTAGAGAGGCTCACGCAGCCTTTGGCACGCCGGTGTTTCAGCGAACCTGCATCCAGCTGAAGAAAGATACCGCCTACTTGAACACAGACCCGAAGTTCCAGAAGAGGCAGAAACCAAGAAGAATTATACCGCGTTGCTCTTGTAGCAAATTTATTGTATTTTGTTTATATTTATGTTTTTTTTTGTTGGTTCTTCTGGTTTTTGCGATTGCACTACCCTGCTGACTGAGAAGGATGTCTGAGTTTTAATTCGCTTTGCAACACGACTTGAATGCTTCGCTGCCGTGTGGATTGAGGTAACGTGTTTCTGCTTCTGTACTGCAGTTAACGTGTTTCAGTTTGTAGCTGTGAACTCTGCATCTTTTTTCACTTGTTGCTAGGCTCTTTTCCAAGTGCTTAAATTATGTAAGACGTGAAAAGATCTTAACACAACCGGCGTAGCTAATACATTTCACTGCATCTGTTCCGTGTTCTCAGGGATCGAAAACATAATGGCATAGATAAACGCGTTTAGGCGAGCAGAGCTAATACAGCGCGATTACATTTTTTGAAGTGTACACATTTTGGTTTTTAGACACGGCAACGACCACTTGTCACTGCAGAAAATAAATGCTGACACCCACGTATTATCCTAAAGATACAATAAGCCATAATAATAATAAATAATAATAATAGTTATTATTATTATTATTATTATTATTATTATTATTATTATTATTATTATTAGTTTATTATTATTACGTCAATTATTAAACGAAATTAAGGCATTTTTGTTGCGTACAGTTGCCAATTGTATTGTCTTGTAATACTGTACAGAATTGCAAGTAAACATTTTTGGTGGTTAAGGGAACTCTGTAGGGTTGTGAACAGCAGGCTATTATATAACTTATTGACTATATATTTGCTAGTTTTCTTTGTATTTCTTCGACATGTATATTTTTCTGCAGCGTTTAGTGAATGGAACATTTTAAGCCTCGCTTTGTGTTTTATTGATGCACTGTGTGTTATTGGCTATCTCGATGCTCATTGTGTAAGGTGAGATACCCCCACCCAAAAGCAGATCTTTTGTGCAAATTATTTTTGGTACTTGGAATTTCCTGTGTCTTTATACAAAGTAGCACTGTGTATGCTACAACGAGAGTGTTTGACAACCAGAAAGCAATCAGCATAAATGTATGCAATGCAATCTCTTTCCCTCCTCCTCATCGTCCTCAGAGTGGATGTAGCAAATATTATATTCCCTCATGTATTTCAATTTCAACCCTTTTCAGTCTTTGCATTACTGAATTTAGTGTATACTTTTAACTCGATCGTTTGCTTTCAGGTTTTCCTATAAGTCTACCACTAACGTTTGCAAAATGTTTGTCTGACCAGCGAGCTTGTTAATCTTAACATCGCAAAATAAAAAGCTTCTGCTACGGCCATTGTGTTTGCATATACTGTATGTGCAAAAGGTGAAGCGTGGCTTCATTAACGCTCCCGACTCGAAGACTGGAACGCGAGGTTTCAACCCCAAATCATGCAGTACCTCTTTCCCTGATCCAGGCACATGCTCCTTACACCTTATCAAGCAAAAAGAAAACACGTCAACGTGGACTGTCATTCCGGGTTTTAAAAAAGTACGACAGGGAATTTCCTAAACTTTAGACTACTGAACTTCATTGAGTCCTTGGCAAGCGCCCTGCAAACCATTTATTTCCCTCTGTTATTTAAATAATAGAAAGACAGATAACAGTAGGTGTGTTTGGAACCAATGCATATCACAGTGTTTTATAATCAGAGTAGAGATTACAAAACATTACAAGTACTTCCCTATTTCGAGAAAGTGAAGGGAAGTGTGGGGAGTATAAACCATAGAAGCAAAAGCCAACACGGGATTCTCCAGTAAAAAGCCAACACAGGATTCTCCAGTAATCCAGTAAAGGATTCTCAGCTCTTCACAATGCTGTGTTTACTTGGAAGAGGCAGGGACAGTTTTACAAGGCAAGCCCCTGCAGCTGTACAACAGGTACCTGCATGTTCATTTGTAGTTTCTCAATTAACCCAGTTCAAAGCTGTTGTACAGGGTCAGATAAATAAAAAGGCTTCTTCAGCACACCTCCATCCCACTATCCATCTCACTTCGCAGTTGGACACGCTTCACCTTTTGGCCATGAAATATATGCATACACAATGGCCGTAGCAGAAGCTGTTTATTTTGCGATGTTAAGATCAGCAAGCTCGTAGGGCAGACAAACATTAGTGGCAGACTTGCTCATAGGAAAGCAAATGATCACTAAAGTGAACACTAAATTCAGTACTGGAAAGACTGAAAAGGGTTGAGGACTATGAGGAGGAGGGAAAGAGATTGCATTGCATACATTTATGCTGATTGCTTTCTGATTGCTTTCTGGTTGTAGCATGTACAGTGCTACTTTGTATAAAGACACAGGAAATTCAAACTACCAACAATAATTTGCCTTTGTGGACAAGGCTCATTTCCATGTCATTGGAAAGTGCAGGAACAATGTGCTTTCACAAATACAACATGCACCGGGTTAGAGAAATAGGACAAGATAGCAAAGAACTATATAAGAGCTACATTGAAAATACAGATCTGTGGTATAGATTCATTATAAATGAATACATACCGGTGTATATTTAGGTGCTGCAGTGGAGTTTAATCATATTGCAGTTTTAGTTCCCACATACAGTAAGACTGTGAATGTTTCTGCGTAAGGTTAGTAAAGCTAGGTTGGTTTCCCCTCTTGGTTTCGTTTCCCCTCTGCTAGATAGCAACAGTTGGTGTCCTTCTGGAATGCTGGTTTGGTGGACTGATGCTGCATGCTAAGTGGAGGAATCCTCTGATGCTGGTGGTAATTTGAGACTGTTATGGGCAGTGGAGGAAGTGTCCTGTCTTGTTTGTTCTGGGGAATAAAGGGTTTCTCTGGAGTGGTGAGTTGGCTTGTTGGTTGACCTGTAGGTTGTCATTGTTAGCTGCCTGACCCTGATTTAGATCAGAGTTCAAGCCCAGTCATAAAGGACCCCTGATGGCAGTAGTGTGGAGTAGTGGTTAGGGTTCTGGACTCTTGACCGGAGGGTCGTGGGTTCAGTCCCAGGTGGTGGACACTGCTGTTGTACCCTTGAGCAAGGTACTTTACCTAGATTGCTTCAGTAAAAAAAAACCAACAGTATAAATGGGTAATTGTATGTAAAAAAAGAATGTGATATCTTGTAACAATTGTAAGTTGCCCTTGATAAATAGTGTATTTTTGTTTGGGTTGTAAATAAAGTTAGTTGAAATCCATAAGTTTGTGCTAGATATGGCAGGGCTGGGAATTAGAATTCCTTTGTAATGAGACAGGTGTGGAAGGTGGCCAGGTGTTCATTGATTAACTGGTTGTCATTTAGCCCTGGCCACATGCTATACAAGAGGAGCTGAGAAACCAGTTCCTTTGTTCTTTTTCAAGCCTGGAGATGAATTGGTGGAGAACCCTCATGGCTGTGTGTTTAACCAGGGTGAGCAAACAAGGCAGCCAGCGAGTTCTCACCATGTGTAGACCGGGATAACCACCATAAGGACAGGGATTCATTTAGGGGATTCTATCCCACCCCAGTGTATTAGAGTTCCATAGACTGGGTCCCGGGTATATTTTGAGTTCCAGAGGCTGGGTCCCTGGTATATTTTGAGTTCCAGAGGCTGGGTCCCTGGTATATTTTGAGTTGCAGAGGCTGGGTCCCTGGTATATTTTGAGTTGCAGAGGCTGGGTCCCTGGTATATTTTGAGTTCCAGAGGCTGGGTCCCTGGTATATTTTGAGTTCCAGAGGCTGGGTCCCTGGTATATTTTGAGTTGCAGAGGCTGGGTCCCTGGTATATTTTGAGTTGCAGAGGCTGGGTCCCTGGTATATTTTGAGTTGCAGAGGCTGGGTCCCTGGTATATTTTGAGTTGCAGAGGCTGGGTCCCTGGTATATTTTGAGTTGCAGAGGCTGGGTCCCTGGTATATTTTGAGTTCCAGAGGCTGGGTCCCTGGTATATTTTGAGTTCCAGAGGCTGGGTCCCTGGTATATTTTGAGTTGCAGAGGCTGGGTCCCTGGTATATTTTGAGTTGCAGAGGCTGGGTCCCTGGTATATTTTGAGTTGCAGAGGCTGGGTCCCTGGTATATTTTGAGTTCCAGAGGCTGGGTCCCTGGTATATTTTGAGTTGCAGAGGCTGGGTCCCTGGTATATTTTGAGTTGCAGAGGCTGGGTCCCTGGTATATTTTGAGTTCCAGAGGCTGGGTCCCTGGTATATTTTGAGTTCCAGAGGCTGGGTCCCTGGTATATTTTGAGTTGCAGAGGCTGGGTCCCTGGTATATTTTGAGTTGCAGAGGCTGGGTCCCTGGTATATTTTGAGTTCCAGAGGCTGGGTCCCTGGTATATTTTGAGTTCCAGAGGCTGGGTCCCTGGTATATTTTGAGTTGCAGAGGCTGGGTCCCTGGTATATTTTGAGTTGCAGAGGCTGGGTCCCTGGTATATTTTGAGTTCCAGAGGCTGGGTCCCTGGTATATTTTGAGTTCCAGAGGCTGGGTCCCTGGTATATTTTGAGTTGCAGAGGCTGGGTCCCTGGTATATTTTGAGTTGCAGAGGTTGGGTCCCTGGTATATTTTGAGTTCCAGAGGCTGGGTCCCTGTATCTCCCTATATAGTGTACTGCACAGCCGAACTGCTGCAGGCCACTTTTGTGTTGCTAGTTGTGTTTTTACTGTGTTTTGTTTTGGTTATTGTAAATCTTTGTAAATAAATCCTGAGTGCCTGTGTGGCCACAGCCTCCAGTCTCTCTCCTCTGGTCGGGAAAGAATACTTTTCAAATTGGTGATATTTCTTGAATGAAAGTAAGAGATTTTGGTGCCATTTCTAATGTGGTTCAAAAGAATTATCTGGGTCACAGATCAAGTTTCTCATTTCCACTCTAAATTCAGGAGAGAAGTCGTCAAGGACGAAATCAAACAAATGCATATCATTTTGTTGTTTCTGAGATCACAGAATCATTACCTGTTTTATCCTTTGAGTTTAGCCCTAAAAAGTTTTTTTACATCCAATTTTTGATGTCAGCAAGACAGCTATTCCAGATATTTGCAGCAGAGATATCACCCCATTTGAGAGATAGATGTAAGTGGGTATTGTCAGCGTAGCAATGAAAATGAACTTCATGTCTACAAATAATGTTGCCTAAAGGTAGCATATACAAAGAAAAAAGAATTGGGCCAAAAATCGAGCCCTGTGGGACCCCACATGTAACCTTTGACAAAAAATAAGTCTGCTCCTCAATTTTAACAAATTGAAGCCTGTTGTAGAGATAGGATCGAAACCAAGACAGAGAACAACATGACAATCTGACCATATTTTTAAGGCGATCAATTAAAACAGAATGATCAATAGTGTCGAATGCAGCACTTAAATCTAATAATATAAGAACCGAAGGTGAGCCCATGTCAGAGGATAACAGCATATCATTAACCACTCTAATAAGTGCTGTCTCAGAGCTATGAGAAGATCTGAACCCAGACTGAAATGTCTCCTATATCTTATGAACTCCCAGAAATGTGTTCAGTTGCTCAGCCACTACTCTTTCTAAGACTTTAGACAGGAATGGGAGATTGGAGATAGGCCTGTAGTTGCTAAGAACATTGGGATCTAAGGTGGGTTTCTTGAGCAGAGGCTTTACTACAGCAGTCTTGAATGTGTTAGGAACAGTACACGATAAAAGAGAACTGTTAACAATATTCAAAAGTGCAGTGTTTATTTTCGAGAATAATGGAGTGCTGACAGCGAGTGTTGATATTAGGGTGTTCTTGTGCAGGAAGTACGAGAGAGGATCCATTAAGGGCCTCTTTAGGGAAAGGGAAATCCAGCTCGAGGGATGCTTAATGGGAGTAGACTTGTTTACACAAAAACACACAGGAAAAAAATGGCTTGCCTTTTTACTGCAGAATAACAAGGAGAAAACTGAACTCTAAACTTTGTGTTTTAAAGATGCATCTTTCTTTCTGTTTTGTTCCAGTGTGAATGGCTTAGTATTAATGGCCAATAGTTTCCTTTCCATCAGACAAACCGTAGCCTATGTTTCAACCTCATGAAGTAGCAAGATACTTCTTCCCTATTCACAGCAGTGGCATCACTGCTTGACTGCCTTTCTAAAACATGAAACCTACATGTTAGAATAAATGACATCCTTACCAGCGTTGTGCTTTTAAAGTAGGCAAAGCTCAGGCTTGAATTGAGTCCTTCTTATTTTCAGGATGTGGGTTGATAATGTATTTTTGAAGATAATATTGCAAATATGTAACATTTCTCTGTGGATAATTTATATATATATATATACAGTGCCTTGCGTAAGTATACCCCCCTTGGACTTTTCCACATTTTGCAGTGTTACAACCTGGAATTAAAATGGATTTAATTGGGATTTTTACCATTTTATTTACACAACATACTTAACCCTTTGAAGGTGCAAAATATTTTTTTATTGTGACACAAAAGTTAATTAAACAAAAAAAAGACATTTATTGGTTGCATAAGTATTCACCCCCCTGAGTCAATACTTGCTAGAAGCACCTTTGGCAGCAATTACAGCTTTGAGTCTTTTTGCTTTGCACATCTGGATCCTGCAATTTTTGCCCATTCTTCTTGGCAAAATTGCTCAAGCTCTGTCAAGTTGGATGGGGACCGTTGGTGAACAGCAATTTTAAAGTCTTGCCACAGATTCTCAATCGGATTGAGGTCTGGGCTTTGACTGGGCCATTCTAAGGCATTCAGGTTCTTGTTTTTAAACCAATCCAGTGTCGCTTTGGCTGTGTGTTTAGGGTCATTGTCCTGCTGGAAGGTGAACCTCCGCCCCAGTCCCAGGTCTCTTGCAGACTGAAACAGGTTTTCCTCTAGAATTTCCCTGTATTTGGCTCCATCCATCTTGCCCTCAATCCTGACCAGTTTCCCAGTCCCTGCCGATGAAAAGCATCCCCATAACATGATGCTGCCACCACCATGCTTCACCGTGGGGATGGTGTTCTCAGGTTCAATTTTGGTCTCATCAGACCAGATAACCTTTTCCCACATGTTTGCTGTGTCTCCCACATGCCTTTTGGCAAAATCCAAACGGGATTTGATATGGGTTTTTTTCAGCAATGGCTTTCTTCTCGCCACTCTTCCATAAAGCCCAGCTTTGTGGAGCATCCGGGTTATAGTTGTCCCATGGACGGTTTCTCCCATCTCAGCTGTGGATCTCTCCAGCTCCTTCAGAGTTACCATTGGCCTCTTGGTTGCTAATGCCCTCCTTACCTGGTCACTGAGTTTTGGTGGACGGCCTTCTCTAGGCAGAGTCGCGGTTGTGCCATATTCTTTCAATTTTTTAATAATGGATTTAACGGTGCTCCGGGGGATGTTCAAAGTTTGGGATATTTTTTTATAACCCAACCCTGATTGGTGCTTCTCCAGAACTTTATCCCGGACTTGTTTTGATAGCTCCTTGGTCTTCATGATGCTGTTTGTTTAGATATGCTCTCTAACAAACTCTGGGGCCTTCCAGAAACAGGTGTATTTAATCTGAGATCATGTGATACTTTAATTGCACACAGGTGGACTCCATTCAACTAATTATGTGACTTCTGAAGGCAACTGGTTGCACCAGAGCTTATTTAGGGGTGTCACAACAAAGGGGGTGAATACTTATGCAATTAAGACTTTTCAGTTTTTTATTTGTAAATAATTTTGAAAAATATGTAGATTTCTTTCCCCATTTCGACATTATGGACTATTTTGTGTAGATCAGTGACAAAAAATCCTAATTAAATCCATTTTAATTCCAGGTTGTAACACTACAAAATGTGGAAAAGGCAGATAGGTTTATCGATTGTTTGAGTAGTATTTTTCCTTAGGATAACAAAGTACTGAGCTCAAGACATGTGATTTCATAAAAACGCCAGGTGCTCAGTGTTTGGTATTTGAGTTGAGTTAAAATTGCCAAAATGAGTTGATTAAGAATCTGTATAAATAGCCATTCGAAAAGACATGATTTTAATTAACGCAAGAACAGCGAAAGATACAACCATGCAGTATGATATCGGCATGATTGAAGGCGGCCTGTCTGTGAGAGATTATTACAGCGTACATAGTAACCTATTATTATTGTTATTATTTGTTTATTTAGCAGACGCCTTTATCCAAGGTGACTTGCAGAGACTAGGGTGTGTGAACTATGCATCAGCTGCAGAGTCACTAACAATTACGTCTCACCCAAAAGACGGAGCACAAGGAGATTAAGTGACTTGCTCAGGGTCACACAATGAGTCAGTGGCTGAGCTGGGATTTGAACCGGGGACCTCCTGATTACAAGTCCTTTTCTTGTAACCTATACCATATAACTGGTGAAGAATTTATTTTGGCTTTATTGGCGGTTTTGATTGGATCTCCAATAATACTTGCACCAATCAGAGGGTTGCATACAGTGCTGGTAGCGATCCTGCCCTCTGACCGACTGGTATACAGAACAGGTTAAAGAAGTGCTGGAAGAAAGAAAGAATGTGTCAGATGTCAAAGTGGATATAAGAATGGCAGTGATGAAGTCAATTTGCTTGAAAACATTAAAGGTAGACCGGACATTTCCATCAATGGATTTAAAAAATCTAGAACTGATGATGCGATCAGAAACCCAGAGGCAGAGTGCGCCTGCTACTGTAGTAGGACTGTTCTATTTTTGTGCTATTTTTTTAGAAGGGTTTAATTAAGTAACAGCCTAAATTGTTTGAGGCAGACTTAAAAGTCAATACATTGAAGATACGACTATTACTGAAGACCTCCATCGTGCAGGTATCGCAAAGTCCATAAACAAAACAAAATGTTAAAATAAATTAGTTCTGTACCATATAAAACTGACCTGATTTTACCAGTGCTTGCTAGTCTATTAACCAGTTTAAAATTATTTCAAAGCAAATTAAAGCATTTTAGTTCCAGCTTTATTGTTAAGGTTTTCACACGTGGCAATACTGTCCTAGAATAACTACATGGGGGAGGCAAAAAGTTTGAGAACCGCTGTATTAGATGATTAAATTGCACTGATTATATAGCCTGCTCCACCACTTATAAAAAGGGTGTCCCTAATTATCTCAGAATTCCACCGTACATTTTCTGTTACAGAGCTAGGTATTTCTGCCACAGGACATGTAAGACAGCTTCACCCTGTAATACGGTTCCTCTTATAGCTTTTGTATAAGTGTTTAATAGTCAGGTAGCTCATGCAAAATCAACTGGCTATTCATGAGTAGCAGGAAACAGTAGGAAGCCTGCGCTGTGAAGCATAGAGCAATAGTAATAATAAAGAAATGGAAACAGACCAAAGCATTTGAGGATTGTGTTTCTTAACAGACGATACAGACAATCCAGCCATTTACCACTCTCAACCTGACGTGACCTAATGCTGGCCTTGCAGAACGTTCCTCTAATTGAAATAGCATAAGATGTCATTTGTGGGATAATGATTGGAGCTCAAGAAAGGTTCTGGAATGGCAGCACTGAAGTTCTCCACTGTAGATTCCCTGTAAGTGTGTATGCCTCAAGCACAGTGGTGATTGTTTGATGTTCAGATCACAAACTCATTTCTAAGTTGGATTTGAACTCATCAGAGGCAAAAAACTTGTATGTGAATTCACTGCTCCACCTACATACTACACTTAAAAAAAAAAAAAACCCAAGCAAATGATTTGCATAACATTTCCTTATGCTGCAAATGACCTCCAGAACTGATTAGACTTAGTGATACAAATAAGGCATTAATCATTAGAAAAATATGTCATAAAGCATTCCTTTAATTGCCGGTTGCTATGGTCACTAATCCAGCAGCCAACGTCAGCTGCTGCAGATACACACTGCTGGCACTTTCAGTCCATTCCAAACCAGGTCTTTGTTCCAACCAGGTTCTTTAATTATTCAATTGGGCTGCATTATAACATTTCATGAAGTGTACAGTGTAACCCAGCCACCAGGTAACCGACTCTGAACTGTGTATGGCTGGGGTATTAACATTGCCGTGACTTACAGTAAGTAGCGGGGTTCAAAAAAATATAGTGATATACGTCCACACGTACCTGTCATTTTTCTTTTCGTAGTTTGTACACTTATAAGTTTAAAGTCTGTTTCAAAGCTCTTTTCAAAATGTCCGCTCTAGTGCACTGGGGTTTGAGATCTGTCCTCTAAATCACTGCAGGAAAAGCAATAAGAAGAATGAAAGAACAACAACATGCTCTGGCTTTTCTGTTCCATACCACATCATGGATCATTTTTGCAGTGTTACCTGTCTGACAATGTGGGCAAAAATCCTCACACTCTCAGTTTACTAAGCGGACATTTTGAAAAGAGCTTTGAGACAGACTTTCAAGTTAACAATGAAAAGAGAAATGACAGGTACGTTATTTAAACAGTTGTAGCAGCATGTGGGGATGTGGAACTCTATGTGTCTGTGTTTTTCTATGATGTTTTTACAATATTTTGAACAGGGATACAACTATTGTATTTGTGTTGTACTGCTGGTCAGTAAGTTTTGACTGAGAAACAGGCATTTACCCGTCTTCTCTGTTTTCGCAGATGCTGAAGAGATGGAGCTGAGCTGCAGAGAAGTGCCCCTCTATGTAAGTAGTGCCGTGTGCTCCACAGACTAGACCCTGGGTGCTTTACCAGGCTGCTTCAGAGTCAGAGTTGAATTGAGACACATGTGAAACAGAAGAACACGGGTCATTGTTTCTGTAACACACTGAGTAACTTCAGCTTCATCAGACCAGCATTACAGAGGACGAGGTTCATTGACATTCTGGCTCAAAAAACAACAAACAATAAATAATTACCTGCTTGTTGTTTTTTTTTTGTTAAAGTGTTACAGAACCCCCTGCAGTATTTAAAAGATTACACATTACTTTACCTTTGCTGTATCCGGAAGTATATTTTTCAATCCCGGTTTTGTATTTTTATTCACACATCATAGGTAAGTCAATTAGTGATTGTTTGTTTTTTTGTTTGTTCTCGGGAACGTTCTCCAGGAGAATGAGAATTTGTCTTCGGAACAAGTTCCAAGTAGAACACTTGTACAATCTAGCCAGAAATAACTTGGTTGCAGTGCTTGTTCTGAGTAGTTGTCTTGCTGGCAAAGTTTCTTTTTTTTTATCAGTTTTTATGCATTTCCAGTCCAAACAGTCTCTGATCTTTAGGATAAAAAGAAAAGAAAAAACCCAAACAATGGAGAACAGTCTAGAGATTTTTTGGGTGTGTCATTCATTGACACTAAAGGAATCTGTAATGCTGCCTAAATATATCTGCGCAGCTCTCTGAATGGTATTATTGTAGCCACAAGGTCAACCTTTATTATCAAAAGTGTAACTGCAAATAAAACTTGAGGGACCCTGTGAACGGGCAGCGTTGTGGTGCAGCTTTTAACAGCTGTAAAAATAGCAGCAGAGGCCAAATGTGGCAGTTTTGTGCATATTTATTTACAAACAAAAACAGCATACCTGTTCATCCAGTAAATGGGTACTGTGTCTTTAAATACCTCACAGCTATATACAACAGAGCCCAGGCAGAGCAAAGTTATAAATAGGCTTGCTACTATTCGATTTTTGAGAACTCAACGTTTAATGAGCTTTACAGATTAATATCGAAAAGTAGCAAACCTAGTTATAAACTAGTGGTAAAGATCTTAACAGATAGAGCCCAGGCAGAGCAAGGTTATAAACTAGTGGTATACTTATTAACAGATTTAGGACTACACCACTGGCTAGCAACAGAAAGGGTTTTTAGCGGAGGAGCAATGTGAGGATCTTGTTCTTTATTGAGGGGTGTCACATTATGGGGTGAGATGGAGGCACCTGTTTGTCTGCCTGTCTCTCTGCCTGTATGTCACACTAAGTTTTTACATTTACCTAATGAAGCGCTTTGTCTATGGGAAACTGTGTGGCTGTCAGTATGTTTGAAAAGCTCTCGTGCTGTTGCCCAATGTCTGGGTCCAGTATGCCAAGTGCCACCCCTCTAGTTCAGTAATTACACTAAATTGCTTACTAAGGAAATACTGTATTAGCACCACTCCCAGTGTCTGCTCTCCTAGGGCTATGTGACTGCCAGCATTGTAAATTGTACGGTTTTATTAAATCATCCAAATTATTTTTGTAATGTTTAAGTAGATACTAGGGTGTATTTTCTATAGGTATTTGTGTATTTTCCAATGAAAACGTTGAATGTGTGGTTCTACTATCTAGTTACACTCATACTAATTTAAGGATGATATTATATGCAGCTGTAAACAGCCACTGCTTGCGTTTTCTGATAAATATCTGCGGAAGGATGTGTCTTCTACATCTCTATCAGAAGGGCTTTCTTGATGGTAGCTAGCTAGCTATTAAATATGTTTATTGGTGGCTTGGCGATTGTGGAGCACATTCATGACGTACCTTGTGTGAATAATTTCATTCCATTAGCTGAGTCATAACTTTTCCTGAAGAATGTATGATTTAGAAATCATCCTGCTAATTACTGGTGCATCTATTTTTATAAAATGTCTGAAGGGAAAGGTTCATTTCTGATATTAACACTCATTTTTCTTGGCCATTTAAGTAGTAGTAAGTACCATTTTTTTTTTTCTGTTCTTTATGTGTGTGTATATGTGTGTGCGTGTATATGTGTGCGCGTGTATATATATATATATATATATATATATATATATATATATATATATATATACACTTGTTACAGGCAAACCTCGAAACTGGGTGGATCGAGGAGTGCCCAACAGTGCCCGGTCAAAGTCCGAAATAAATCGCAGAGATATTTCATTGTATGTTTTCAGGGGACAGAGACTCACTCACTCAACTCACTCACTCACTCACTCACTCACTCAACTCACTCAACTCACTCACTCACTCACTCACTCACTCACTCACTCACTCACACACTCATCTCATTCATAAAAACTACGCAGGAAGTCCGGTTTCAGAAAATAGGCATATATTTAAAAATGTATTTTTATTTACGACATGACTATATAAAATATTTAAGGACATATAAGACTAATTTATTTTAAACACATTATTAAAATCTCGATGTGCATTACGTTCTTAACTAATTACACTCTCAGTCACTCCTCTGAGTACGCGCTCCAACTGCTTAACATAAACATTGTCAAACGTGAATCAGCTAGTCATTCATGTTCCACCCAGTAACTGCATCCATGTCTCTGATTGGACAGTTCAATACAACAGTTTTTGCCAGTTATTCGTTAATTATATGGAAAATTAAAAAGCGGTACGTCAGAGGAAAGAGGAACACACACTGGAGAAATTGTTTGCTGTTGTTCACCAAAAAGCGAGGCTGATCAAAATATTGCCTTTGGCAGGTAAAGAGTTTTTGGGTTACTTTTTTGTACTGTAAAGCTGCCCACTTAAGACACAGTATTTGTGAATGTATGAACATCTATTTCGATAATGTAGTTCCCATGTTGCAAACAGATGCAGCTGACAGACTGAGTTCCTATTATCTCTTTGGACGCTGTGTCAGAAAGCTGAAAAGTGGAATTTGGAGTTGAGCCAACTGACAGGGTGCTGTATGATCAGGACTAGAAGACAGCTGGGATTGAGTCCCAGGCTACTTTTTCATTGAATTATGTCTAATCAAATAGACACAAATAAAAGACCAAACAATGAATCACAGTTTTCCTGTTCTCTAGTAACAAGGCCAATGGTCTTGGTTCCAGGGGAACCCGTGATGATCGGAAAAGGTTGCTCAGGGGGTCTCCAGGAAATTCTAGAAACTTCTCTTTTGTAAAACAGCATTTATAGTTAATGAACAGAAAACAGAAATATTTCACTGCCGTGGAGGAAGCATGTCTTGTGAGACAACATAGATTTGTCACAGTTTTCTATTGGGGGTTCCTATTCAAAATATTGTAGTGAAGTTCAGTTATAAACATAAAATACCTGTACAGTAGTTACTGTCTGGAGAGCCAGATCCAGGAGTTATAACTGAATGAATGGTGTATTTTCAGGTGAAAAGCACTGAGAGGTGGGAGAGAGGAAGGTGATTGCTTGATTCTTTCAGTTTTCCCAACAACATGGAACTCTCTGACCTCAGCGTTCACCCTCTAGTGTGGATTTCCTTGCCAAACTGTTTCATAATTGATCCCTTCATCATAAATTCTGTCAATTTCTCCAGCTTCTAGCACTATCTCTAGGAAAACATTCTCAGACCACATGACTTGAGAGCTATTTTCCATTTGTGTTTACCAACTGTATCACACAGCCACCAGGTCTAAAATCCATGCTTACATCAAGTGCAGACTTTTAAATCCAAATAAATCAAACCCTTACTGACTTATCTGGTTTCCTGTTAATAGGGATATTTTGCACATTCTGTTCCCTAGTTATTCAATCATTTCTGGCTTTTTTATTTTATTTTTTTAGTCTGGCATCATATGAAGTTCTCATTGACTTTGCTGAGACTATTCTCCTGATTTTTTCCATGCAGACAGAATAGCTGACAATTCCATTACATTCCAAGCGTTTCCCTTTCTTCCGAGCTCGTGCGAGTGAGCCTCTTTTATCTGTGACTTACATTTCAGAGCTAATTTGTGCCCACCCTTCTCTTTTCTGCCACTTCCAAAGATTATAATTACGGGAAGTAATCGAATACCTTTGGCTTTGACAAAATGTGGGATCACTGTCACTGGAGCAGAAAAGGGTGTTCCTCCAGAGTAGTATAGCTTCCCACATGAAAGATCACCTGGATGACAATAGGAGCTTTCCCTCATAAGACTGTCACTTATTAAGGTACTTGCTGAGCTCAGTGTTGAGTGCTGCATGGGGAAACATTGTGTAACATCATTCCATATAGTAACTGTTGATAGCTATGAAACTTTACTTTGGTTTTGCTTAACTTGTTTCTGCATATTTCACCTTTTCTTGGATGTAATTTTTAGTCTCTTACTTGCTGTTTGAACATAAAAATCATTATATATCTCCCTTGCATTCCTTACTATCCATAACAAACCTTGCAGTAAATTGCATTTTTAAAGTTTAATTTCCTGGTCCACCAAAAAGGGTCCCATGAAGAAACTGTGTATTTCTCAGAGCAGAGCGCGCTCTGTGCAGACCAGAGTGCCGTGCACAGCTCTGCAAGAACACATCCTGTTTAGCAAGAAACACAGACACTGGTATATCAATATGGTAGAATCATTTGTTACAAGTTTTATTTTAAATAGCACTTTGATGCATTTTTACATATATATATATTAGTGTAATTATTATGGAGATATTTAGCTAGATATTTTATTTACATTTTTAGTTTAGATTTTTTGTTCCTTACTTTATGCTGGAAAAATATGTATCCTTTTCTTTTAGTGTTTATTGTGTGAATGTTTTCTTTTCAAATAAATTACTATTTGCAGTTTAGAAATCATATGCACACACAAATCATATAGACTAATAGAGAAGGAGTAATGATGTGGTATATATTTCAAGACATTTGACATTCTTTCAGTGGCCAGTCTGGGCTGTTTTGACTTGGTCTGGGAGAATAATGACCTAAAGGATTCTCTGTATTTATACAAGGAATAATCACATTTTACAATATGCCACACTCATGCAACAAAAATATATTGCATTAACGTACAATTCCTTGGTGTTTGTTTCCTAGCTTTCCGTCAGTTAAATGAGCCCTATGTGCATTCTAATTGTTGACCAGTTTGTTTACAGTTCATGGGCTTGCCCTCTACAGAGAGAGTTTGTCCTTTTGTCACCCTGTAGTAGAAGTGTTAAATATTCAAACTCTTTTTAAGCCCAGGAAGCAACATATAATTAAAAAAGGTATAAATACTAAAACCCTTTTATATCAAATGTAAAATATATTCAATTATGTGTAACAGTACTGCAACCCAAGTATCCATAGCACCCCTTGGTTATTGCTGACACTAACTCTGTCTGAATGAAAGCTTCCCCGCTGGATTTGTTCTGGTTAACTCATCAGGTTCTGGGATGCACCTGCAAAGTGAGATCAGGCGGCTGGGATATTCCTTCTTTTATCTGTGGTTATGAATCGTGTGCTCTGGAATGGTTCTGGACTGTTACAGTGTAGAGAGGGCACAAGCATTTGCAGTGTGTGCTTCCCCAGGAGAGACTGTGGTGTGTCCCACAGTACAGTGAAGGCTAGTTGTCATTAGCTTTGAGGTGCTGGGCATGAGGCAGGCAAGAGGATTTTTCTCCTGCGTTCAGTTTCACTCTATTGATCTGCTGAATGAACTGCTATTTTTGGCCACAGCACATACTGTAAGCTTGATGAAGACGGTAATCTTCTGGTTCCGTTGTTTAAAAAATAATTGTTTGTCTCATGGTTATTCTCTGTCAACTTGTGGCCAATTAGAGAATGCATCTTTACCAATTTTCGTTAACTCAATTTTCCTCTTCGAGTTCCATTGTTTCTGTTTTTCATTCAGGTTCATTTATGAAAGCCTTGGCTAGTCATGATTTTTCAGAGGTCCTGATTTAAACAGAAGCTTTTTTACAACAGGAACAGAGCTGCATTGACATGTGCAGATGCCAGTTGTGAGTGCTGGGAGTGCTTTTCTGTCCACTTGCTTTTCCTATTGCAGCAGTGCTCTGGTTACAGCATGTGCAGCTTCAGAGTGTGCCTTTTTGCCTGTGGTATCACTTTGTTTAATCTAATTGTGGCAATGCATTAACCCATAATTGCTCTAGCACACATAAACCAGTGTACAAACTTGGCTGGGTGAAAATGTCCAAGAACTAACTGAAACCAGATATGGGCAATTTAATTTCAAGTATTCTTGTACTGTATGTTAGACATTGAGTCATAATCTTCTCAGTTTAATCACAAAAAACATACCAATTTAGATACATGAAACCAATTGTTTCACTTCAATGTTAGATAACGGGCTAGGGGAAACTGACTCAAAGCTTTTACTCCAGTATAATTTGTACAAATGTTTGTGAAGGTAAAATACACCATGTTGCAAACCTAATAAGAAACTATTCATGTGCATGTCAAAGTGCTTCAGAATGTACTCTGTGTTGATTATATATATATATATATATATATATATATATATATATATATATATATATATATATATATATATATATATATATATATATACAGTGCCTTGCAAAAGTATTCAGGACCCCTGACCAATTCTCTCATATTACTGAATTACAAATGGTACACTGAAATTTCGTTCTGTTTGATATTTTACTTTACTGTAGGGATGGTGTACTTTGAGGCATGGGCAGTGTTAGGTTTGCACCACACATAGTGCTTTGAGTTTTGGCCAAAAAGCTCTATCTTGGTCTCATCTGACCACAAAACCTTTTCCCACATCGCAGCTGGGTCACTCTCATACTTTCTGGCAAACTCCAGACGTGCTTTCAGATGGTACTTTTTGAGTAACGGCTTCTTTCTTGCCACCCTCCCATACAGGACAGTGTTATGCAGAGCTCTTGATATGGTTGACTGGTGCACCATTACTCCACTCCCAGCCACTGAACTCTGTAGCTCCTTCAAAGTGATTGTTGGCCTCTCTGTGGTTTCTCTCACAAGTCTCCTTCTTGTTTGAGCGCTGAGTTTTGAGGGACGGCCTTTTCTTGGCAGTGCCTGGGTGGTGTGATGTAGCTTCCACTTCCTGATTATTGATCCAACTGTGCTCACTGGGATATCCAAACACTTGGATATTACTTTGTACCCTTTCCCTAATCTATGCATTTGTATTACTTTATCTCTAACTTCTGTAGAATGCTCTTTGGTCTTAATTTTCCTTCAGATTCACAGCCTGACCAATGATCCTTCAACAGTGGGGTTTTTATGCAGAAAATGTGACAGCAACTTTAATGGTTCACAGGTGGAGGCCAATGGTAAGGTAATTGTGTCCTCGTTAGAGCAATTTCTTTCATCGGTGTAAACTGGGAGCTTCCACAGCACAGGAGTTGAATACTTATGCAAGCAAGATATTTCAGTTTTTTATTTTTCTTAAAAATATTTCCCAACATAAAACCAATGTCACCTTACAATAATTGATTTTGAGTTTCAGAAATAAAAATTTTAAAATAAAATAAAATATGAAACAGAACAAAATTTCAATGTACCATTTGTAATTGAGTGATATGAGAGAATTGGTCAGGGGTCTGAATACTTTTGCAAGGCACTGTATATACACACACACACACACGCTAGTTATTTAAAGAATGCTTTTCAGTCTAATTTTTATGAATAATATTAAGTTTCGTATTCAGGAAACGGCTTCATTAATCCAAGTCTAGAACAGTTCCCTGAATATCAAACTGTATTTTATATAGGGCAGCAGTGTGGAGTAGTGGTTAGGGCTCTGGACTCTGGACTGGAGGGTTGTGGGTTCAATCCCCAGTGGGGGACACTGCTGTTGTACCCTTGAGCAAGGTACTTTACCTAGATTGCTCCAGTAAAAACCCAACTGTATATATAGGTAATTGTATGTAAAATAATGTGATATCTGTATAATGTGAAATAATGTATAATGTGATATCTTGTAACAATTGTAAGTCGCCCTGGATAAGGGCGTCTGCTAAGAAATAAATAATAATAATAAATAATAATAATCAATAAAAACATTATTTAAATAACTCAAATGAGGTTTGTTAATAAGTCCTGTTGAGGTACCTACAATATTTAGACATAATGTCATTAAACAGCATTCACCCTTCTCCAAATAGAATTCTAAAACCAAGGCTTTATAAACTTGTGCACTTATATATATATATATATATATATATATATATATATATATATAATTATACAGTACTGTGCAAAAGTTTTAGGCAGGTGTGAAAAAATGCTGTAAAGTAAGAATGCTTTCAAAAATAGACATGTTAATAGTTTATATTTATCAATTAACAAAATGCAAAGTGAGTGAACAGCAGAAGAATCTACATCAAATCAATATTTGGTGTGACCACCCTTTGCCTTCAAAACAGCATCAATTCTTCTAGGTACACTTGCACACAGTTTTTGAAGGAACTCGGCAGGTAGGTTGGCCCAGACATCTTGGAGAACTAACCACAGTTCTTCTGTGGATTTAAGCAGCCTCAGTTGCTTCTCTCTCTTCATGTAATTCCAGACAGACTCGATGATGTTGAGATCAGGGCTCTGTGGGGGCTATACCATCACTTCCAGGACTCCTTGTTCTTCTTTACGCTGAAGATAGTTCTTAATGACTTTCGCTGTATGTTTGGGGTCGTTGTCATGCTGCAGAATAAATTTGGGGCCAATCAGATGCCTCCCTGATGGTATTGCATGATGGATAAGTATCTGCTTGTACTTCTCAGCATTGAGGAGACCATTAATTCTGACCAAATCCCCAACTCCATTTGCAGAAATGCAGCCCCAAACTTGCAAGGAACCTCCACCATGCTTCACTGTTGCCTGCAGACACTCATTCGTGTACCGCTCTCCAGCCCTTTGGCGAACAAACTGCCTTCTGCTACAGCCAAATATTTCAAATTTTGACTCATCAGTCCAGAGCACCTGCTGCCATTTTTCTTCACCCCAGTTCCTGTGTTTTCATGCGTAGTTGAGTCGCTTGGCCTTGTTTCCACGTCGGAGGTATGGCTTTTTGGCCGCAAGTCTTCCATGAAGGCCACTTCTGACCAGACTTCTCCGGACAGTAGATGGGTGTACCAGGGTCCCACTGTTTTCTGCCAATTCTGAGCTGATGGCACTGCTGGACATCTTCCGATTGCGAAGGGAAGTAAGCATGATGTGTCTTTCATCTGCTGCAGTAAGTTTCCTTGGCCGACCACTGCGTCTACGGTCCTCAACGTTGCCCGTTTCTTTGTGCTTCTTCAAAAGAGCTTGGACAGCACATCTGGAAACCCCTGTCTGCCTTGAAATTTCTGCCTGGGAGAGACCTTGCTGATGCAGTATAACTACCTTGTGTCTTGTTGCTGTGCTCAGTCTTGCCATGGTGTATGACTTTTGACAGTAAACTGCCTTCAGCAACCTCACCTTGTTTAGCTGAGTTTGGCTGTTCCTCACCCTGTTTTATTCCTCCTACACAGCTGTTTCTGTTTCAGTTAATGATTGTGTTTCAACCTACATATTGAATTGATGATCATTAGCACCTGTTTGGTATAATTGTTTAATCATACACCTGATTATATGCCTACAAAATCCCTGACTTTGTGCAAGTGTACCTAAAAGAATTGATGCTGTTTTGAAGGCAAAGGGTGGTCACACCAAATATGGATTTGATTTAGATTTTTCTTCTTTTCACTCACTTTGCATTTAGTTAATTGGTAAATATAATCTATTAACATGTCTATTTTTGAAAGCATTCTTACTTTACAGCATTTTTTCACACCTGCCTAAAACTTTTGCACAGTACTGTGTATATATATATACACACACAGTGCCTTGCATAAGTATTCACCCCCCTTGGACTTTCCACATTTTGTAGTGTTACAACCTGGAATTAAAATTGATTTAATTAGGATTTTTTGTCACTGATCTACACAAAATAGTCCATAATGTCAAAGTGGGGAAAAAAATCTACATATTTTTCAGAATTATTTACAAATAAAAAACTGAAAAGTCTTGATTGCATAAGTATTCACCCCCTTTGTTGTGACACCCCTAAATAAGCTCTGGTGCAACCAATTGCCTTCAGAAGTCACATAATTAGTTGAATGGAGTCCACCTGTGTGCAATTAAAGTATCACATGATCTCAGATTAAATACACCTGTTTCTGGAAGGCCCCAGAGTTTGTTAGAGAGCATATCTAAACAAACAGCATCATGAAGACCAAGGAGCTATCAAAACAAGTCCGGGATAAAGTTCTGGAGAAGCACCAATCAGGGTTGGGTTATAAAAAAATATCCCAAACTTTGAACATCCCCCGGAGCACTGTTAAATCCATTATTAAAAAATGGAAAGAATATGGCACAACCACGACTCTGCCTAGAGAAGGCCGTCCACCAAAACTCAGTGACCAGGTAAGGAGGGCATTAGTCAGAGAAGCAACCAAGAGGCCAATGGTAACTCTGAAGGAGCTGGAGAGATCCACAGCTGAGATGGGAGAAACCGTCCATGGGACAACTATAACCCGGACGCCCCACAAAGCTGGGCTTTATGGAAGAGTGGCGAGAAGAAAGCCATTGCTGAAAAAAACCCATATCAAATCCCATTAGGATTTTGCCAAAAGGCATGTGGGAGACACAGCAAACATGTGGAAAATGTTCTCTGGTCCGATTAGACCAAAATTGAACTTTTTAGCCTTAGCGCAAAACGCTATGTGTGGCGCAAAGCCAACACTGCTCATCACCCTGAGAACACCATCCCCACGGTGGAGCATGGTGGTGGCAGCATCATGTTATGGGGATGCTTTTCATCGGCAGGGACTGGGAAACTGGTCAGGATTGAGGGCAAGATGGATGGAGCCAAATACAGGGAAATTCTAGAGGAAAACCTGTTTCAGTCTGCAAGAGACCTGGGACTGGGGCGGAGGTTCACCTTCCAGCAGGACAATTACCCTAAACACACGACCAAAGCTACACTGGATTGGTTTAAAAACAAGAACCTGAATGCCTTAGAATGGCCCAGTCAAAGCCCAGACCTCAATCCGATAGAGAATCTGTGGCAAGACTTGAAAATTGCTGTTCACCAATGGTCCCCATCCAACTTGACGGAGCTTGAGCAATTTTGCCAAGAAGAATGGTCAAAAATTGCAGGATCCAGATGTGCAAAGCTGGTAGAGACTTACCCAAAAAGACTCACAGCTGTAATTGCTGCCAAAGGTGTTTCTACCAAGTATTGACTCAGGGGGGTGAATACTTATGCAACCAACAAATGTCTTTTTTTTTGTTTAATTAACTTTTGTGTCACAATAAAAAATATTTTGCACCTTCAAAGTGTTAAGTATGTTGTGTAAATCAAATGGTAAAAATCCCAATTAAATCCATTTTAATTCCAGGTTGTAACACTACAAAATGTGGAAAAGTCCAAGGGGGGTGAATACTTATGCAAGGCACTGTATATATATATATATATATATATATATATATATATATATATATATAATTTGAGCTAAAATATATATGCCTGTGCTCGGTGAGTCCTGATAAAAGCCTTGAATTAGCTATTTTATCAAAGCAAGGGATTAACTATCCTTAGGTTTCAATTAGTTGCCCTAATTATTACCTCAGTGTGTTTACATTTAAATGTCTTGGAGTCAGCGAAGAATAAGGGCCAATTAAATTAATGGAACCTATTTATACAAGAAAAATGCCCAAGGGTGCCTCTGTGTCTAAGCAAGTTTACAGTTGCTGTTTTAACATAAAGAACATGCTATATATATTTATATACAATTCTCTGATAATTCATAAAAAAAAAAAAAATAAAAAAAAAATTGGTTGTTGGCAAAAAAAGCCCTTGAAATGATGATATATGAAGAAATCCCATGGGATGCATTCAGCCCTCTCTCCATGGAGATGCTTTCAGCTGGACCGGACTGACCTCTGTATCTCAAGCCTGGAGCTCTGCTTTGTGTCACTATGGTAAAAGTAACAGAATTGGAAAGAAAGGAAGCTGATCGCTAGAGCCATAAATCTGCAAGTATTAGGCTGATTTGTTTGTATTGGTGACGTTTATTGTCCCAGTGCACCCAACTGTGATGCTTTCCATTTGTGTAGCAGCTGACAGCCTTGTGCCCTTATCACTGATGATGCATTTCACAGTAATAGGATCCTGGGCAGCATGTGGCTGGCTTTTTTAATTAATCCACCTTGCTCTACCAGCCAACCCTTCTGCGTAAATACTAAATTAAAGATATCATGAAAAAGGAGATCAGGGTGAGAAACTTCCACTAGTGTTGGTTTTCAGAACTCCCCTTGTTCTAATATATTATTGAAATCAACAATTATTGAATTCAGTAGTTTGAACAATTTGCTGTAAATCTGCTCTGAACTGATCACTTGAATAAGTCTCACCTGTGTCTGTAGCATTGACTATTAGGAGTTGTTTGTGCAGCTATAAGGGAAGGAACAATGTGCTTAACAGGGATTGATCAAACTCCAGGCTACTGAGTCATTCAAGTAATATACTTAATTTATGCTAGTTTCGAAACCCAGGACTGGGTGCAGAGCTGCGTAATGTGAGTTTCTAACCCTGGAGATCACCACCATGACCTACATCCAATGTATGTACATATTGAAATTAAGATGTCACATGGCTCCAGGTTCACTGGGACAGTTTGGGACAGCTCAGGGTTTTAAAGGTGCATCACCACATAGGAGGCTGTGTGGTCCAGTGGTTAAAGAAAAGGACTTTTAATTAGGAGGTCCCCGGTTCAAATCCCACCTCAGCCACTCACTCATTGTGTGACCCTGAGCAAGTCACTTAACCTCCTTGTGCTCCGTCTTTCGGGTGAGACGTAATTGTAAGTGACGCTGCAGCTGATGCATAGTTCACACACCCTAGTCTCTGTAAGTCGCCTTGGATAAAGGTGTCTGCTAAATAAACAAATAATAATAAACAAATAATTCTGCTACTTGTAGCCCATCTCTGAAATAAAAACAGGTAGACTGAAGTTACATCAGTGCTTTTGGATGTGTGTAAATTGCCTTTTTATTTATTTATTTATTTTTAAAGTAGTTGCCAATTAGTTTTTTGTGTTTTCTCCCCAATTTAGTAGTGTCCAATTGTATTTCTTTTTTAGTGCTCAGCTCACCGCTACCACCCCTGCACTGACTTGGGAGCAGTGAAGACTAACACGTGCTGTCCTCTGAAGCATGTGCTGTCAGTCGACCGCTTCTTTTCACTCTGCAGGGCCGCCATGCTGCCAACCCAGAGCAACAGCATCGGAGGACAATGCAGTTCTGGGCAGCTTACAGGCAAGCTTGCAGGCGCCTGGTCAGACCACAGGGGTCGCTGGTGCGCGGTGAGCCGAGGACACTCTGGCTGACCTAACCCTCCCTCCCCTTGGGTGGCGCTCAGCCAATTGTGTGCCGCCCCTCTGGGAGCTCCTGTCCTCGGTCGGTGAAGGAATTGCCTTTACTTGAACCGGCAACGTCCAGACTATAGGGCGCATCCTGCACTCTACGCGAGTGCTTTTACTGGATGCGCCACTTGGGAGCCCCCTCTTTTTATTTTAATTTAATGCCACATAAAAGTCTGAACCCTCCTGTGAAGATTTATGCCAGGATTCTATTCTCCAAACCAAACCACCACACACAATTTGCTACATTTGTGAGTCTCTGCTTGAGAGTTACCTGATTGTACATCATTGTTTTTAAAGGCTTGCTTTTATACAGCCTAAATAATCACTAATTATTTGATGCACTCTCTTGCAAAAATATATATATATATATCTGTACGAGAATTATTGCAATCCTCTCTAAAAATGTGAAGCTTATATGTAAGCCTGTTTTTGAAGGCATATCTATATCCTTGTTTCTATGCAGCAAAGGAGAATGTGCCAAGAAAAATCCATCATACAATAGCTTCAAAGAGCACAGGAAGCCGTGCTGAAAACCAGCAGGCAAAACAGAGTAGCTCAACGGAGGACGGAAACTCCACTAAAACTGGACTTCCTGAAAACCAGGGGCAGCTTGTCTTGGTCTGGTTCTGTTTCCATGGAGACTGCTAATTAGCCTTTAGGCTGCAGTGTACCAGTGCTCTGGCCTGTCTGTCAGCTTGTGGAAGTAGATGATACTTGGTCTATTTAAAGTTGATGAGCAACTCTTTCATGGTGTCATGTAAATAGTGATAAAGGGGAGACTGTTTCTTGTGCTCCGTACTCTCTTGTAGAATTTCATACTATATATATTTGAGCTAAAATATATATGCCTGTGCTCGATGAGTCCTGATAAAAACCTTGAACCGGAATTGCCCATCCCTGTCCTAGATCCACCTAACCCATCCCTGCATATATAACCTAGATCCACCTAACCCATCCCTGCATATATAACCTAGATCCACCTAACCCATCCCTGCATATATAACCTAGATCCACCTAACCCATCCCTGCATATATAACCTAGATCCACCTAACCCATCCCTGCATATATAACCTAGAGCCACCTAACCCATCCCTGCATATATAACCTAGATCCACCTAATCCATCCCTGCATATATAACCTAGAGCCACCTAACCCATCCATGCATATATAACCTAGATCCACCTAACCCATCCCTGCATATATAACCTAGATCCACCTAACCCATCCCTGCATATATAACCTAGATCCACCTAACCCATCCCTGCATATATAACCTAGAGCCACCTAACCCATCCCTGCATATATAACCTAGATCCACCTAACCCATCCCTGCATATATAACCTAGATCCACCTAACCCATCCCTGCATATATAACCTAGAGCCACCTAACCCATCCCTGCATATATAACCTAGATCCACCTAACCCATCCCTGCATATATAACCTAGAGCCACCTAACCCATCCCTGCATATATAACCTAGATCCACCTAACCTTCCCTACACACATGCCCTTAGTTGTTACAGTTTCATTTTTGGCCATTAATAAACATTACATGTTGGCTACAGTTTTAATGTGCAGCTTCCTGCATTTTAAGTTATTTTTAAGCTTCAAAAGATGCAGCTTCCCTGCTAATGCCAAAAAAGATCATTACCATGACTCTGATTGCAGCTCATAAAGGAGTAGGCACGGTTGGGAACATTGTTATTTTTCTTCTGACTGTTTTGTGTTTAAACAGCACATTCAGAATTAGGCAGTCAGGGTGGATACAGACAGAGCATGCTGACGGTGAACCCCAGTCTGTCTGCAGTACAAACTGAAAGCATACTGTACAAAACACTAGGGCTGCTACGATTAAATCGAAAATTGATTTTACAATCGATTCCATTCCTCATTATATACATTGATATAAATACTGGATAATTGATTCAATAATAAAATTTTTGTAACGTGCATAGTTAATAACATTATTTAAGTTTATCAACGAAAATGCCCTGCCTTGCTATTTACAGTATTTCTGCCAGACAAGCAGTGGACATGCTCTTCTTTTCCTGCTTGTGTTAACTGCTCTGGCCTGGTTCTCCTCCTACCTCTCCAACCGCACTTATCAAGTAACCTGGCGTGGAGCAACCTCCACACCTCGCCCTCTCTCAACAGGAGTCCCCCAAGGGTCAGTCTTGGGTCCTCTCCTTTTCTCTCTCTACACCTGCTCCCTGGGCCCCCTCATCGCATCCTATGGTTTCTCATACCATTTCTATGCTGATGATGCTCAGATTTTCCTCTCCTCCCCACCTCTGACTCCACCATCCCCTCCCGTATCTCTACCTGTCTGTCTGCTATCTCCTCCTGGATGCACTCACATCACCTCAAACTTAACCACTCTAAATCTGACCTCCTTTTCTTTCCCTCCTCCTCCTCCCCCTCCTCTGATCTCTCTATCTCTGTTCCTCTGGAATCTACCACACTCTCTCTCTTCCTCCGCTAAGAACCTCGGAGTCACCCTGGACCCCTGCCTCTCTTATTCCCAGCACATCTCCACTCTGGCACGCACTTGCCGATTTCTTCCTGAGCAACATCCGAAGAATCCGACCCTTCCTCACCAACTACGCCACCCAGCTCCTGGTCCAGGCCTTGGTACTCTTCCGCCTAGACTACTGCAACTCCCTCCTGGCTGGCCTCCCTGCGTCTGCCACCCGTCCGCTCCAGCTCACCCAGAACTCCGCTGCTCGCCTGGTGTTCTCTCTGCCTCGCTTCTCCCACGCAACTCCACTACTCCGCTCACTCCACTGGCTCCCGATCACCGCTCGCATCCAGTTCAAGACTCTTGTACTAGCCTACAGATGCCTTGACCAGACTGCACCCAGCTACCTCCAGACCCTCATCTCTCCCTACACCCCCACTCGACCTCTCCACTCTGCCTGCACTAGAAGACTGGCTCTACCTCCTCTATGCTCCCCTGCATCCAGAGCCCACTCCTTCTCCACCCTCGCCCCACAGTGGTGGAATGACCTTCCTACAGATGTCAGGACTGCTCAGTCCCTGACCACATTCTGGAGCCTCCTCAAGACTCACCTCTTCAGAAAGCACCTGTAGAACTCCTCTGTTTTTCCCCTGGGTCACTTATAACCCTTCCTTAAATGCGCTTTACTTGCTCTTATCTGCCCCCTATTTTAATGCATTTAATCCTGTACTTCAGAGCACTGTAATCTGCCAAGTGTTTAATCTGTAGTATTTTGTATTTAATTATATCCTGATGTAACTATCATTAACACTGTTTTCTGCTGTATTATTGAATCGTATTTTGTCACACTTGTATTTGCTTGAACCCAAGTCATTGTTTTTATTTTGCTCTTAATTGCATTATTACTTGTACTGTGATACTTGAAATGTATTTGCTTACGATTGTAAGTCGCCCTGGATAAGGGCGTCTGATAAGAAATAAATAATAATAATAATAACTAGCATCTGATTTGCTGGTCCTGTCCTACAGTTTTCCTGTCCAGTTTTGAAAATGCTTTGTAAGTACACCCCTCTGTGTATTTGATGTAAACAAACAAAAAAGCGCGGCACCTTGAATCTAGAGCAGGACGACAGGCTTGTAATCCTGGCAAACAGCCTGTAAAGAAATTGTGCACATTGTATATAGTTTGCACTTCTTTGGAGTTTCAAAATGAACTGTTCTATAATGAATATTTAACAATATTCAATAACATTAAAAAAACAAACAAACAAAAAAACATCAGTGATGTATGCATGTTGTGGTATTATTATTATTATTATTATTATCATTATTATTATTGTGATGCTTTAGGCAGGGATTTCCGCATTGTGTGTTTCACAGATAGTGATGGTTAGGTGGTACAGTATTAACAAGATGCAATGCATGATGCTGCAGCTGTCACTGAATACAAAAAGATGTTTTTCGTAAACTCGTGTCTAGTTTATATAGATTACATTCCAAAGTATTGTAATCTGTTTGGAATAAATATTTTAGTAACACCCCTGTAGTGTGTTAAACTTGCTTTAGGCTGTTCTTTTCTTTTTTTTCTCTGACGCTACCAAGGCGTAATTACCGCTCGCATTCAGTTGTTGTGCTCAAGCTTTTACTGAACAGCAAAGATATTAAAATAATCACGTGAGAGGAATGGAGCGAAAATGTATGTGGGCAGTACAATCATTGATATTTATTCGAAGATTCAATTTTGTGTGCCCAATTAATCAATTGCTATTTGGAGGCTTAACTGACAGCCCTACAAAACACTGTATTTATTTTCTGTTACATATTTCACCTGATTGGCCTTTATTTTCCCTGTACAGTAGAAGGCAGTGACCAACAGCCCTCAGATGGTTTAACCCAGCAGGTGTTGGTGAGCTGGGGATCAGCAGACATGGAGTGTGAAGTTTATAGCTTTCTACTGGTAACTTAGGTTGAATATAAAAAGAGTCTTCAACTGCGTTTGGTTTTGAACCAGCTCGATTAGCTTAAAACCATCTCTCATCAATCTTAAAAGCAACACAGGACTTCACTGTAATTTGTAAGTAGGTGAAGCAAGCCTGTCTGCGCGTCAGTACTGAACCCTGTGTGTGTGCTTGTTCCAGGGGCAGGTGACAGCCTACGCAGTGTTGGAGACAACGGCTCCTCTGCCAGAGGAGGCTGAGTGCTATTTGGTGTATGAGGGTTCCAGCCAGGACCACATCACAGAGGCACAGATACATTGTGATGGAAACACAAGCACTCTTCATTTTGTTGTTCCAGGTGAGTCTGCATTCCCCGCTGCGCTGTGCGTGCGTGTGCGTGCGTGCGTGTGTGTGTGTCTGTGTGTGTGTCTCGGCTAACACTCTTCCAGCTTGACACTTCAGACACAGCTGCTGAGGAAGTCTCCATTGTCCTGTTCCCTAAACTGGGAGGTGGAGCAGCTAAACTGAAGACACAACAACAAACACACAGGCTTTTCTTGTGTCCCGTAGTCTGTTTTGTAAGATTTGAATTTCGTACTAACCGCATATGCTTGTTACAGTACAGTCTGTGGTTCTTCATTGATTTTTCTATTTTCTATTTTTCTATTATGCATTTCATCACTGGTGGTGTAGAGGAGATGTTGCATTTTACTTGTAGTTACTGCTAGTAAATGTTATCACATCCAGACAGGCCCTGGCACATACAGATAAATAAACTTTTCATATTTTGTCTAACCACTGAAACCATGTATTTTTCAGAAATGTAGCACATTTCCAAGTGATTCCAATGAAATCCCTTTTTCTGCACTTCACATAAACCACTTCAGCCTGTGCTGGGTGGTATTGGTGTCCGGGTTATTCCACACATGCTCTGTTCTGAAAGATCCATTGACTTTCCCAGGATGTATCATGCTTTCCAACACATTCTTTCATTCCTTCCAGTTCATGTTGCTTCAGCTATGTTTTGTTAACACTTGGTATTATAAATAAGAAAAAAAGCTAGTATCGGCCAACATGCAACTGGAATGTACAATGTTATGAAAACTTGGTACCAACCAGTTAAAAATAAGAAAAGAAAAGAAAGAAAGTTAATTGCAGAGTGCTGTCTAAGCACTATATTATGTAATAAAAAGCGTGTTGTTGGCATTTGGATTAAACCCCCTGATTGAGCTGGTAATGAATTTTTGGCCTCACTCCTAGTGGAACACAAATATAGAGGCTTAGCTTTAGCTATGGGACACACAACTTTATACAGGTTAT
Organism: Acipenser ruthenus; assembly: GCF_902713425.1. Classification (NCBI taxonomy): domain Eukaryota; kingdom Metazoa; phylum Chordata; class Actinopteri; order Acipenseriformes; family Acipenseridae; genus Acipenser; species Acipenser ruthenus. Next base: position 7,912,509 of record NC_081189.1, read on the forward strand.
TTTATCTGAAATGATAAAAAGATACCTTTGATACCAAGCATGCCTCGGGTTACCAAGGCGGTGCTGAGTAATATGAAAGATAGTGAGCTCACTTGTATTTGCTTTACGTAACGGGGACATCTACCAAATTCTCAATACAAAAACACACATGCGCACACTGTTGGTGTTAGCGGACGTGTCCATTCTAAGCTATGCCTTGACAGTCTGTTCCTGTGTGGGGAATGAATTAAAAGGGCACACAGAAAGAGAACAATTCAAAGGGATTTATGATGAGGTTGTATAGAAACATTTAAAAAGGGTTACAGAGTTAAACCTAGACAATACAAGAACAAAACAGATACCAGGACCAGAGCACTTTTTTGAGGTACTGCTGTGGCACAGAATGTGTTGTTGTTGTGTTTACCTGAAGAATATTGTGTATGAAACTCGAACACGTTCGGGAGTCTGGGCTAAACATTCTCAGAGCAAATGCAATCAAGCAGTGGTGGCTGTTGTCTTTTTGGATGTGGCTGCTTTTCATTTTACTATACATGAGTGTTGTTCTTCTCAAGAAAAAAAAAAAAAAAAAACGTTTTTTAATGAACTTTGATACCCTAGGCGGTGTTGAAAGACTAAACTTAAATGGGATGAGAGCAGCATGTTTTCATACCAACTTTTGTTTTCATTATTTCAGAACCATTTTGTGGCTAACACATAGCTATTTACAGTAGTCATGTATTAGGACACACTGAAACGGTTTAAAGTTAAATTAAAGTTGAAAATGCCAGAATGCCATGGTGATTACTCGGGACATCTTACTGACATGCACCATGTAGTTTCCATTCGTGCTTTACAGCTGTCTTCAGAACCACAAGCAAGTTAAACGACTTGCTGAGTGTGACGCACACACAGTGAGTCATGGTCTGAGCTGGAAGTCAAAAGATCTCTGGGTACTTAACCACCTCCCAAGGAAATTAAAGGAGATGCTGTATCTTTTTTACTTTGTGGAACAGAAGCAGGGTGTAGAAATGTTTATTTCTTTTACTTAAGTCCCTGCCATGTTTACAAATACTGTCATCGGTTTCTTTAAGAGCTTTTGTGCAATCCAGTTCTGCTGTTGTCCGCCCAGTTCATTTGTGCCAGCTTCACGGAATTGCCTGAATGTGCACTATTTATTGGGATCGCCTTTCTGAAACCCATCCATTCTGGGGGAGAGCAATTCAAATGGGACCTTGGTGGCATAGGCATATGCTCATATATAAAACCACACATTTCAGCATTTAAGCAAGGTGGTAGGTGAGAAGCACAGTTTTTGGAAAGATAATTTGGTTGATCTTATGACTTGCAGAAATTAAGAAAATCTCATGCTAACCAGACAGGTACCCTAACAAATATCCCTGAAGCCTGGTGATCCATAAGACCATCACAAAAATAATCTGATTTGTAATTACTTTAGAGGGCAATTCAGTTGATCTGTGATAGAAAACAGATGCAGTAGTACTTTCACTATGCAGGAGCAATGTCTGTCTGCATCCAATTGGATGATTAGATGTGATTTGTCCCAGAGGCCCCCCTCTGTCTCGACGGAGCCTCCCTCACGACAGGTGAGGCTAGACGGCTCTGCTTTATTTGTATTTTTTTCTAACAATGACTGTTATAGCATCGTTTGGAGTAAAGCAATCCTATCGATTCACTCCAAACTGAAATTCAGAAATAAAAGACTTGGTTCTGCTTCTCCAAAATAAGGTAGTAAATGATCATCTGCAGAACAGATGTTAGCTGTTCTGAACCCTCTTTAAACCCTCTCAGGTGCATTTGATGTCAGCTTTGAATTTGTATGCCTTGAATTCCATATGGCAGGTACTGTAGCGTTGCTGCATAGGAGAAAATGCTACTGCTGATAATAGCATACTTTACTTTTGACCAGTTTGTGAATTGAATGCATAAAATTTATATGTATATAATATAAAATGTATGGGCAGTCAGCTGAAAGCAAAACTGTAAATCCCTGTGTTTAATCCCTATCTTTAATCCTTTGCTGCTGCAGTGAACAGAATCTCTCTTAAAATCTCTGTCGCATTACTGCAACAGGTCGTTCAGTGCTGTGTTTGATTGCTGTATAGCCACCAGGTGTGTTGTTTGTACTTGGCTGGGGTCTGAGAGATGAATCTTCTTGTTTTTAATGGGGGTGGGTGTTTTTAAATGAGTGCTGGTGGTCTTGCTGTAAGTCCTAGTGGACACATGTGATGTTATAACATTGACTCTTCTTTTATTTCCAGGTCATAACCAGTTGGAAAACGTGTCTGTTACTGCCTACATTTACATGACAGGTCACCCCATCGCTGTCCTGGCCAGAAGCTCTGTCACGTACATTCCGGATAAAGCACATGAGCTAGCCCGATTCCTGGTGGATCACTCTCACTGTCTAACTGCCAGTAGCCACCTAACCCTACTGAAGAGATTTGGACTGAGTGGAGAAGCCAGAGGCACTGTCGATGACAAGACCACGCTAACCTTGGCTCACCTGGAGTTCCCCTATTCATGGAACGTCCTGGGAAGCCAAGCTGGAGAAGGTATGTTTGTATGTTTTGTTTTATTAATTATAGATGTATTCCTTTCACAGGAACAGCAAGATTATTAACATTAGCCCTGCACCAAGCCCTGGGTTTTAGCACTATCTCAAATGCAGTATATTATTTAAATAATCAGTTGCTAGTAGTTTCATGTTAAATAAACGTCGTCCGTCCCCCCCCCCCCCCCCCCCTAGCTGCATGAGTAACACCTATTACCTACAGACTCAGGTGTGACTTATTAATGCTGTTATGAGACGTGTGATCAGTTCCAAGCAGATTTACCAGGGGCTCCTGGCACCTGTCCTTTTCAATAATATCCCTTAGCAAGGGGCGTTCTGAAGCTCAGGACTGGGTGCGGGCTAGCGAGCATTTCAGTCCCTGTCGTAATGTTTTTTAGTAACTGGAAAATGTTGTTAGGCCCAACAGGCCTCTCCTTCATTTTCTTGTTTTCTCATAATATCTCTTTCCTTTTTTTTAAAAAACACTTCTGTGTGGGGTGGGGTGGGAATTTCACAGAAAAACAAATACTGTAAGTTCTTAAACACTTCAGATTCCGAGTGCCAGACCAGTGACAGGAGGAGGAATACAAACTAAGACAAAGGGGGAGAGACTTTTAATGTGTTATTTTTCTGTAAAGGAAAACTGCTTACTTACATCCCGGTAGTTCTAAACACTGCTGTTTGAAATCATTCATTCCTCATGGTAAATGTATCTTATAATATAAATTAGAACAGAGTTCCAGCACAAGCACTCTCTACTGAGCCGTTTGAACTCTCTGAACGGCTGCGTGGGGCACTTTAATTAGAGGGCTTCACACACCTTCTCCATGATGCTCAACAGACCAATGTCTTACTGCATGTTGTTATTCTTTGAGTGGTTTAGTAATAAATACAGTGCTTTCACTTTATAACTGAAGGACTAAAATTTACTAATTTGTAGATAATGCCGAGGATTTCTGAAGACCTGGTTCATTTCATGCAAATGATAACCTACTGGCAGAGAGACTGTAAAAAAAAACACACCATGAAATTCATACATGGCTGTAGTTGATTTTTATTTTGTCGAAGCGTCTTTTAATAACACATTTGAAATGTTTCACTTGCATTGCCTGTAGAATAGAAGATGCTGGAATGTAACAAAAAATATCAGGTCACATGCCATCAAGATGCAATAAAGCAACGAAAATCATTTACCAAGATGAGGCAATTATAACCATTAGCCAAGGGAGGAATAATGAAGGTTTCCATTCAGGGCTCTGCTAAGTCTAGTGCCTTTTGTTCCACTATATACAGGGTGATTGGAAAGTAAGTTTACCACATCAATGTGTTGATGTGTATACAGTATATATATCCTGATGAAGTGTATATATGTGTGTGTGTGTTCTGATAAAAGCCTTGAATTAGCTATTTTATCAAAGCAAGGGATTAAGCTGAAATTGGATCTAATTTTCTTTGACTTTTAAAAACCAGACCCTTTCATTCATTAGTTCTTATTTCTTTTAAAATATAGATTTATTTTTAGATGCGGATTTATGTAGATTACAATATGAAATTAACGGTTTCAATTAGTTGCCCTAATTATTACCTCAGCGTGTTTAAATTTAAATGTCTTGAGGAGTCAGGGAAGAATAAGGGCCAATTAAATTAATGGAATCCATTTATGCAAGAAAAATGCCCAAGGGTGCCTCTGTGTCTAAGCACATTTGCACTTGCTGTTTTAACATAAAGAACATGCTACTTCGGTGCTTTAATGTAATTTGGGTGTGCTGTGTGGGTGCAGAAATAAAATAAAAGTAAAAACTCTAGCAGCAAAGACCGGAGATGAGGAAATTAAATGTGGTGCTGTAGTTACACGACCCTTGCTCTTTCTGAGACCAGCCCTGATCTGTGCTCTGTTTTTCTAAGAGATTAACCTATAGCTCTGCTTTCTACAAAGGGTAATTGAACTTGAGTTGCACGTGGCCTCTGCCCAGTGGCTTCATACAAACCTAATCAGTCAAAAAGTCTAATCAGATCAGGCACTTTCGCAGTTAAAAACCTTGGATTCACATGCGACTAGTGGAGTGTATTACATTCTAACCCAGCTAGGCTTGGCCATGGGTGTGTAAACATTAGACTGACTCCCACCTGAGTTAGGCTGGGTCACGCAAGCAGAGCTGCCTTGAATAACCTGTATTTTTGTCTCAGGCCCAGCCTGTAAGTTATGAGATCTGGAATGAGCTGATATGGGGCTGTCTGTTTGGAAGGGTGTGGCTTCTTACCCTGGCTTTCAAAAACTTTTAAACTGCATTTTCATGAGCTTTTATCCTGCTTTTTTATTCACTCAAACCTGCATATAAGACTAAGCCAGTTCAGTTTTAACAGGCAGTGGCCAAAGGAGTTTCAAAAGGTCGGGTCAGGTATCGAAGTGTTTTGTCCCTTTTTGCCCCTGAATGCAATTGAAGGCTTTAACATTGACACTGCTTGACACTACTTGTTGTCTAGTTACACATGACAAAGTTTAAAGAATATTAAAAGTTAACCGTATCGTGGGTGAAGGGCATAGATATGACATAATTGGTTTCTTTATTAAGCAACCTTGTGAGGGGAGCTTGTATGATTGTGCAACCTGCCATCACTGCCGCTGCTCCTAATACTGCTAATATCTCCTAACCCATTTCAGTTGGAAACTTCATATTTTCAGTGTTATGGGTAAAATCTAACCCCTCACCTGGACTTGTGACCTAAGATGGCTATCATATTGGGTTATGTTACTTTTTGTGTACCTGCTGGTAAATAAGCAATGTTTCAAGGTGCTGGCTTCATATTCGGTACACAGCTGTATTCTGTGATTCTGTCAGTCACGTTCAGGGTATCAAGGGTATCGTGCAAGAAAAATAAACCCTTTTGTGCACATTTTGTAAAGATGTCCCTGTGTCAAAACCTCATATTTCAGAAACCATTTGAGGTAGTGACTTCATAACATATAAACCCTGCATTGTGAATGTTTTGGTGACCATGACATTGACCTGTGACCTAATATGGTGACCATATCGAGATAATGTGACTTTTTAAGTTTCTGCTTTATAAAGACAGGACACTTATATACAGCTGGACTGTTTGATGTTCTTACAGATAGTGTGCAGTAGAAATGAATTATTTCCCTTCTACTTGTTTAACTTATTTGCATATGAGTAATACTGCTCTTTTCAACAGCTCCATTTTTATTTAATTTGTTACAACACATTCAATCTCGTATGACATCCCTTAGATAATGCCCCCGGGATGCTTGGTTTTGCTTCACAAAAACTCCCATTTCTAGTTACACCAGTTTTTGAAATGTTCTGGTAATGCTGTGATTGAACAGTAAAGGGCTTCATAAGTGCTCTACACAGCTCCATAAGTAGGAACTGGGGATATTTTTAATCAGCCACTACATGTAAAAATCACTCGCTCCAGTCAGAAAATCTTTATGAGACCAACAATTTTCTAATTGGCTGATAATACCATGTCAGTGAAAAATGTGAAGTCGGATCGATTGTAAATGTATCTTTGTCAAGCTGCCAGTGTCTTCTTGCAGCTAACCAGACCTCTGTCCACAGGGAGTCTTAATAGAATATTACATTATTTTACGGATGGTTTGTTTGTGGGTGGATTGTTAATATCGGCAATATTAAATGAACAAAGAAGACAAGTTTCCTCATGCCATAAATACACTGACAGACTAACTTTGTTTTAATGAATAACATATCGTGGCAGAGACAGCTGCAGGGGTGACGTCAGACCAGGGATACACAGACAAAACATACGGGGCAAAGCTGTGCTACTGCACTCGTATTTATTAAACAATAACACCAACAAGAAAAGGGCACATTGGCCAAACTAATAAACAATAACAAACACTAACGGTATTGCACAAAACGAGTACCTTTTGGATCTCTTTAATCAAATAGCTGTCGCTCTCAATTTACCGTCCTCTTCTCAGCTCTCCTCTAATGAGCCCGCAGTGGGTCTTTTATATTTATATTTAATTACCCATTAATCAAATAATTACCTTGTTAAGGCTCCAGCCACATTCCCATGAGATTTATCGCGATGGGGATTTAACCCCATCCACGCCGACTACACTTTATAAGACCAGCTTTTCACCGGTCTCAAATAATAAATAATAATGCACACAAACATCAATAACAATAATGATAATACAAATGAAAATACATACATAAATAAAAAATATACACAAGGGGTGGGCACCCAGTCACACATATATACAAAATTGATGGCTGGGCCCTGGTCCAGCAGGGAGTAGGAAGGTGATATTGCCAGGGCTCTTGCTGCTGTTGCTGTTGCTGTAGAGGTCACAATTTCCTATATTGCTCGCTTTTACCCTAATACAGTATACATAGTATGTGTGTTTATGCTTAAGCTTATACAGGGATCTAAAAAAAAAGAAGAAATGCCGCTCTTTTTTTAACTGGTTATAATACCTTGGCATTTGTACATTTTCAGTTCTATTTAAAGAGATTTGAAGTATTTATGGTAAAGAGAACAGAATGCAGTGTAATACAACACACTTTGGAAATGGTATTTCTTCTGGTTGGATTTGGGTGCATTTCAGTTCTAAAGCAGAGTGATCCGCTAAGGTATCTACTTCAAACAGGGAAGTAGGTTTTCCCATTATGTAGTTAAAATAAATAAGTAAATGCATAAAACGTTTTTTCCTCAAAATCAGCTCGACACAATACCACTCTGAGAGGCATGTTTCTACACAGTATAGTTTAACAGCTTAAATATGTACAGTATAAACATTAAACAGCATATTGGACAGTGCACCTTGTACACACATTACTCTACACAAACCCACTATATTGTTCCTGCCGTATGGTACCCCACAAAGTGAACCATGTCTTAGGAAAGCCTCCTCAACTGTGTCACTGTCCCATTAAAGGCACAGCGAGGGGAGAAAGTAGGAAGGTATGATGACACAGTGGATTGAATTGAAGACCTTCAGTGTTGTTTGAAGCGAGGAGTTTAATTACTCTTTAATTACTCTTGGCAACTGCCAGAGTTTGCGTTATTAGAACAGCAAGCAGGGAAGCAGAAGGGCCAGATCGTTCTCTTAAGTAAGTAAAGTTTTGTTTTAATTGTAACCTGAGTTGTTGCTAATTTTTGATGCTGTAAAGTTGACATTTCTTCCTGTATCTCTACCTGCCTCTCAGCCATCTCCTCCTGGATGCACTCACATCATCTTAAACAACCTCTCCATGTCAGACCTCCTTTGCTTCCCCCCTCTTCCTCCCCACTGCTGATCTCTCTATCTCTATTCCTCTTGAATCCACCGCCCTCTCTACCTCCTCATCCACCAAGAACCTCGGTGTCACCCTCGACCCCTCCCTCTCCTACTCTCAGCACATCTCTACTCTGGCAGGCTCCTGTCGTTTTTGTCTCAGCAACATATGAAGAATTTGCCCCTTCCTCTCCGACTACTCCACACAGCCCCTAGTTCAGGCCCTGGTACTGTCCCACCTTGACTACTGCAACTCCCACCTGGCCGGCTTCCCTGCCTCTGCTATCTGTCCGCTCCAGCTCATCCAAAACTGCTGCTTGCCTTGTCTTTTCCCTTCCTTGTTTCTCCCACGCTACACTGCTGCTCAGCTCACTCCACTGGCTCCCTATCGCTGCTTTCATCCAATTCAAAACTTGTACTCGCCTATTGCTGTCTGACCAGACTATCATTTCTTCCTACACCCCCTCTCGCCCCCTCCGCTACTCCACCAGCGGCAGATTAGCTGTACCCCCCCCCCCCCCCCACTCCCCTGCTTCCAGAGCCCGCTTCTTCTCCACCCTTGCCCCTCAGTGGTGGAACGACCTATACACAGATATCAGGACTGCTCAGTCCCTGACCACCTTCTGGCACCTCCTCAAGACACACCTGTTCAGACAGCATCTGTAAACCTCACAACTCTCCACTATACTGGACTAGATGGCACCCAATTGTTCCAGCACTTGCATCAGCTTGTACTTGCACTTAACTGCTCCATACCTTGCTGTATTCTACTGCTGCTCTTAATTATAACTACTTCCTGTATCTGGTACTTGATTTTACTCTTGTCGGTAGTATTCATGTTTTTTGTAATTGCTGTTATTTGAAGTCATTCTCATCCACTTAATGTACTTACTACGTGCTCTTAATGGACTTTACTTACATAAGCAAATATTTTTTACTGTAAGTTAACTGCTCTTAGTCGAACTCACTCTCAAATGTAATTATTTACTGAATTCTTTATTTTGCTCTTATTTGAATTTGATTATTTCCTTCAGATTTTACTGTACCTTATATTTTATAATGTAATATTTTGTAATGTGATACTTTGTCCTGTGGTATTTTGTAACAATTGTAAGTCGCCCTGGATAATAATCCGTGCATGCCAGGGCAAAAACACTAGAGATAGCTGACGTTCATCCAAAACTTGTGACACAGTGGTTGCATTGTTTGTTGTAAATTATGCAGCTTAATTTGTGCTGGTTGCTGAGTTTATGAATGCTCTGTGCTGTGCAGTTTCTTTTTGAATTAGCACAGAGATGCTTCATTATTAGCTTTTTCCCTGTGTGAAAATGGCAGTGCAAGCCTGACAGAATTTTACTTTTTTAAGAATAGTTACATTGCTAGTTGTATTTTGTTAAATGTGGTCTGCATTAACACAGGTGTCAATATTATGACAGGATAATGACTAACTAATGGGCAAGTTTGGGACTAAATACATTGCTTATTTGAACATTTCAATCTTTGTGCCAACACTAAAGACTGCGTACTGGAAATGAGTTTATGCATCTGTGCTTCCCTCCTTTCTGTAATTTTCCAGTGAAAAAAAAGGCAGTACATAAACATAGATGGTTGTGTTTAGGACCTGATGTGGTACAACTTGAAAAGTCACTAGCCTCTCATTTGCTGGGGGCAAAAACCATATGAAGACATTTGATATTTTATAGCAATACAATGGGAAGTGTATTTACCGAGTGTAACCTTTTCAAATTACCTGCCAGCTGTTTCAACTGAATTTTCATCTTGGTCCAGCCAAACCGGTTTTGATCTACTGGGGATAATGAGTCCCTCTGTTCCTAAATAATCTTTTGTTTAGGTGATGTTCTGCAATTTGATACCTTTGAGTACGCACTGCTGTTGTAATAAAAGTAGTAATAATAATAATAATAATAATAATAATAATAATAATAATAATAATAATAATAATAATAATAGTAATAATAATAATAATAATAATAATAACACGTTTTCTCTTTGCATGGTAACGTTGGATGCGTTTGTGGCAGGGTACAGCAACAGTGTTACTCTTTTAGAATCAAAGGTGCATGTCAAATCAGTGTGCTGTCTATCTGATACAGTAGCTCAGACAGTTGTAGAACTCCACTAAGTTCCCATGAAGGGTACTGTGTGTCTTGCCATTCTGGAAGGGATGTATTATACAGTGGACCTTTTTCTTCTAATTTAGTTTTATGCCAGTTCCTACAGCAAGGCTTATATCTTAAATGAACTACAACTGGATTCTATCTGCACTGTAAAACTACAGTGTTTGGAATGCATAATGCAACATTCAGCAGGTTATTCCGCATGTGAATCTAGATCAAAGTTGATCTAGATTTTTATGTGCCACCACACATATTAAAACATTAGAACTTAATTTTAGATTTTAACCTTTTTTCCAGATTTAATGTAAATCGCTTTTCTCCCCCCTAGATTTAACCATAAAAAATCAAGATTTAGCTTAAATAAATGTAGACAAACACATTCTTAAAAGTTTTGAAATTTATAACAAATAAATCTGGAAAACATTATTGTTAAGCAATTAAATCTGAAAAAATAAATATGTGTTTTCACAAAGTAAATATTTATTTTGCCTGCTAAATTTGAAGCTAACATGCAAATGAGCCACCGCCCATTATGCGTTTTGATTTGGCATTGTACGCTGCAGAGCTGCCCTTACACTCCAAAAAACAATGTACAAGTTTCAGAATTTTTAAGAGTGAGTTTGTTAACATTTATGTATTTAGACTTTTTGGTTAAATGTAGGACACATTTGCAATTTATATTAGAATACAGGAAAAAAAATCTAACAGAAATATAAAAATAAAACACTTGTCGCCCGTACATGGAAGCCGACTTTTCGTCTCTGTTCACTGCAGTTTCACTGACACTCGCTACTTCAAACAGCATTTCTCCGGTTGTACAAGTCCTAGAGTGATCGTCAGTGGCTCAATTGAAAGGTAAGAGCTTGGACTAATTAGCTGTCAAAAAAAAGTTTTAATTAACAGAACTGCCAGTCATAGTCCTGACTGAGCAATTGAGCGCTACATCTTTGGAAACCCTTCCTAATCTTGATCATTCTGTGTGTGGGAGTAGCTTCAGGGCACAAACTGCTGTGCACTCATTCTCACATTTAAGACATGCAATTACATCGGGTGAAAGTGCTCAGATCTCGTGTCTTTACCACATGGGATTGCAGTACTCGTTTAATGTCCATGTAGAAAATGTTTTGTACATTTTTCAAGGAATGAAGTCACTAATTGTTTTCTGGCTGCTCTTAATCTTGTGACTCACAGCGCAAACAATAAACAAGAACATGCCAGGAAGCTCCATTGTGTTGAGTGTTGAGGTGTACCGTGCACTGAAGATATTTTCATCTGCTGACATCAAGCCCTTTTCAGAATGCTGGAATGCATTTGTCTTGTATTTTTAACACAAGATGTCTAATGGAGGAAGGACCTGGAGACCCTGTTTGAACTGGCACTAATCCCTCGTTCCTCAGTCACACCTTACTTAAAAAACTGGGAGCAGTTTAAGCTCCCTTTTAACCAGGCGCTGCATAACATGATGTGTGCTTAACTCTGCGTCTGAGACTATGAATGGCAGATTGACCTTCAAATATTAGAGTTTTTGTTTCTTGGAAGTTGGAACGAACTGCCACGCCGAGCACCCAAGACCTCGACAAAGAGACTGCTTTAATAACTGTGCTGGTAAGACAAATGCGTCCTTTCAGAAGTTATTTGTTTTTGCAATCTCTTGCTTATCACATTACTTCTATAATGTGTATGTGCTTGTGCCTTGTTATTTCCATAATTTACATTGTGGAGTGCTACTTAGGACTGGTCCTGCCATTTCACCATTTCAATAAAATAAATAAATTAGTTGGTCAAAATGCGCAATTTACACCCACGTCCCTTTATTTTCTATTTTCTGACTTTTTTTTTTTTTTTTTTTTTCTTGGATTCAGAGTTCAGGCTTATTCAGCCGTGACTGTATGGGCCTTTCTTGTTTTGTTTTTGTATTTTTTTTTTCTTGTTTGTTCCCCGTGCTGGTCTGAAGGACAGAATGTTGGGTGTGCTGTGCGGCTCAGACTGCATTGTTTCACAGACAATCTGATTTTTCCCTTTTCTTTTCCTATTTGTTTTTCAGAGCTCAGGCCCAGGGAGTCCTTACTTCATCTGTCGGTGCGGTTAGGCCTGTTTAATCTCTCTCAGTTTCTGCTGTGCCAGCCTGGCGGCCTGATAGCTTTGTCTTTACCTAACGAGGACGGAGCCACTCCAGAGCAGCTGGCAATTCAGACTGGGAACCAAGCGCTTGTGGAGCTGCTGAGAAAGTAAGTCGTTACCAAGACTTTGTAATGCATCTCTTTCACCAGTGAGTAACTTTGCAGGGTCTTATAATGACAGTCAAATAAAAATGATGTATGCACATATCAGTATATTAGATTAGTTAAAAAGCCTGCTGTTTTGAGTGGAGCTATCTTACATGTACTGCTACTTGAGATTTGAGTGTGTTAAACCTATATACAAGTCTGCAGTACTAATTGCAGTAAAAAAAAAACAAAAAAACATAGACATGTTTTAGAAGTACTTTCTACATTTAAAGCCCAGCAGTCAAATATTAGACATGATCGTGGACTGTCAGAAGCTGGAACAAGGGTGTTGGTCTTGCAAGTAGTCATTATGTGTTAACCCTGTAATGCCCATATGATACAATGCGTAGCCACAGCTCTGTATTACTATTTTTTAAATCCAGCCTCAAAAGTCAGACTTTTTCATATGCAGTACATTACGGGCCTCATTTATGAAAGTGCACTAAACTTTATGGTGCACGACAATTGCAATTACTGTGCACTTTAATGATTTTCCGTATTTACCGTTGCAGTTTTATTCATTATCAGTGAATAAAATGTTATTCATTACAGTGAAAAGAGCAGAACATCAGATTATTTCATTTTGGGATGGAGATACTAAGATCTACCATTTAGATAATTAAATTAGATGCTGGTGTCTTTACCGTTAGTACCCAGCTGTGTTCTATGGTCATCTCAATAGAGTTCCAATACTGGTGATGTACATTAACTGTTTCACTGCCCCATTGTTTTGACCTCAAGCCATGTAGATGTTAGAGATCTTTTTACTTCATGTGTACAACCAATCCGATCATGTATGCCATTCCCCTTACATTATGCCCCTGGGGATGCTTTGTTTTTGTTCACAAATACTCCAATTTCTAGTGTTTGTGGATTGTTAGAATCATAGCTTTTTTGCCAACAACAAAAACAGTGCAATAATATTGACACCCCAACAATGTCCCTTTAGCAACCGTAATGCTGTGTAAGTGTTGTGCAAATAGAAAAATATAGCAATCTGTTTATGCAACGAACAAAAGCATGCTTCTTGAGGTACTGTATATCTCATTCCAGTATGTAATCAGCCACTATTATGGACCCAGTTAACTGCATATTCAATCACATGATAGAAATAATTCATTGTTGTAAGTATATTATTTTAATGTCTTCCTCTTGTCTGATTGCAGCAGCCACACACTCTTCTGGTTTCCCAACAGATGGAATGTAAAATCATTCGTAACAGTTCTTATCTGGAAGATGTGCATAGAATACATTTTAAATGAGTCTACAGTATAAAAGGCCATCGTTAAAAAAAAATCAAAACCAAAACTAGTTTTTAACAAGAAACCAGACTGATAAAAAATGCCCATATTCAGTTAATTTATATTTGCGTCCGATAAAAATAAAACTTCATTTAATATCTAGGTTACAGTATATAATTTTATCTGACTTGTGTAACATAGGTACAAAGAATGCCCATATTTATAAAGAGCTCACCTGAACTTGTAAACGGGTCAAGGCTGACGACTGCCCACAAAATATGCTGTGTCTTAGTTTTCCAAAGACAATATCTGTAAATATTTCTGAACCACGATACAGCAGGAGGGTGCCCGTGTCTCCACTGATACACACACAGTTTACTTCAGATCAGCAGTCAGCGTGTTACTGTAATAGGACCCTACTTTAGCTCAACACATACATCATGTGGAATGAATGGACTTAATCGTAATAGTAATCATTTTGAATAGGTGCGTACAGCATGTTTTAAATAGAGATCCAAATGTGCTTTCACTGACTGATGTGTAGTGGAGGTCATGGAGGTCCTCACTGCCAGTTAATGACCTGCAGTGTTAGTTGGGTCCAAAGCCATCAATACATCAAGCTGCAACTAAAGCTTTGAAAACCAGGCCCATTATTTTATCGTCATCAGCACTGACCTGTTTTGAACAGAGGCTCCTTTTTAAAAAATACTTGCACTTGACCAGGCTAGTGCAGAATTAGTGTTGAGGCATTTGCCCCAACTGAATGTCTATGGTTGAACAGAGCGCTTGCTTTATCTTGTTTCTGCAGTCCCCCGAATCCCCTGGTCACTGCCTTGGCTGGTATTTCTGAGATCCAGGCTGACAGTGGCAGGCTATTGAAGTTCTTTCATTTATCGGAGGCCTTGACGCTCACCGTCACGCATGGCACAGAGTGGACACTGGAGGCACACATTCAGCTCCTGAGGAAGCATTTAAAGGACAACAACTTCCTAATAGAGGTGAGAGACAGGCTTTGCAATGCTGCTTCTCCATCGCATGCTGGTCCTTTGCCTACAGAAAACGAAAGTATAGAAACTAAAGAAATCGATAGCCATTTGAAGACGCCTATCCATTTATTATGTGTATATATATATATATATATATATATATATATATATATATATATATATATATTACACTGTTTTAAAGGACAGCAGTTATAAATCATGATGCTTCACTTTGATATCCTCTTACCCAACTAAAGTACTCACGCAGCTACACTCCTTTACCATTAGATAAGGTAAATCGTACATATTAACATACCTTACTGCCACTCCACACATGTAGAATTATACTCTATATGCTGTATAAATGTGCTAGCAGAGGGGTTTTGTTTTTGTGGTGTGTTTTATTTTTTATTTCTTTGGTGATGTATTTTATTAACAATACATGAAAAAATAACAGAAAGCCCTGAATTAAAGTCTGATGACTTTGTTCAGTGAATGGTTTTATAAGTTTAGCGTTTGTGTGTGTGTGTGAACAGAATGGCTGTTTATATCATGTAATCAGTGAACAGCACTAAGGGAAGCTGACGTACAGTCAGGGTAGCAGTGGGTAGTTTTGAAACATGACCTGTTCACATAGCCTGTAGTAAATCAGAAAGAGAGTGAATAACAAGCACCAAGGGAGGGGTGAGGCTGAGAGGCTTGCTGCCGTGTAACACTGAAACTGCTTGTGAGTTTGTAAATCATGGAACACAAAACCCCGCGTTTGATCTTTGGGACTTGGAGCAATAGGCACTCGAATGCTTTTCAGCAGGGCTGTGAACTGTCTGCTGAGTGAACTCTGCTGCAGTAATTGCTGGTTTCCTGTCTGCCATAACTGAGCAGAGGAAATGTGAGCCTACAGCTATGGCCAAAAGTTTTGCGTCACCCTATAGGATTAACTCATTTTGCTTGATAAAGTCGAATGAAACCTGCTGAATAATGTTACGTTAACATATTGAATTACATACTGCTGTAGTTTTCCATATACTTAATGAAAAATTGAAATCTAACATTGAAATATTCTGCTACTATTATGGCTTCTGGTAGACTTTTGCAATATAATTTTGTAGTTTCTTTGATTACATGATGTTAAATAAAATATCTAAGTTATGTTCATATATAAGCAGTGATTGGTGCGCAGATCCCTTCCACAACCTCTTTCAAGATGCCATTAAGGCAAGCACATCACACACAGCCGATTGTACAGGGCATCATCAGGCAGAGTGGTCATGGGCACTGGGCTTCCGAATGAAAGCATGAGAAAGCCCTTTGAAGCCTTATTCCCCTCTGATGACACCAACCAAAGTCTGCTTTTCAAAAGGCAATTTGAACACTTCAGAATCATCGCACCAAGTGCTTCGAACAAAAGCAACCAAGTGTTCAAAAAGAAACAATGCAATGTTGTCCCACTTTGCACAAAAGCTTCGTAATGAAGCTGGGAACTGTTGGTTCTGAAAATAAACTAGATTTCAACTGCAAGAATAAAAAAAGGTAACACTTTAAAATAATGACCGCAAATTCATAATGAATTTCGGCTGAATACCACAGGAATAACACCTGGATATTTTATGAACTTCCTCTGTAAGTTCTGAAGTAATTCATTTTGAATTCAGTCCTGTTGATTCCTGTGGATTTAATTATCCGGATGAATTCCAATGTTCTTGTACTCGTGCATGAATGAACAGATTGTGAGAAGTGCAGAAGATGTCCAGGTGTTGTTCCTGTGGTATTAATCCACCTAATCTGTCCTAAAGAAGGCAGTCTACCACTGTGTCCTGTGTAAGTGGGATGAACTCAGTTCACTTACATGCAAAATGAAAGTGGTTTGATTTGGCCTCTGGCACATGTGATCACATTATTATTTGTTTATTTAGCAGATGCCTTTATCCAAGGCGACTTACAGAGACTAGGGTGTGTGAACTATGCGTCACTTACAATTACGTCTCACCCGAAAGACAGAGCACAAGGAGGTTAAGTGACTTGCTCAGGGTCACACAATGAGTCAGTGGCTGAGGTGGGATTTGAACCGGGGACCTCCTGGTTACAAGCCCTTTTCTTTAACCACTGGACCACACAGCCTCCACATGCCTTATAAATAGTTGTGAAACCTGGTTTAAAGTTGCCTTGCTTTGTCTCTGTCAGAGAATGAATGCATTTCAAGTGTACTGATTTATAAGCTGCATAATCTCTGCACATCTTTTTCAGGTTTAAAGTCTAATTCATTGGTGTCTGTTTAGTGTTTTACTTTCTCAGAAACCTGTGTACTGTGTGGTTTCTATTTCATTCCACCCTAAAAAGGCTTGTGGTTTTACATGTTATATTACATGCTTTATTTATTGAACACTGTTTATTGTACAGTAAAACTACTGCTTTTATTACATGTTGATGAAAATCATCCATTTAATAGAACCACTTCAGATAGTGCAGGTGTACAAATAAACAAACAGTACTGAAAGATGTACATAAGGCATCTTTATGTTTTAGGTTACATCCCTTAAAATAAACGGACTGGATGGCAGGTCACAAATGGAATATACTGAAGGCACTGCTGACAAAGGTACTGCATGTTTTTCTGTATCAATATCTTTGCATATTGCTTAGTAATACAGGTTTAATACAGGTTTATTCAATAACTTGACCTTTTTTTTTCAACTGAAATTCTGCATCGCTTTGTTTTTCACATGTTCTGTTTGGAATGCTGTTTTTTGTAATGTTGTTCCACAAAGGGGCCATCTTTCATTATACAGTATAAAATGGGTCTGTATTTAGAACGACTCCTATGCGTATTAGGGCTTTGATAGCTTCTGCACAAAAAATATATATCCAGTACTTAAACAGAGATCCTCTCTCTTGTACTGGGTTGGCTTTGCTGTAGTATGTGTAAAACTGCTATCATTACTGTCAACACAAGCAGAGCACGTTATACTAGGGAGTTTATTAAATCCAGCCTGGATTATGGGCTTGTAAAGGTGGTTTCTGTTGCATTTAAACTCTTAAACTTATTTAGCTTTAAGCTATACAAACAAAGGCAGCAAGACAGCTCTGCCTTCTAATTCAAAATCTCAGCCAAATTGGTCCTCAACCGCTCCTTTCCCTCAGACGTACATGTTTTATGTGAAATCTTTACAGATGTGTCTGCACATTGCATAGATGTGGTATTGGAAGACTCTGCCACTTTGTGGTGAGACTATTGCTGTCTGCAGTCTGATGCGAGTCGGCTGACTCCAGGACTCTGCGGCCTCAGGATTAAATAGAGGCAGAAAAAAGTCACACAAAATAAAAACTATTTCAAAATATAAACAGTACAGGAGTCAGTTAATAGTATATTAAGATTAAACGTGTGAAGGACCTGGCAGAAAAGTTTTGACAGTGCACAACAACCTCTGAGATTTGTAACTGAAATCATGAAGCAAATTTGACAATCGGATTCATCCGAATAATCGAATAATCCATTTTCGCAGCTCTGTTATGAAGCTCTGAAAATGGTCAAGGCACCCGTGGAGAAAGCCATGTATGCAAGTTCAGGATGGATATCTGTGAATGCACACGTCCGTCCATCCAGAGAGCCACCACTATTGTTCAGGACTGCTTTTATGAACAGACCCGGGCTGGCTCACTGAGGTCTCATAGGGATGAGTTTAAACCCTGTTAATGGCACAGACGATCCCCAAAAGCAGGAATTTGGTAGCTCTGGCCCTTCCAGACCAGGTGCTAATTGTTTTGTCACCCTATTAAACCTCCAACGAGGCTCTAAAGCGGGTAGGGGTTAAACCTGGCATAGAATGGCTCTCCAGGGTTACCCCTCCCTGACTTAGTGGAAGAACTGTTCTGTTATAAGTACGTTTATATAAGTGTCCTGGTAAAAACAATATGGGGAAAATGGATAGAAACAAATAAAGGTTTCAAATCAAGTAGTTAAATAAGCCGTACAATGTTTTTATAACAGATGGCTAATCAGTGTGAGAAGCTGGTATATTGATCTTAGCAGAAGGTGTCCTGTTTCATAGAAAGAAATAAACCCAGTAAACCCTGCAGCGTTAAATCCACACATTCTCTCAATCTAAATTCAAGAACTACATCCTCCAACATAAATAAACCTGCATAATCAACTGAGACATGTATCCTAGGTATTGAGTATATTTAACATTTTATTGACCTTTTAATTAGAAGCTGCTCTTGTTTTTCTCTTCAGTTGTTCTTACATTACATTATGTTATGGAAAGGACATAGACCTTGTGAACTGATTCAAGGCTATGAGAGCTTTGTTTTCAAGCTGAGCTGTAGTGTTACCTGCTGCACTGCCCTCTGCTGGTAAACTTTAGTATTGGATTGAGAGTGACTGATTTCAGATTACAGTGATCGGATGAAGATTACAGTTACAATCGATACAGGTAAAATCTGTCTTGCATGATATGCAGCTCTTGTGACAGAGTGAAGGTCCTGCACATTATAAGTAGGTAAATAGGTAGGACTATTGCAGGGACAGGTTGTACTCTATGTGTGAAGAAGTGGGTGTTGTTGTTTTCATGTTTGGCAGAGGTTAATTCCCTGCCCTAGTCTGCCGAGTTCCCATGTGAAAATGTGTCTTTGCTTGTGATTCCTGTTTCTGCCTGCCTAGTGTGTGTCTCTCCTTTTCAGTGTCTGCTGTTCTGGATCAGTGTGCATGATATCACATCAGCACCTGACACTGAGTGTGTTAACATGTACTAGTTATATTAACAAGCTGTCCCTGTGTAACTGAAAATCTTCCCTGGATCTTAACACACGCATGTTAATTGTATCGTGCAGGAAGAGTGTTTTTGTTAAACTTGTCTGAACACTTTGTTTCACTCCTGGATCGACCCAAAACCGAACCGATTTGATCTGTGTTTGTTGCAGCTACTGCTATTGGTTGCAGTTGCAGGTAACCGTAGCAACGGGAGTTTGATTGCAGTTCATTAGCTCGATTGCACAAGTCTGCTGTAAGACAATCCCCCTGTGTGCTGTGCTACTGCATTCTAGTGCACCCACTTAGGGGAGAAACATTTCAATTGTTGATTGTTGGTAAGGCAGTTCAATTAAACAGCAATGTTTTGTGACTGTTTTCTATAGTTTGTTTAATCCACTTTAAAGTGCCATAGCTGTTCCATTTTATTACTGATTGTAGCATGCAATAAACTATGTATTGCTATAGAGTGCGGTGGGAACCGCATGCTGTATCTATATATGTAATACAGCATGTTAAAGAGGAAGTCGCTTTCCCGTCCCTTTGTATTTTATGGTGTTTGGTAGCATTATGAGTGACTCTGGGATTTGCTGCTATGGTATTGATTGATCATTGTTCTCCAGATTTGCCATTACCTGGCTTTGAGCTTGCTTTGAGCAGGTCTGGAGCAAGTGGCGAGACTGAACAGCCTCCCTCGCAGCAATCAATGTATAGGAGAGCAGGAGCGGCCGGCAGAGCTGAGAGGAGCGGCCTGTAGAAGTTAGAGGCTGTGTTGTCGGGCTATTCCAATGGAATGAGCATGGCTGTTCATTTTCAGCACTTAAAGGCAGATTTAGAGAAAAATGATAACTCAGTATTTCAAAGCAGAAACCAGAACCACTGTCACTGCAGACATACGAAAAGGGGAATCTAAAAAAAACAAACAACAAAAATGATATTTAAAGCTATTTGCTCTTTAATAACCAACACAGCCTGTTGCCTGGTTACACCGTACCTATCTGAAGGTATAATGGGTGATAACGCTGCAGTTTTTCATTTCTTCAACAGGCTCTTCCAAAGATCTCTGTGGGGGAGCCCATACTCTATTAGATAATGTAAGTATGACAGTAACATGTTTTCTGCCTGGTTCATAGTGTGAGGTTGTGTGGATCTGGGGTTTGTTTGGTTGGTGCAGTCACTAGTACACATTCTCATTGGATAAAATGGGCAGATTCCACCAACAAGGGCTCAGAAAACGTTACGGTCATCAAAAATATTGTGTGTCACAGCTGGGTGTTAAAAGGACGACACTGCTTGTCATGATGATTTAATGCATTTGTATGGGTGACGCAGGTAGAGTACCATGAAACCGTCTTACTCAAAGTGAGCCAAAGACGGAGGAGTGTAATAAACAAGGAGCTGGATTCTTTTATACTCCAAATCATCATCAGCACATGCCCAACAAAGTAACCAAACCAGAAATATATCATCCAGACAGATCTCATATATATAATACATGTGTGATTTCTTTAACTTGAAAATCAGAATACATGTCCGAGCAGTTGAAAGTATTGGATGCGCTGATGTTTTTAATCATGACTACTATAGCAGCGTATTTTGTAACACGAGCAGTGTCTTTTTAACATACATTAAAAGCCAGATCTTTAGGAGAACTCATTGCTGTGTGGGAAAACATAGTTCTTATTAATAAGCTAATGTTGCAGTGATGGGGTCGCTGAAAGGGCAGCCGGGAGGATTGAATGCAATACAAAGCCTAAGGTTTCATAACTTGCTAATTAATTCTGTAAGTCATTTCTGATACACAGCAGAGCTATGCAGTGTGGAAACCAGGGACCATGGGGCTCCTTGGCTTTCCAGCTGTTGGCTAAAAAACTAAAGAGACTTGCGCACACAGGTTTCCTTCAACACACTGTAGAAAACCTTATGACTAGTTTCAAAATAAATCTA
Source organism: Acipenser ruthenus (assembly GCF_902713425.1). Taxonomy (NCBI): domain Eukaryota; kingdom Metazoa; phylum Chordata; class Actinopteri; order Acipenseriformes; family Acipenseridae; genus Acipenser; species Acipenser ruthenus. Next base: position 7,933,649 of record NC_081189.1, read on the forward strand.
TTAAAATGAAGTTTGCTGTGGTATAATATGGTAACAGAATGGTACAGGTCAGGAAGGGGTGGTACAGCAGCCACTGCAGTTTGAAGCGAGTCTGTACAGCTCGTCTGCTTCTGATTAGTTACAGCCTCTTCATAACACTCAAAACAACAGTACACAAGGAAATGTTGTGGAATTGTTGAACCATAATTATTGCAAACCATTCCCATGGCTTATAGAGTCTTCTCTTCTTTTTTATTTCTGTGTCGTGTCATCTCTTACTGATGATGAGATAAAGGTTACGGTTCCAAGATTAGGGTCACGGATGATGTGCAGCAGTAGATTACACTGCTTAACAAGAGAGAATGGACAAGCATTTTGTCGGTGCTGTTTGTTTCGCCTCAGTTGTAAGTCATTGAACATCATTGAAACATAATCTCTTGTTTCATGATTGTAATGATACACATCAGGGTTTGCTCTTTCTCCACACTGTGGACTGCAGTGCTGAAAGCGTTGAAGACAGATGGGGAACGTTACTGAATGCACATACTAATATAGAGCCCTGTTTTCATTTGAGGTTTTTGAAGAACAGTTGGTGCTATCAGTGGATGAAGAGGATGTGGACCATGCACAGCTAAATACAGGTAGGAAAACAACATTGTTACGAAATGGACTGTATACTGCATGAAGGTGAGCAAAAGAAAAGAGCTTGGCTGGTAGTTGAGCAGGCTGCTGTGTCTCCAGTTACACTGATCACAGCTAGAGGTCGTGTAAGACAGCAGGAATGTGTGAGCCGCCCGTCTCATTACTCACAGGAGCCAGGGCAGGGGAGCAGGTCAGCAGGGCCCCGGCACTGGGCTTGCACGTTGATTTGGGGCTGTGTCAGAGAGAGTTGAACAGCGAAGCAAAAAAATAAAAATAAATAACAACAAAGAAACAAAAGCAAACGGGATAAACTATGGAGGAGCTGAAGTGAGTGGGGAAACCTTTCATGAAACCATACGAGCACTCTCAAGCTGTGCTGTGTTTATAAGTTGTTGTTATGAATACAGTTTGACAGAAAGCTGACTTTTCTACCTTGTTGCCTTCTGACAGACAGACACACAGGCATTCCCTGCGTGCCTCTCTTGTCACGCAAACTGTCCAGACTTAAAATTCTCAAAATGTATTTTTGAGGCTGTTGTTGGAAAATAAATCCATTGACAAACAAGCAGGATACAGGTTATTTATTTCATACTGGGAAGCTAAAGCGCGGCCCATAGCTATTGTCTCAGAAATGCTCCTCTCTGCTGTCTGTGAAAATGCAGTTACTCCTTTGAGGTCTTATACAAGCACATCTGCAGCTGCCCGAGTAGAGGTGCCCAGAAAAAAGGCTCCCTAATAACTTTTTTTACATATGTTTAAACATCTAGAGTGTGGACAAACTGCCCCTTTGGATTTGTTATAATCAAATCCGGTGAAATGAGGCTGCAACCAGTAAACCTGTAGCTGTTAACCCAGCATGATTTAGCAGATTAACGAGACTCCTGCAAGAGTAGAAAAAAACAAAGTTGTTTTTTTCTGTGCTGCTTGGCAAACAGAGACACCTTCTGGTAGAGCTAAAAATAGGTACATTACAGTAACTTTGATTTCCCTGTAATCTCGTCTGCTGCTGTTCAGCACACTGTGAACTGTGTGGTAGCTGAGGAATCTGCAGTGGTGTCTGAGTCAGACCCCCAGGACAGCTCCACTCCTACCCCCTGCTGTTCAGACAGCCAGGAACTTGTGTTGCATGTAGCTTGTCAGTCTGATGCAGGGAGTCGCAGCATTTATCATGTTTAAGTATTTAAAGCATCCACACTCCTGTTCTAAGTACATTCATTAGTAAACTATTTGGTTATCTCAAGGTTTTGGCATGCCAGGGTTAAGGTGAAGTTATGTATTATAAGTGTTGGTAAAACATTCATTTGAAGCTGTGCAGAAGCTGTGTGACCCATTGACTATGAATGAAATTGATAGTGGCAGAGGGCTGCAAAATGAAACCTTTTGGAAAAGTTCATATCATGGCTTGAACATCATGAGGCTTTGCTGATGTTTTCCAAATGATTTAGTTTTGTTGAAAAAAGTTGAATAAGTTCTTGTATAATTGGTCTGACATGTTAAGTCTGCTGTAGACCGCTTTTTCTCCATCAACCACATTTTAATTAAGAAAGAACTGCACAGCGGTTAGAAGTATGCAATATCTGAACACACTGTTGTTTTGTCACTTACAGTACAAGACTTGGATTTGAACATGTCTTTATTTTTTGCCAGTAATCAAGCATATGCAACTGAAGCATTACAATGTAATTCCCTGAGTGTATGCGTATCTAGTGCTTCATTCAAAGTATAACAATCATTTAGGTTTAGTTTCTAAACTAGATGATTAGTGATGACTACCTTGATGATCTTTAGTAATATAGTAGTATAGTAATAAGTAATAGTAAGTATCCTTGTAGAGTTACCAGCTCAAAAAGAGAGTAAAAACTACCGGTGGCACGAGTTTAGCTTTTCGTTCCCCTCTTCGACTCTGTAGCTTCTTAACTGGTTAAAATGGCCCTGGCTATTATTTTCCTATTTGTTTAGTTGCTGTGACGTGGTAGATCTTATAAGCTAAGCACTTTTACTGACAAGTTCTGAAAAAACGTCATAAACACTAAACATAATTATTAGTAAAACGCACCTTTCTCTTTTGCTTTTTGTAACACAACATACCCAACAGCTGCTATGGTTAATTTTGAATTTCAGCAAATGCAAATTGTCACAATAACTTGGGAGAGGCTCTTGCTATGACTTTTTTTTGGCAGAACAATTTTAAAACAGTAGCATTACAGCTTTTGGCAAGAAAAAAAAGAGAATGTTTCATTCAATGTTACATTAGCGTCAGGCTAGTCGCTGCACTTTCGATGTCCCGAAGCATGAGCACTTTCCTTTAAGCCTCTTAACTTCTCACAGAAACTGCCATTTGGGAACCCCCCTGGTGAGCTTGGCAGGGGCGGCCGTCCCTGTCGCCTCCCCCCCCCTCCTCCCCCAAATGACGGCCCTGGATAGGAGCCCTGGCCATTTTCCAATGCAGGTCAAACATGTTGGTCTGTCTAAATTCCCCCCTGCCCTGGCTAATTGAATTCCAGAGCCGTGCTAGAAATGAGAATTGCATAGTGCTGGTTATATGTTTTGTGTGTTGAGCCACAGATTACTTGCAGCGTGAAATCAATGAAAAATCAATCCTGTGCAAAGAGATTATTATTATTATTACATTAAGTGTAAAGCCGTTTCCATGGTGAAGAGGGATAACAGGAGATCCGACTCCCATGGTGGCTGAGGCTTTGAATTGATAAGCCCTGGTAAAGCATGAAGATAAACGATGTCAGATTTGAATTGATAAGCCCTGATAAAGCATGACGATAAACGATGTCAGATTTGAATTGATAAGCCCTGATAAAGCATGACGATAAACGATGTCAGATTTGAATTGATAAGCCCTGGTAAAGCTTGAAGATAAACAATGTCAGATTTGAATTGATAAGCCCTGATAAAGCTTGAAGATAAACGATGTCAGATTTGAATTGATAAGCCCTGATAAAGCATGAAGATAAACGATGTCAGATTTGAATTGATAAGCCCTGGTAAAGCTTGAAGATAAACGATGTCAAATTTGAATTGATAAGCCCTGATAAAGCATGATGATAAACGATGTCAGATTTGAATTGATAAGCCCTGGTAAAGCATGAAGATAAACAATGTCAGATTTGAATTGAAAAGCCCTGGTAAAGCTTGAAGATAAACGATGTCAGATTTGAATTGATAAGCCCTGATAAAGCATGAAGATAAACGATGTCAGATTTGAATTGATAAGCCCTGATAAAGCTTGAAGATAAACGATGTCAGATTTGAATTGATAAGCCCTGATAAAGCTTGAAGATAAACGATGTCAGATTTGAATTGATAAGCCCTGATAAAGCTTGAAGATAAACGATGTCAGATTTGAATTGATAAGCCCTGATAAAGCTTGACGATAAACAATGTCAGATTTGAATTGATAAGCCCTGGTAAAGCTTGAAGATAAACAATGTCAGATTTGAATTGATAAGCCCTGATAAAGCTTGAAGATAAACGATGTCAGATTTGCTTATGTAATTATTATTATTATTAGGAATTGAGATAAAAAAGCTGAGGGAAAGATCCTGCAACCAGGAGACCGGCTTTTTTAAGCAGGCTTCAAAGTCACTTAAAAAAAAAAAAACTGAGAAAGAATGCAGACTGTATAGGAAATGTATCTGCACATTGCAATTGTTTGTTGTTGTGGAGCCGTTTGTCCGTCACAGATATAGAGTGTGTGAGTCAATCATTTCCTAGAGTAGCTTTGGGAGAGGCATTCCTTTGGCTTGGAATGTTGTGGTTAGACGCTCATTCCTGTCTAGAAGCTCACAGATAGATTTACTCTTAACGCATTTCTTCTTTGTTTTCAATACACCGGTTTGGGGTAGCGCTGGCTCTGGTTGGTTAATTTGTTCTGCTATTATGAAGCCTCCCTGTGACAGTTTGTGCTTATGTAGATTGCTCCTGTTTTCATTTCTGCTGCCACTGCCGATATAGTTATTTGCTTATGTCTTTTGGGAAGATTTGTTTCATTCATTACAAACAGCAGGCATGATGCTCTTTAGAGCAATTCTAGGAACCCTTTCTTCTGTTTGACCCAGTACAATGTTGTAGGTTTTGTTTGAGGTAATGGTATCAACGAAACTTCTAAAGGGATTCCTTTAATACGGCAGTGTGTAGTTAACCTTGATTTTGATGGATTATTGATTTTACTAGGGTGAAGATTTGATAAATGGCAACCGGTGGACTGTTTGAATAGTTCATAACAGTTCAAGCTGTTGTGTCCGTATATATTAGACAGATATGGACTGGAGTCGAGGCGTATAATGAAAAACAAAAGTTTTTCACAAAACGCTAAATATCCAGTTGTGGAAAGTGGTTTGTAGTGCGCAGGTGTAGAGGTGATGCAGTGCTTAGTAACAACTGTCCAACAACAGCTCCAATGGTGAAAACAAAGCTTTATTAATTGCTTTTAAATAATAATACTGACCAACCACAACGATGTGTATAGCCAGTCAAAACCACGGGGTTCATTCCCATTAATAATAATAAAAAACACACACTTTAAAACACCTACAGAATCACCAGTCCAACAGTGAGTGCTCCAAGTGCAAGTGGTATTGTGAATACGATACAAGTGCTTAACAGTGCTGCAGTGCAGTCTGGGTTTGATGCTGGCTTATCAGCCACAGCTCCCTGATATTTAGCTGTCTACAAATGACAAACACGAACAGTTAATAGACAGTACAACAGTAAACACTCGATTACTCCTCTTTTTACTCCTCTCCGTCAGTCCGTAACCATAACAGAGGCAAAGATTGCTTGGCCACATAACCTAATATACCTTCAGTACCGCCCCCTTCAATAGCGAATGCAATCACGTCTCCTCCAATCCATGACTGACACATCGCCTACCGTATTAGGGCGATGACTTCTGGTGTTGTGGCTCCGCCCTCTTCCTGGATAGCCAACTTCCAATTGACTCTGGAATCAACTGTCAAACCATCCAGTCCGGGGCGCACTGTTCCTGTTACACAGCACCCTCTCAGGTCAGGAGGGAGATTGTTGACTCAGATTCATTCGCTCTCTGTCACACCAGGCCATATATGTTTTATAAAGCCTTGAAAGACAGCTTTATTATCTGCAATCCAATTCCTCCTTCAGGAAAACGTGTATTGGCCTAAAACTGTATATGCACTCTCCTTAGCACTTGCTGAGGGAATTCTAGTTATACCATTTACAGGCTATTGTATTAGATATAGGGAACGTCTTCTGCTTCTCCGAATCTAATGAAACTTGGGTTGTTACATTTTTATGTAACCAGAAGCCTGTACTGTACAATATGATTTGATTGCTTGTGGTTTATGCTTGATTGCATCACAAGTCTATATATTATATGAAGTTCCGAAGCGTGTGACGCGGGATGTGAACAGAAACACACATTTCTAGTTACTTTTAATGGTTTTATTGTGTTGATTCTGGCCTGAATTAAATCAAAATCACATCAGTTTGTAAAAACATTTCTCTGAAGCGCCACGGTGGCTATAGAGGCGCTATAAATTTGATTTAATCCAGACCAGTGTCTTAAAAAAGACTGTCATCTGTCTTCATCTTCCCTGGAGACTAGTTAATGAGGCTGACAAATCCAACCCTGAAGTGATTTAGCCCAGTAAGAAGAGTAATGTGTTGGCAGTCCTGCGTGCAGTGCTGCTGGGTGTGTTGTGCGATCAGGAGATTGCAGGACTGACGCTGTTGAACAGGGAGCCCACAGGGAGCACTGTGTTAGCCTTTGCACTCCCGCTGGCTAGGGAGAGAAATAGGGAGGGAAACAGTCTTGGGTTGGTTCACCCCTCTGCACAGGGACTCCTGCTGCTCAGGTACCTGATGAAGCCTGGCAGGAAACAGTCAGCATGGAAGCATTCACTGCCAGGATAAAATAGGTCCTTGTCTAGACAGAAAGAACAGAGGTGTCATATTGATCTCCATTCCTTCTGAGTCAGTAGGGCAGCAGTGGAGTAGTGGTTAGGCCTCTGGACTCTTGACTGGAGGGTAGTGGGTTCAGTCCCAGGTTGGGGACGCTGCTGCTGTACTCTTGAGCAAGGTACTTTACCTAGATTACTCCAGTAAAAACCCAACTGTATAAATGGGTAATTGTATGTAAAAATAATGTGTAAAAAAATAATGCAATTGTATGTAAAAATAATGTGATATCTTGTAACAATTGTAAGTCGCCCTGGATAAGGGCGTCTGCTAAGAAATAAATAATAATAAATAATATGTGCCCTGCAGTGGTGAGGTGACAGGAGGGAGGGGGGGGGGGGGTGGATAAGTACAGCTAAATGATATATTTACCATCTTTGAAAACATATTATTTAAAACCAGGTATATTTTATAGTTTGAAGAAGATCTATTTAAGGAAATGATATCTAAAGATATATAATTACAGTATTTGTAAAAAGGATCCTGGTTATGTTCCTTTATGTGAAAGAGATCTCACGCCTTATGCTGATGTGTGTATATATATCTTTTAAATTTTGCTTTGAACTAAGTGTTACTTGACAGATACAGTAAAAGAATAAGCAATGCAAGTGCAAATAAAGCTAGAGAATGATTTCATATACTGCACAGAAGCGCTACTGTAGGCCTCAGCTGTTTGAAAAGTAATTGAAGTGAAGTGAGGAATGTTAACAAGCTCAAATGTCATTTAAGCTGACATTTAAGCTGATCCACACATTCACTCTCTCTCTCCCTCTCTCCCTCTCTCTCCCTCATGCTCTCCCTCTTTCTTGCTCTCCCTCTCTCTCTTCCCTGCTCTCTCTCTCTCTCTCTCTCTCTCTCTCTCTCTCTCTCTCTCTCTCTCTCTCTCTCTCTCTCTACCTCTCCCCGGCTTGCAAAAACACATGCATACATTATCACATCATCACAAAAGAGGCCAAAAAGAAAGGTTTAACTGTAGTTAACAAATAGCAAGCCTGTTACTTGGTACTTGCTTTAGTGCAAGCACATATGGATGCATGAAGAAAGAGGTTTTGTGTGCTTGGAAGATGCTGGAGTGGAGGGGGAGGGGTTTGCAAGGCCAAGCTGAATACTAATTGCCTCAGAGTTGTTCAGGGAGATTTTATAAGAATGGAAGAGTTGTTGTAAAACGGTCACTGGCTCTTGTGCAGAGTTAGTGCTGTAAAGCTGCCAGTCCTAAAAAATAAATTAAATAAACGTTTCCAGAAGGCTAAACTGACTAAACTATGTTCCTATGCTTCGCAAAGGAAAACTAAAATCACTCTCTGTATACAGCGTTTGATGATTTCCTGTTTTTTTTTGTTTGTTTGATTTTCCCTCCACATATTTTAAAAGATAAAACATCAGGGAATTTACCATTTGTCAAGTGGCTTTTCTTGCTTTCTCGGCTGCCAGACTTTGTGGACTGCCTGTGACGGTACTGAAGCTCAGCATCTCTCAGCAAGACCCCCAAGCTTGTTTGCCCAGTTTTGTGCGTTGAAACTCCTCAGCAGCATTGAAGGGAGAAGCCAGAAGCAAAGCGGATGCTTGGCACCCTCAACCCTTCTGCACTCCCTGGCCTCGTGTTGTGATGCGTGTTTGTACCTTTTACACAACGGATTGTCATTTTTCACTTTTTAATCTGTGGGTCGGCAGGCCCTCTTCCTTTGTGGCTCGGCTCCAGTGGGTTCATTTACATAGAAATGAAAAGGTGAGTTAATGATTCATTGGCTCATGCTGACTTTCAACTACTTCTGGACAGAGAAGCAGCTCCGTGTCTTGATTCAGTTTGGGTTTTTTTTCTGTTCCTTTTTCGGGACTGCTGTCTTGTTGCACTGCCCGAGCTATCTGTATGTCTGATTAGCCTTGGAAGGCCCTACTGTTTCAGTGCAGGTCCCTCGCTGGGTTATTGGGCAATTTGATCCCATTCAGACTTGAGGCAAACAGACTTGAGGCACTTCTGAGCACAACAGAGTTTGGCTTTCAAGTATGTACAAGCTGACTCTTCTGGCTGATGTGCTTATTTGAACGAATCAGAAAAAGAAATGGATTCAGACTCGGATTCTCCCTTCAATTACTCATGGCCGTCCTTTCCAAAAATGAGGATTCGCCGACGGGCATCAAAGCAAGGTAGTAAAAAGAATAATTATATTTAATCAACAGTTGTATTCCTGGCTTGTATATATACGAGATCTGGGTTTTTATATTACATTTTTCATTGCGTCGACTCTTAAGATTGTGCCAGAATGAGCTAGCTGTAGTAATAGCTGTAATTGTTTAGGAATTTATTGATTTGCATTTAGCTTGCAAAGTTGTGGTGTTAGCCATTTTTAAACGTTATTTATGAAACAGAAAACAGAACTGAAATGTATCATTGGCTGAGATCATTGCATGTTACATGCTGCACTTACTGTAATAGCAACAGTTAGCTGGGATTGTATATTATGAACTTTATAAGACTGTCTGACATGGAAGTTTGAGTTCCAAAAGTTTCCTGCTTAAAATAATGAAGGTGTGTCCTATCGTGTTATTTGTATGTTTCTCTGATATATCACGCTGGTAGGAGAAGACATCTGGACAGTTGGGTGTAACACTCCTGGCAATAAGCGTCTGACAGAATCAGACTGTATGTTGTTTAAAACATTGGCAAAATGTTTTGCAACCGCAAACTGCATTCTTTTCAGTAATAGGTTTAGAGTAGAAGCAGCCCGTGTGGAAAAAGCACACCCTGTTCCCAATGGGGCCCTGTGTCTGCTAACCGCACAGCTGATAGGGTACAAGCAGGTCAAGTCACTTTGCCAGGGTCACACTGTGAGCTAGTGGCTGAGCTAGCCTTTGAACCCAGGATCTCCTGGCCCTCAGTTCTTTCACCCAGCCACTGAAGCACATCCCCTCAAGTATTTAAAAGTTACAGGGTTACAATTTATTTCCCGGACATGTGGTACTGTATAATTCCAATGTTCCAATTCTAATGGTATAATGTTCCAAGTTTTGAAAACAAAAATGTAAATGTTTAAAACCTGAGGTAACCTGTTTTGTGTACATGGTATTTATTTATGTTATGTATTTTATTTATTTATGTGTTTATTGTTTAGTTGGTATTAAGAACGAAATGTAAATCTTAATGTGGAATATTATTATTATTATGCTTGCTATGATTTAGATAACTAGTATTTCAGGCATGGTCTAAGCTGCTGGAACAGTTGAATAATTGTCTGCAACAGGCTTTTCTAAATATAACTTTAGGATACCTGTATGAAAATACAGTGAGGGTCTACAAAGCACAAACCATAATGAATACCTGGAGTGTATTCAAAGTTGTAACCATGGAAACCTAGCTAAAACATGACCGTGCTCATAGGAAACCCATGGGTAATGACATGTCACTAAGGTACACAGACACAGGGCTGGTTGTACAAAAAAATAAATAATACAGCAAGTGTTGAAATGAACTTTTTCTTATTCAGTGCTACAGTTTTGGAATCTAAATTACAGCACATTGTAAAACAGTTGCAGGAAAATCATCCTTCAAAACAGCTGTTTAATTGGGACCAAAAAGTCTTTTCTATACATTCTACTTTTTGTATATAAAGAAGACACCATGAACATACATGGAGTGCTGTGTTTAATCACTATAAGAATGGCCTTATACAACCCACTCACCTCCTCGAGGAACGTGTTGGTTATTCTGACATCCTCATTGGTGGAATATCCACAATACTGTCCACTAGCTATATCAAAGTCAAAAATACACTTGTTAGTAGATTTCAGTTTTAAAGAAGTGAAAAGCAGCCATCATTCACAGAGCAGGCCCATTTCCAGTTTCTGATAGTTAGAGCTTGTCTCCATTATAAGGATCAAGAGCTAAAGCCAGGCTCTGACCCACACAGAGTGCAATTCTTTTCCGTTCCCTTTTCCTTGCGGGCTTCAGCTTATTTCAGAGCTTGTTTGTTTTGAAACGTCCTTGTTCATCGACTCTGACGTCGAGTGGGCTCTTTGTCTTGATTTATAGAACAGACTCTTAAGCCCATTCACAAGTGCTGCTGTAAACTGTGCGTTTTCTTCCTCAAGAAGGTAGCTTTTTGAGTGGCATAAGACATTTTCTAATACAGCGCCAGACAGTCAGCAGCAGAAAGCTGAGCCGTCTCTTGTAGCTGTAAGAACTTGGGCATGGCTCAACACAGTCTGAAAGAGGATGCAGGAATCACTTGAGGTAACAGGGACCATTGATCTTCTAAACCTCCCAGATGCAGTTGTTACAGGATGCAGTACTGGCCTCTGTACTGGAGACAGATACTCTGAATCACAGACCAGGCGATTAACCTGCCTTTGTTCTCTCATTTGGAAAAGTTAAGAAGAAAATGGCTCTTGCGTCTGTTAGTTGCACCGCCTGCTCGTGAAACCTCCCTGGAAATCCATCTTGACCTTGAAATTGGTGAAACACCAGTGTTGTCATTCAAATAAAGGTTCTGGTGAATTAAAGGATTCTCATTTTAAAAACAGCACTTTTCTGTAAAGCCAGTCACTTATAAGTGATCCCAACCATGGTTAAAAATTGACAATACCTGGCATATGTTTTTATTTATTTAGGAAGTACCATTGCTGCACATCTGGTACAGTTCTGCGTTGGTACTGTACAGTTTTTCTACTTACAGTTACTGAGTAGTATGGTAGGCTGACATAATCACATTTTTAATTTATTCAACTACACTTACAGGCCAAATATTGGTGGTCTGATACTGATACATCAATTTTAAACTAACATTCTAAAATGTTCTAATATTCAGAACTACATTTTTCCTAAAGCTTGGATTTGTTTATATTCTTTAGGAATGTTACTTTGTATTTCTGTTCTATAACAGGTGTAGTTATTCCCGACTTCCAAAACATAAGGCAAAATATTGAATTTTGTATTGCACTACAGCCACCAGACCAACAACTTTCTAATTAGAAAATACAAATAAAAATGTTAGTTATTTGTGGTTCCCTGGTTTGTGTTTTTGTCTCCAACTGGAGATACTGTATATGTATTGTGCAGTATATCTACAGAAACGCATAACCACTGGTGTTGAAACTTGTTTAGGACGTTCTTCACTTGAGAGTTTCAAAATGTAGGTATATACAGGTATGAAACAAGCTGTCTTTCTGTGTATCTGTCCACCTACAGTATATATATATATATATATATATATATATATATATATATATATATATATATATATATATGTTGATTTACCCTTTCATAGTTAGTTTGGTGTCTTCCGTTTGATTTGCTGAATGTATTCCCTGGTTTTCCACACTGCTTTGTGAATAGCCCCATTATCTTCCCCTTGTGCCTGCGTGCTAGCTCTGGCTGCATGCTAGCATCCTCGGTCTGCTCTGCTTCATGGTTCCCTCGCTGCTTTCTGTTGTTCTCGTGTTTCACGAGTCCAAGCCCCTGTTAGCCAATAATATGGGTCTTGCCCTCCTGGGATTTGAGCCTCTTCCACGCCTCTGTTTCCTCCTAGTGTCTAGTGCTCAGTTTAGGTTTATTTTTAGTTTTACAGCGGATGGGATTCAAACATTTGGCTTCATAAATGTATCTTCACTGCTGCCACACCCTTCATGAAATGAAAGATTTTTGTATACAATGTGCTCACATATCTCAACACTAGTTAATTGTGAAAGCTCTGTAAGATAATGAAAAGGGGACTGGAAAGCGCACAAAAAAATGGCAGGTATCAAACTAAACCACTAACCAAAGTAAGTGCAGTTTGTTTTCAGTGTGTTTCTTAGAAGTGCCAAACTGGAGAATTTACCATTCAGACAGGGTTAAGTGATGACAATAAGTTTTAGTTAGACTGGTAGCTGATAACACAATCTTAATGAAATGTTGATCTAACAATATAAAGTGTTTACCTTAGGTACTGATGAAGTCAGGTTTTCACCCGATCTCATTTCTATAAGATAGGAGATCGGGTCAGACAGTGAAGCTCAGTGGCAAACCAAGGGTGTGCGGTGGAGGTCCATTTTAATTAAACAGACTGTCTAAAAAGAAAAACTGTAACGCAAGTGTGTTGAGCAGCTAAAGTGCATAAATGAGAGATGAAATGTATTAATAAAATACTGACAACTGGCACATTAGCGACTCAGTACTTGAGGTGGCCTTCAGGCTAAATGCTTTCTTTGGGCCTGAATGACCTGTTTGTTTGGGGTCGCCAGTGTACATTCCCACAGAGCTGCATATAGAGGAGTGACCTCCTCGTTTCACATCACTGCTGCCACTCTTTAAAGGGCACCGCCATGCTTATCAGACTGATAAGGGAGTCAAGCTTTGCAACTAGACTGGGTAAACCCCATTGGGACTGTTTCAATTAATTGTTTATTAGCACATTTGTAGCATTAGTTGTACATGTAAATGTGATTGCTTTAACCTCAGGTAGCTAGACATATCTGCGGTCTGTGTTCACTTAATCCAAGCAGCAGTTGCTTTTCAGTATTAATCTCATTGAAAACATTTGGTTATACGCAGCCACGGCTACATTACAAAAGAAAAGGAAAAGCAAATACTAACTTGCAGTGAGATTCAAATAAACAAAGTGCGGCTTTGTCGTCCCCAGATGGGAAAAACTGATACTGACACTGTTGCAGCAAAGTAATAATTTGATAGCAATGAAAAGACCAGGCATGTTGTTATTGCCTGTGCCAGCTGTCAAACTGCCCGTGGGAAATCTAAATATTGACACGCAGGTTTATATTTCCCAACAATCGCACTATTCTTTTAGGCTGTGGCAAAACGATTAAACATAACACAAGGTTGATATGAATGCTGATGTTGCCTGAATGCTTCCACTAGAAGATAGTGTTATTCTTGTTATGAATTGGTCATTTAGCAGTATGATTCTTAGTGTTTGGTTAACGAGTACATAGCAACGCATATGATAAGCACTTATATTTGCAGCAGCAGAGTGCACCAGAGATGATTAAAGGGTTTTTAAGACCTTTGATCCCAATTAATCAGTCTATTGGTAGATGCAACACCCTGCAAAAAGGAAACCCGACTGGTATGTGCCTTGTGAATGTTTGTGCTACATGGGAAGTGTGTAAGTAAGCAATCATTCATTTTAGTGTGCTTAAACTGCTAAAAATATCAACGTGTGTGTGTATATACATAAATGTAAACAGTGTGCTCATAATATACAGTGTCTCACTGGGGTGGATTTTGTTGAGCTAGCAGTCTGGCACCTGTTGGTGATTAAACTTTTAACTTTTCTTGTATTTTTTACTGTCATGTTATAGTCTAATGAAAGTTGCTGTGTGCGTCTCAGTTAAAGAAACATTTTTTTCCTCAAGTTAAAAAGGTTTCAGATGATTCTTGAAGCAAGATGTAAACCGTTAATCTTTTTTCCATCATCTCAGTATTTAAGGTTCACCTTGGGGGTGGGGGGGTTAGTATCAGTTAGTATGTACCATCTGGAATTGTGTTCAGCTATGCGTGTTTTTTTTAACCTTGCACAACTTTAACATTTAAATGACGCTGCCTTCCACAGAGTCACATTTATAAATTAGAGCAACTGTGTTAAGTGTGAAAAAAATTAAGCTAAACAACAACTTATAAACATATTTCCTGATGCTATGAATTTTCTACATTGGCCCAGACAAATGTATTTATTCCTTGCTTTAGTGGTTTAGCAATGCCTGTGATCAGAATAGGACCTACAGCTCATTTGCAATGTCTACTTTTCTTTTGTCACAATAAAGTAGCTGTTTTGTATTAATGTAATTATTGGTTGTTCTTCTTTACAGAGAAAGTCCATTCCTCACAAGAGGCTTTCCAGAAAGCCCGCGCTCAGCCCACCTTCCACGCGGCTGCCAGACTCTCCGCCATGCTGAGCGGGAACGACGAGATCTACGCAAACGCCATGCTTGTGGATCATGTACGGCAAGGCTTGCATTTCAATAAGAAATCCATCGGGAATGTATTACTGACCCTTTAGAGCCTTTTCGGTGTTTAGTGAATACAACCAAAGTCATTAAAGTGCCAAAACCTTTAACAGGATTTTAACAGGGTGTTTAGAATTGCACAGAACAGCAAAGCCGTATGGATAAAATTAAAGACTGTATGCAGCTGTGTCTAGGGCAATGCTTCAAGTATTGCAACTGGGCGTCACTAATAGCTATTTAATTTACTGTATTTAGCAGAAAGAATACACACCCATGCTATCTTAATGGGCATGTAGTGGTGATAAGTGAATCATAGGCGTTCCCTGGTAGCTTGCACATGTATCGTGTTCATGGGCTATTAGTTAACAAATAACACATGAAGTTGCACCACAAAATGACTAAGTAATTGCTTGTAATTTCTGTTCGTTTTCAAAGGCGTGTGCAGGTAGCCTGGAGAAGTCTGTGTGCAATTGGAGCTCCTCTGAGAATCCTCTGCACCGAGTTAGACTTTTTGAACCTGTCAGACATCAGACCTATGAGAGATGTCAGCGATGGTTTCTGAAATTATTATAAGTGGAGGAGACAAAGATCAAACAGGGAACACTTTGCTTTGCAAACAAATACCTTTCAAATCAGTCAATGAAATATTCCTTTAAACCACAGCTTTTCACATGCAGCAATGCCCAATGCAGGCTGTCAAGTCACATGTGCTTGACAACTTTAGGTAAAACTTAAATAGAACTGCGGTCTGTTTTAATGATCTAAACAGTGGATGATCTAAATACCACCACCTTTTAAGTCTTCATTATTCCCTCTAATCAGGAGAGATTCAGTCAAAAAATCCAGAGCCACTCTGTGGCCAGCTCTGTTCACCTGTTTCATGACTCTGTCTAACCAAACTTCCAGTCATAGGACCACACCACTGGATTAGCGAATGAGTGAAAAGCCCTTCGCTTAAAACACATGTCTACTGCGCCTCTGGAAAATGTGATGAAATGTCGCCACCGGGAAATAACACAGTTGCTGTATTTCTGGAATAAATCCTCCTCTTCTTAATAGTCTACTCAAACTTCAAGCATGTAAAATGGCATCTATAATACTGCTTTTGGCTTCCAAGTGAATCTGACCCACCCCTCAATCACATTGCAGGTTGATGACATGGATATAAAGTACAGCATTGATGGGACCACCACTGAAAGCACATCAACAGACAGCTCTAGCCAGGATCTGAGTTGGGGCATTCGCTCCGACACTGGCTCCCTGATTGCAGGCCCACCTGCCTCTAATCATATGTCTGAATGCTGCAATGATAAAAAGGACACCACAAGCAACACAGCCGACACAGAGCAGTTGCGCACAATCTCAGCTGCCAATTTGGCTCTTGCAAGACTGAATCAGCCACAGTGGCCCCTGGGATTTAATAAAGGAGGAGGTCCACCAGATAGCAAGATGAGCGAACAGAGGTACAGAACTTGTATTTGTTTGTTTATTGCTTTATCTATTTTGCTTCATTTCAATTCAAGCCTTTCAGAAATGTTTTCGATTGCATTCCATCTGCAAGCACGGGGGGCTTTGGTCTGTTTATAAGCAGCCAGCCGTTCAGTACAGCAACAGAAGTCAGGAGAAAAGTGAGTTTATATGTAGACTGCTGGAATTACCCCCTGTGGAGCAGGTACAGCGGTTCAGGTCTGTCAGGAATGTAGCTCTGTAACCGAGCACATTGAAACATCAGGGATTCACAGTGTCCTCCGTTAAACTAACCTCGGGACTCCTGATGTGAAACACATTTTATATGTATAGAGACTGTGAACAGACAACCGGTGTTAGTTTGATTGTGGTTAAAGTACTGTGTGGAAACAGAAAGAATATATGTTGATTAATGGTTAGTGTGCATTGTGTGATTTTTATAGACCACTCTACATACACTTGCTTATTAAGGCTAAGATGTGGTTTATTCTAAGAGCATGGTGCTTTCAAAATAATGTATTACACATTTCACGAGAAAGCATCACAGTTCACAGTTGTTAGTGGTACCTATATTATTATTATTATTATTATTATTATTATTATTATTATTATTATTATTATTATTATTATTATGTTTTTTAAATAGAAATGCAAGTGTTTTAACTGAATATGGTTTTAAGTTTAGTCAGCAAATAGTGATTCTGTATATTTAAGTTATATCTTAGGTTTTCAAAAATTGTAGTACAGAAAATTATTGAGTCTAATTCCCAATAAATGGTGCTCAAATTGGCATCTTGCACTGAACTCCTATACAGGAACGTGCAAGCTGTTTGTGATGAAAACCATGCGATTTTTATGGAATATGTGTTGATAAAATATGTGGGGTGTCTAATTTTTTTTTTTTTAATTTTAGAAACTTTGAGAATAGCTTGTAAAAGAAATATGAAACACTGTATATAGCACATTTCAGCTGTGAACAGAATTTAAAAATAGTTTGAGGATCAAGTATCATCATTTATTACACATCAGCAGTGGTCCACATACACATTCACACTGCTTTCTGTTTGTAAATATCAGCAAAGAATAACTGTGCTGTCGTTTACTCTTCTGCCCAGTTAATACTGTATGTCTTCTGTTAACAAGAGTTTATTACAGTAACGCAAACCCAAGTTGTTGGTGCCATTATTATTATTATTATTTATTTCTTAGCAGACGCCCTTATCCAGAGCAACTTATAATTGTTACAAGATATCACATTATTTTTACATACAATTACCCATTATACAATTGGGTTTTTACTGGATCAATCTTGGTAAAGTACCTTGCTCAAGGGTACAGCAGCAGTGTCCCCCACTGGGGATTGAACCCACGACCCTCTCGTCAAGAGTCCAGAGCCCTAACCACTACTCCACACTGCCCAATGGAACTGGCAGCTCTCCACATTGTTCTGGTCCTGTAGTGAGGCTTTGTATTTGGGAATGTGGTGTTTCTGGTTTTGTATTTAGGGAATGTTGTTATTTAATACAGTCCCAGTCTGGACGGTCTCGATGTGGACAGTGAAGAGGAGGATCATTCGGACAAGTCTCCTCTGTCCAACCTTTCATCTGCAGCCCCTCTGCAAGTGAGCAGCGGTGATGAACAGGACTCCTTCAACACGTCTCCAGAGCTGTCTGACGACAGAATGAGATCCAGTTCTGCATACATCACTGCTAACTCAAAGGTACTCAGCTTCTGTCTGTCTGTGTGTGTGTGTGTGTAGACATGTGTATAAAAGTATTACCTATGTTGTGTGAACCAATTGATCCAAACAAGGATGGTAATTGGTCCATAAGATTTATTTTCGTGTATTACAGCTTGGTCTGCATAGTGTTCTTTTTTCACCCTAAAAAAATGGTATTAAATAAAGCCTTCCACATAGAAGTATTTGGTTTAGCCCCAAATTGTAGGGTTATAATAATCCATGACCATTTGGAAGTCTTTGGGTGAACTCATAAAAGGATAAGAATGGATACGTCTAAAATTCTCATCTTTGGGAGTTGATTTCTGTAACTCAACACTCTAGTTGTATAGGAAATAACTCCACTCAAAACAGCAGACTATTAAATTACAGTAATTGAATATGCTAATATCGAAATATATGTCCATTTACAGTCAGATTTTAAATTGAATAAGATTCACTGGGCTCTATTTTCCACTGTGCTTTAATGTTAATGTTATTTTATTTTGTAAGAAAAAAAGATGCTTTAGTCCTACTTTCTGTGCTGTTTGTATACTCCAAAATGACATGCATTTAACGCTAACTTAAAATGCATTTTCACCATGGCCTAATGAGGTGAAGTGGATAAAAGAGATATCAGGAAGTGTGACAAAACCTCAGTCAGAGTAGCGTGCAAGTATGTGCAGCATGCAATTTAAAATGGATAGAACAAGTAGTGTGAATTAAGAGTTTTACTGATAGCTGTAATCAAGTGCAATGCTAATGTTCTCAGGAACCGGTGGATTCTGGAGTCCGGCTGCGTTCGTATTCCTATTCCTCCCCCAAGATTACCCTGGCCAGACCTCGCTTCATTCGGGATTCAGGGATCTCCCATCTGAGTGAAGGTCAGTTTGTGTCCTCTCACATGCTCATGTGTAAAGCATCCTGAAGTAGTCTGTTAGGTATTTTCATATTCAAATTAACTAACAACAAGTGCTAACACGTATGTTGCATTTCTATCATAATCTCTGATCCTTTTCTACATTTTTAAGGAGGAATTTTACTTCAATGAAACCAAACCCTCAGGGGGAAATCCACAAAGCAGTGTTACTCCAAAGTGTGATTAGCGCCATTTTGATTCTAAAAAGAGAGAAACCCCTGTTAATGTTACAAATTAGAAATAATTCCTATAGGAGTCTCCTTTCACAAAAAATAGTGCTACATTATTTTGCAATTATTATTGCTTTTTTAAATTTGTTAACTTCAAATTAGCACTACTTAATAATAAACTAAAATTTAATAAGTGTTTTTATAAAGGTTTCTTTTTCAAAAACTAAACGTTCAGCCTTGTATTGTTTGGCCTTTTATTTCTTGACAAAAGATATCCGAATGGTGAAGATGATCTGACACGCTAGTGAGGTATCAACACCCCATTGTGCTATGAACCTCACTGGCTGTTCTTCATAAATCTGTCCAAAACCTTTCTGTTGTGAACTACTACAATAGACAGAAAAGCGTCCAATGCACAGAAAAGGTAAATGAAGGAACCCTTTTCCAAGCGTTTCACAGAAAGAAATGTATCCCTGCTCTGTAGATGGTGTGTTCAACAGCGGCCGGTCCCTTCTGCAGGCTCTCTCTCTGTCTAAATCAGTGTCTCTGCTCCACCCTGGTAGTAAGTACACCCTGGACCCACAGATACAGGGTCCTCCAAATACAAGGCATGACATTCAGATAACTGTTCATTGGTGGAAGGGGGGGGGACCTCCCATAATCATGTAAACAACATTGCTTGCTGTAAGGCGTAATCACTAATTCAACGTACTGTACAAATGTTCGTATGTTTTTTAATGTGGCATCTTCATTGCAGATGAAATGGAGGTTCTTTTCTGTGCTGGTGATGGAAGCTACAAAGTGCATGCTCTTACTTCCAACTAATCCAACTAATATGTATACATGTTTATTAAATCTAAAACAAAAAGCTGTTATTCAGTAGACTTCAGTCTGTGTACAGTTGGCATGCCTTTTGTATCCTGAGGCACACACTCTCTGCTGTCCTGAGCAGTGGCAGCACTGGCTGCTTGCATCTCTTATACAAGCCATTGTTTCAGTGTTACTGTCTCCTTTCCATTCCTCATCTGGCATGTCAGTCTTCAGAGCAGCCGTTCTCAAGCAGCTCATTCTTAGTTCTGGGGAATATGAATGTTATCTTGATATTCTCTTGATAAGTCCTTCTTTGGGATGCAGGGAATTGCATATCAAGGTTGGTTACAATATTCCAAATTGTCTATATTAAAGTTAGAAAGTAGATTCAAAACTAGCTTAAACCAAAGCATGGGTTGCTACACAGAATTTGACTTCTGATGTATTCTTAACATTGTAAGATAATGATGTTAGGTGGTTGCAGGTTGATTTGAAGGTTGGGAACTGCTGTTCTAGGTGGTAACATGGTGAAGGCTCTCTGGCTTCCTAATTAACTGTGATCCTTTCTGAAGAGCTGCTTGTTTCTCTTGTTGTTTTTAACTTTTTGAAATGTTTTACTTTTTGCAGAGCAGCGTGCTTACAGCTTGCCAGAGCAGCCCAGAGAGAAAAGGTATTTGCCATTCGATTGACATTATTGATCAGCCTTTATCATACATGATTGTGCACTTGTGCTGTGGGTGTTTTGTAACTAAACTAGTTTTGCTTCTGCGGGTTGATAACACCATATGTGCTTAATTTGTTTTATAGTTTGTGCCATTTGGAAATGAAGTGCCTTTTAATATGGGAAGATTGTGGCAAGAAAAGTGCATTGCATGACCTGCTTGTGTATCAACAGTACTTGCAGCCTTGAATTTGAAACTATGGGTTCCTCCCAATGTTTCTGTTTGTCCAGCGAGTGTGTTTGGATGTCCAGTTTAAGCTTGCTGCAACATACTGTCCTCTTTCAGGTCCTCTTTCTACCTTAAAGGATCAATAGTTCTTCATTTCTCCAATGAAAGCCTTATTACTTTCCCCACCTTTTGTTTTGGTGGCTGTTGCCCCCTGAACACAGAGTGTGTGTGTGTGTTTACGTGATTTCTTAAAGAGACATTTGCCATTAATGTCAAACCCCGAAAGCACATTCTTCCAAATAAGAAAATAAGAATCTATTTCTGAGCATGTATCCCTCTAGAACAAACCCCTGGCAGACGTGTGGAATCGAATGAGCACTTTGCTGGCTGTGCATGGTGACTCTATACACGTTTACCAGGATATTGCTCCAGCCCCTCCACATAGTGCATCACTTATTCTCATTGTACTTTTTGTTAGGTCTTGCTATTCTAAAGGATGCATGTGTTGCAAGCAGGTAGTCTTTGTTCAGCGGTACACACACTCCAGCAGCTGTTTCTACAGTAGACACTGATCTACAAGCCTGTGAGGCTTAGCAAACAGTCAGCAGCCCTTCCTACTTCCCCTCAGCATTCAAGCTCTGTTTTAATATAATGCCAGTTTGATCTAGTCTTACAGCTGTGGAACCTGAACTTCTGTCAGACTTGTGTGTAAATCATTTTGAAAGAAGCTTCACATAAACAACATCATTGACTTGTTATGCTTCTCTAATTTAATATGAGCTTTTTAAATGGGAGAATTGTTTAACCAATTTGATTTCATTTTCACTTTATTTTTTATTTTCTATCCATTTTCCAATATGTTTAATATTAACTTATATCAGAAGCTCTCCACAAATATCTTAGTTCTGTTTACTTTGAAATGATAAGTAGACAAAATAGCTATTGCTGTTGTTTTTAATGGGGAATTTAGTATTATTGTTTACAAAACAGTTTCATAATATACTAAAATAAATTAAAACTAACATTTCAATACATTTCAGTTCCACTCCTTAACTTACTTATGATTGTTAACTTTATTAAACCCTATATAAGCAAAAGACTGTTTCATTCAACCACACTGTGTTCATCCCCACTAATGAGTGTGATAAATAATGTGATTAAAGTATTCTATCAAATGGTTGGGTAACTAATGCAGAACAAAAGGGTTAGTTCCATTTTTTTCATTGTTTGGTAAATAGATGATGTGGCAAAGTGGCTGCTGATTAAGAACAGATGCAGAGGTGATGCAGTGCAGAAATAATCACAAGTGAAAACTGTAATCCAATTTGGAAATGTTATTTTTATTATTGCACAAATCCTGGTCTGGCGACCAAACAATAATCCTCTGGCAGTACACCCCTGATGTAAAGCTCGGCAGGAAAAGAATAATAATGAATTGTAAACAAAACAAAAAATAACACGTTATCCGCTCCCACAATACTACGAACACAAATCACCAGTCCGGGTGCGTGCAGTAGTGCTCAAGGTGGGAGATAACAAATAACAGTGACTGTGGTGTTGTTGTTCCGTGTAGTGCTGGCCCAAGGCGACAGCTCCGGAGACGTGTTAGCCGTCTAGTGAATTTACAAACAAAAGACAATTACTAACAGTGCTACAAACAAACAAAACACTCACAAATACTTTTTATTTATTTTTGGGAACTCTCCCGGTCCTTCCAGTTCCATGCGTCTCTGAACCCAAGCGAAGGAAGTGATTTACAATCCTCCGGCCCCCTTTATGCAATCATGCATGACCCCTTGGTAAACGATTACAGCTGACTCTACTGCCTGCAGCTGCTACCTCGTTTACCTTCCGGGTCAATACGTTCCTGCAACGGAGCCTTGCCTTTTTCCAGGCTGAATGACTTTCTGACCCAGGAAATGAACTGTCAGGCCAACCCGTCCAAAGCCTTTCCCTTTTGCTACTTAGCTCCCTCACAGGTCGGGAGGGAGATTTACAACCAGAACTCATTATATTTCCGTCACAATGAATAAAGATGATTTCATGAAATATACAATCGTAATCAACTTCGATTTGTCACTACATCAGTCAATTTTGACTGAGCCCTTTTTTTAATCATAAAACACGCTGTATCTTTGCGTCACCTCGTAATCTTTAATGAACAAAATGAATTCACCAACCTGTCTCATTAGTCACCCATACAAAAGTCCTGAGAACTTAGAGACTAAAGCCAAGGGGACACTAGTCTATATATTGCTAGAAAATGTAGAATGAAAGCCATTGCTTCTGCATTGCTGCTTCAGATTTCAGAGGACGCTATTCTACAGTATGTAGACATTGTAGCTAGAATGTTGATGGACAGCACAGTGAAAACAATACACAGATGATATTTCCTATCAAAAAGTTTATTAGTGTTTTTAGTGTCCACATAATTTTCACCAGCATTTTTTTTCAATAAACTAAACTATTCTCAAATATGTGAATATAGAATTGTAATAGTAATATTTACCATTACATTTCATCATTTTTGTTCTGAATTCGTTATTTTTCACTTGAATATTTTGCTTGATGGTTTTTCTGTTTTATTTGTATAAATAAACATGTAAATAAAACTAATTGTAAATAGAGAGAAGTTGAAATCTGATTGTTATAGTTTTTTTATTATATTATTTTTGAACAGAATTCCTAAAGAAAAAAAAGAAAAAAAAAACACCCTGAAAAAAACAAAGTCACACACCGGCTTCACATTCATGTTCTCCGTTCTCCGCCATTTTTTTTTTTTTTTTTTCGCCAGCAAAGAAGCTAGTCACATGACTTTTTACATCGCTTTCATTGGCTGATTTATTTTATGACATAATGTGGCTTCTAGAAAAACAACAGTTATGTGATACAGTTACTTGCAACAAAGTTGCCTGAAACATGTAGCTTGCACGTCACTTTCTACAAAAAAAAAAAAGTATCCCTTTCTACGTTTTTCTAGCAACGTGTTGACTAGTGTCCCATCGGCTTAAGTGCTTCTTCTATTCCCAGCCTTGTTTCAACCCCTAGCCATTTACAGATTGGGTTCATTGTGCTGTTGCAGCTTGTTGAATTCTGTTTTTTACTAAAGATAAAGGGTATGATGTCTTCTTTCTTTTCATTTTGATAAAAAGGTCTTGGCTGCTTTCCCCAGTAGCATGTCCGCTCAGTGTAAAATAATAACAGTTTCACAAACCTGGCTTGAAGTGTAACCTTTCCCTCCCACCACTCTCATCAGCAAGGTTTATTCAACAGTCACAGCCTCTGAAGCCCTGACAGCTGTCACAAAACACTTCCCATTGGTTTATCGTGGCTGTCATAAAATACAAATAAGAATCGGAGGAGGGCAGCAGTGAACAGCTAGCAGTGTCAACACGACTAGCCTTGAATAACATTAGCAATCTAAATTCCCATCTTGTAGTACTGTTGACTCTGCTGGGCAGGCAGCAGGTCGGTTGTTTGCTCCCAAGGAAAGCTTTGATTCCTGTTACTGTGAGCTGTGTACCTGCTGTATAAACACAACCAAAAACACAGTGGAAGTTCATTGTTGTGTGTTACTGCAGTACCTAGCACTGAATTCCATTACAGTGCTTCCAGTTATACTAAAGCTAAAGCCCACAAAGCTGTTCATTGAAATCTTACATTTTGCGCTACACCTTTCATTTTGTTGATCTGTTTGAAATCTGAAAGCAATGCTATAATGCAACCAAGTATTCTAATTTTAAACCATATTGGATTCAGTTCACCTAAAGGGTGGTAGAACAATGTACTGCTGTCATTGAATCATTAGGTAACTGCGTGTGCGAGTTAAAATGTGAATGTATGTAGAAAGTCAGGGGTGTACTTATTTTTAATATTAAAATAGTGTCGGTATTTCGATTCTCCACTGTTAAGATCAACAGAGTAGACCTGAATATTTAGAAGCAATGCAAGAAAAGCGATTTCAAACTTGGTAAGTGCTTCCTCTTGGGAATTTGGTTCACAGTTGGTCTTCCTGGTGTCACTGAAAAATTATTATGATCCAGGTTCAAATAGGATGTGCAGTGACACGAGGAGGTCAAGAAAGGGTCGCAGTGAACCAGGGATGAATTAACAAGGTCTGAATTAGCTGTTGTCATATTGCATCTCTATATTATATTTTAAAATCAAAATACCCGGTTGCAAAAATCAATTTATAAAAAGCCATGAAACATGAGGTAACTCTCAATCAATACTTATTGTATATATATAAAAAAAACAACCTTCAACTACACAGTGGTTATAAGATAACCTAAAGCAGTTCTCTAAAGAGCTTTTAAAATGCTAGCGAGTGCACCTTTTTAATACAGGTACAATCAAAACTCTACCGGGTGGTTGGTGATGTGTGAGAGCTATATTTGAAAGTGTCAGGTTGCAGGCCGTGTTGTTTCCTGCAGTCGAACGTTAGGTCATGTGTTGTTTTCTGTAGGGAGTTAAATTTCCGTAAAAGGGCTCAGTCAGCAGAGGAGGAGGGCAGTCCGGAGCTGGCAGAGTCCCTGCAGCACCTCACTCTCTCGGAGTTCCTCAAGGAGTACGTGGTATAGCCCCCTTCTACAGCCACACGCATGCGTAGGACCAGCAAGCCATGTGCTGTTAACCACATTAACCCATTCCACTGGCTATGCCTTTGTAACTCAACTAAACACACCCCTCCCTCCCTCCCCATTTAGTGCTAGCTGTTAGAAGAGCTCCTGCTGTAGCCATACTGCCTAGAAAGTCTATCCCAGGATAGCCAATTCAGTAGTTTATTATACTGCACATAGATAAATAAATAAGAAAACGGACATAGGTTCTGCATTATGTATCGGTGTATTACAGGGATAGGTAACTCCAGCTGTGGAGGGCTATTCTATTCCAGGTATAACAGGTATTATGAAGTAGTTCCCTGCATTCAGAGGTTTAATTGGTTCAATTAAACATTAAGAATGGTTGGAACAAAGACCTGGTTAGGAAGGGCCAGGGTTAACCTCACTTGGTGTATTAGATTCGTTTACTGCTGTTTGGAAAGGAGTTATCTGTCCTACATGTATACTGTGAGGGTGGTGTGAGGGTTTGAGTGCAGTTATTGTTTTCCTAGACCTGTAAAGCTTTAAGATTGGTTTGCTATGGCTAAGCAGGAGTTTTTCATTCTTACACTGTTGCCATGTAATGCATCTTCCAGACACATACTACTGTGTATGCCTCACTGCTGTTCGCTGTGTAGAACACAGAATCTAACTGTCTGAACTAACTAATAGCCTTGTTTCTGTTGGACTGTAAACACAAAAGTGACAATGCCGTTATTTTTTAAATGCTGAAAAGCAGTACAGCAAAAACCTCTTAAAGTGATAACCTTCATTTCGACCACTCAAAGCAGTTGATTTGATAATATGTTTTGTATTGGTTGACTAGCAAATGCAATCGCTGATTACAATGTAGGCCTACTTTTGATTCAAGTAATCAGTGCTTCTATTAAGTTGTTTTCACTGTATTAAACTTACGTGTTCAACAAATGTCAAGGGGAGAAATAGTTCATCATACAGTAAATGGGATCATTTTGGTTTTCTGTGCTATACTGTAACCCTCAAGAAGACCTTGTTCCATAATGTGATTTGTCATATTCTGTTTCAGTTCATGTATAGCGTAAAGCACGACTTAGTAAAGTATATTGGAAGGAGATGCTTTTTTAATCCAGTCCAGTTGTACTGCAGGCGATTCCATGTGGATTCCTTCATTCTATGACGGTTCCTTATTTGCCCAACAGAATTGAAGAGGAGGAGTGGGATAAATACATTATCCCATCCAAATGTGAATCGGAGAAATTCAAAGTTAGTCGCACTATCAGCTTCTTGAAAAGCAGGATGTCTAGCACAAGGAACAAGAACAAGGTAAGAATGAAAGCAGGGGCAGCTCTGAGTAAACCAGGCAGTGACGGGATTCCCAGAGGAATGATTATTGCAGTAACCCGGGATGTTCATTGATTTCATGGTACAGCACTTGGGTAGTGTAACTAAATGAAATAATCTCACTATCATTGCTGTTAAATATTACCCAGTCAATATATAATGTTACCATTTAAATGTATTCTACCAATCATACAATGCAATCCCTTCCCTTCAGTAACAAGTAGTGACTAGCTGCACTCCTGGTTTCAATTTACAGTAAACGTTACTACCACTAGACATTGAAGTCTCCAGTAAGAGAGAATGGGTCTAATCCTGTACTCCTGCACATTTAAGATTATTTTAGCTGGTATTTGTAACGTGTCTTCTGAAATCCTCCCAATGTCCCCTTGGTTCACTGCTGTGAAATGTCCCATTACTAACTCCATAGTACTACAGCAGCTACAGACTCAAAGGAAGACCTTATATCAATTTCAAGCTTTCTGAGGGCAAAGAGATAGTTCATGCAATAGCAACTGTCTGGAGGCCTGGGTTAATGTTATTGTTCAACAGTTGCCCACCTCTCAGTGGTATGATTAATCCATCCATTTGAAAGAAATGAACTAGTCATGTGAAAAGGAATAATAATCCATGGTCAGTGTTTTGTAGTCGGTTTAATTCATTCGTGTGCATGTTGTGCACATGGATTGTATCTATAACTGTGTGAAACAGCTTTTCTGAACACTGCGTGGGAGAACTGGGTGACGGTACTGGGGCTTTCCCTTGCTCTATAATCATTAACTGGCTTGAGCCACAGTGCAGGCATGGTTACCAGGAGACTTGTTTGCTGTGTATCGAGAACACACATAAAACAGGGTAATGAAGGCAAAGACCAAACTGGCTGCCTCGTTTAATCTTTAAACAGCTTCTCTTTCAACTGTATTTATTTGATGTGAATATCTTGTATTGAAGAGGTTTTAATACGTTTAGCTTTCTCTTTGCATTACAGAAGACACGGAATATGTACTGCTAGCAAGTTAATGTGTTTTGTGTTTATTGTCATTTGATTTATTTTTTGCATTTATTTGTTTTCCAGGGGAAAAATAAGGACAAAGAAGGAAAGGACAAGTTGGTCAATGGACACCAGTTCATAACGGGATCGTGTTCAGGACTGACGTTGTGTTTGGTCTGCGACAAGCCTGCCATTGGGAAAGAGCTCTTGCAGTGTTTCAGTGAGTATTCATTGTACAGTAGTTGTTTTTACAAAAATGTCAAAGAACAGTGCATTAAGTTTCAGTTGAAGCTGAAAGTTTAGCAGTGGGGTTCACATGTTTAAGTCATTTTTATGATGAAGTGAGTAACTGATGATCATTTGGTCAGTTAATTCAGTGGGACAGAATCAGGGGGGTTCAAGTCCAACATTATTCTAACATGTTTGATTTGGAATAGATAACAGTGCTGTGGCACTGACCCAGGTCTAAGCAAACGGCAATGGAAATGTATTAAAATACCAGCACTGCTCACTGTGCAAATCACAGGGCGGTGCGAGTCATACAAGTGACAGAGCTGTGATTCAATAAACACTTCATCTGAAGTGGGGTATTTCAGCACATCTGTGAACAGCCAGGATTTATAAAAGGGTCAGCTTTTATAAACACTGTAGCATATTAGCAGATTGCAAGTGGAATCAGTTTATATGAAAAAATGATGCCAGGGATAAAAAAAAAACAAAGCCAATAAAACAACTTAATACCTGCATTATTTCAATGAACTGTGGCGACATTCAAACTTTCCAGAGGCACAGTATTTATATGTACGGTATGTGTATGGAAACTGTTTATGCATAGTGTGCCCCCCTATGACTTGAAGTTTGATTGAATAGCGTTACATAAAGCAACATCTTTATTTATTTATTTTAATCTGGCCCCTTGATGAAATGTTTATACATTTTTTCTTATGAAATACAGATGAATGTTAGAATGTCATAATATTTGAATTGCTTTAGTACTTCAAGGGACATGATAGTATACCTTGCCTTACTTGCTTTTTTAAATGTATTTTCTTCTCAGACTGTACGATCAGTGTCCATAAAGGCTGCAGAGATTCTACGACACCATGTCTCAAGGTAAAATCCCCTCTATCTCCAAATTTGCGTGTTGTGGACCGATGTGGTCCTGTAAGAAATGAGGAACTTTTACTGGCCTGGGCATGGGGACAGACCGTTCTTCTCTGGGTTCACATTGGCACAGCAACGTGTCGAGGGTTACATGAAGGCACTAGCCTCCAAGTCTGTCTACTTGACTGGCTTTCATTGTACAGTGAGACTGAATCGCATCTGAAGATTTTAGTTCCCTCTTCAGCCAGCCTAATTTTGAATTCTGTTCATTTGTGTTTAAGCAGAAACTGGATAAACACACAGTGGCAGCCAAGAACAAGCCGGCATCTTCCCCACAGTGTGAGTCATGCTTTACTTGACATCTTCAGTGTTCTAGAAGAAAACAAAATAGCTTTCAGCAGATATATAGAAACTATCTGTTACCTGTCGTCACGGATAGGCTCTGTGGGGACGTCAGAGCAGGAAGTATCGCACACAGTTTTGTGAGTGAATGCGCTGTTGCGCCGGTTTAGTATAAATCAAAAGGTTTAACAAAACAAAACACTTCACAAAACAAAACGGCACAGAGGCCAAAACAAACAGACAAAACAGAACACGGAACCAAACAAGTATGGTGCTGGAGTAGAACCAGCATGCGTAGCAATTGTTATTGATCTTTCTCTCTGCATTATTTAGCTTTACCTCCTGACTCTCGTTCTGCCTCTGAACACACCATCCAAGTTCATCCAAAGCTGCAGGTTTTTATATTGTGGTCGAGGGATTAACTGGCTATCAGTTACCTAGTTTATCCCTCGACAACATTCGGCACGGGTTTTATCATATGTGTGGTCAACAGCCAATTTATCAATAAGTACTCGCTGCTGACCAGGCATTCTCACGATTTTATCTGGATGGGGCAGTTTAACCCCATCCAGGCTGTCAAAAAATAATAACAATAAAACGTTTTTTACCACACTAAACCATACATTTAAAATAATAATACAACAAATAATATAATACACACAGGGGCGGGGTGTACCCCATCACACCTTATCTTCAAATTGGGTTCCCCCAAATACAAATATCCAATTCATTTTGAATACATGGGCCATGTTGACACCGTTTTAAATGCCCTTTTCTACAGCTTCGGCTGTCAGAGAAATCCCATCTCCAGCTTTCCCAGCGATCAACACGTCTTCATCCCTCCCTGTGGGGACATCGTGGGATGGTAGACGAGACCCCTCCCTCCAGGGCCCCCACATCTCCAAGAGCATGTCAGCTGTCAGCATGGAGCGGTAGGGCACTATGTTTAATATTAATATCAAATCAGACTTCCTCCAGTCTATGAGTGGTCATTCCTGAAAGGCAGTTTGCACATGGCAGTGTTGGGGAGGTCTCCTGAAACCACAGACCAGTTGAGGTAGGAAGAGAGAGCGATTTAGAGAAAGTGAATGGGGCTGTCATTGAGAATGTGCTGAACCATGGTGTGTTTGTGCTGTCTCAGGAGGCTGAACGAGGAGATGGATTCGGATGGGGACAGTGCCAGTTGGAGGAGCCAATCCCATTCTGAGGAGACACTTCAGTTGATGGGGACTTCACCCTCCACTGATTCATATGCAACAGATGGTAAGATATGATTTGTATTGTTGTTGTTTAAACCCAAGCACAGCCACGGAGTGACATTTAGGTGAAGCGATCAGTATTGTTGTCGTCACACCGCTTGGGTGTCACCATGTGGCAAGTTCTCATCTGAGTCAGAAGAATGTTAAAGAGATAAGGAGCGTTGGCTTTAGTACAGATTATAGCAAGTTATAATAATAAGTTTAAGTTTCCTGTAAATATTTCGTCTAATAGTTAAAAAGTGCAATGCTTATGGGGCTGTCAGGGCTTGTTTTCAAAAGATATCGGCAGAGACATTGTATACAAACCAATGGAGTACCGTGTGTGTGTGTGTGTGTATAGATTTATATAAAAAGATTATATATATTAGAGAGAGAATGCATGCTTGTCTCCAGTCATATGACCAAACACGGTTGGTGACTTTGAGATTTGCAAGTGGGTATAACACACTAGCCGATGCGTCCAGGGCTTTAGAAAGCATGTCTAAAAACAAAGCATAGCACAGTGGCCGATGCGACTGATAAATGGCGTTGCTATTGATTGCACCGGGTAGTGTGTCCAGGGCTTCAGAAAGCATGTGTATCGGGCAGTGCGTCCAGGGCTTCAGAAAGTATGTGTATCGGACAGTGTGTCCAGGGCTTCAGAAAGCATGTGTATCTGGCAGTGTGTCCAGGGCTTCAGAAAGCATGTGTATCGGACAGTGTGTCCAGGGCTTCAGAAAGCATGTGTATCGGGTAGTGTGTCCAGGGCTTTAGAAAGCATGTGTATCGGACAGTGTGTCCAGGGCTTCAGAAAGCATGTGTATCTGGCAGTGTGTCCAGGGCTTCAGAAAGCATGTGTATCGGGCAGTGTGTCCAGGGCTTTAGAAAGCATGTGTATCGGACAGTGTGTCCAGGGCTTCAGAAAGCATGTGTATTGGGTAGTGTGTCCAGGGCTTCAGAAAGTATGTGTATCGGACAGTGTGTCCAGGGCTTCAGAAAGCATGTGTATCGGACAGTGTGTCCAGGGCTTCAGAAAGCATGTGTATTGGGTAGTGTGTCCAGGGCTTCAGAAAGTATGTGTATCGGACAGTGTGTCCAGGGCTTCAGAAAGCATGTGTATCGGACAATGTGTCCAGGGCTTCAGAAAGCATGTGTATCGGGCAGTGTGTCCAGGGCTTCAGAAATTGAGTGACTGCTGTAATACTGATGGACCTAATCGACATCTCCCAATGGATTCAACGGGCTGCCACCCTAAACATTGTCAGCATTTCAAACATCTTGGAGAAAGAGAAGCAATGCAGTCTTAATCATGTATTTCCTCGCTGATGCTTTGGCATCACTATGTACTCTAGAGCACAGAATGACAATTACGTGTTTGACAGTCTGATGAAGGCCGT
The DNA here is from genome assembly GCF_902713425.1 of Acipenser ruthenus. Lineage (NCBI taxonomy): Eukaryota > Metazoa > Chordata > Actinopteri > Acipenseriformes > Acipenseridae > Acipenser > Acipenser ruthenus. The sequence goes on from NC_081189.1 coordinate 7,965,123, forward strand.
TTGGCCGAAACATCGCTCTGTTTTTAACTTTGTCTTTTTAAATTAATAAAGAATAAAGAATAGAAATGTGATCTACAATCTATCATTATGGTGTTGACTAAAATGCTACTTTTGACATATTCTGACAGCTCTCACTTAGTTAAGGCAGTTGTTTCTATTTTAGCAGTAAACCCTGATAATCCTGGCACACTGTTCTTCTTATTGCACAGACACCGTTGATGCCCCCTTGCGAAGTGACCTCGGTGTAGACTCAGCGGAGTACGAAGCAGAGTCCTGGAGTCTGGCCGTGGACCAGAAGTTCTGCAGCAAGCAGGAAAAACATGTGATTAAAAGGCAGGACGTTATTTATGGTGAGTCAATGAGCAGCTTATTTATGGAGCAACCTATTCTTGCTGTTGTACTGAGACAATAATAATCACAACAATCGAGCTACAGCTTCTTCCAGCCTGTGTAGCCACCACCAGCTCCCATCTGGAACCAATACACGGAATTCAGTTAAGTCAGCCACTCAGCTATTTTTATTTTTTTGTTTGTTAAGTTAGTTGAATATTTATTAATCTTTATATACAGTAATACTAGCTAAAATTCGTGTTACTTGTCAGATATTGCCCTCTAGCATGAAAAACACACAATGACTGTTTAAACAAATGTCACAACGCACTAACCTGAATTGGGACGCATCATGTGCCGGTGTAAAGTCTGAAAAGTGCCTAGAGATGTATTCTAAATATATGAATACATTTTTGAGTGTGAGATGTACTAAATTTTGGTCTGACACACAGTTTACAGTTTTCTAACAGGAACAATTTGTTTTTCCCTTTAGAAATGCTCTAACTTTTTTCCCCAGAGGAAAGATAATACATTCATTGGACTGCATATTTAGCATTAGCTTGAGGTTAACACATGAAGTCCCAAATTGAAGTGTGAGTACAAGTTTGATGAAAAAATGCATTTATTTAAGCAGAGTCACAATGTCATGATGTTTTCATGCAGGTAGGTAGATTAAGGATATAAGTGACAGGTCTTGAGGTGTGTTCTAATAATTTGCACTCTACCGTATATGAATAACGTTGTCTTGCTTCATTACTCAGAACTGATGCAAACAGAAATGCACCACATCCAGACTCTGCTGATCATGTCGGAGGTCTTTAGAAAAGGCATGAAGGAGGAGGTGCAGCTGGATCCCAGCACTGTGGCCAAGATCTTCCCCTGCCTGGACGAGCTGCTCCACATGCACAGCAGCTTCTTCGGGGCCATGAAAGGGCGGCGGCAAGACTGCGCCCAGGAGGACAGTGACAGGAACTTCCTCATCCACCGCATTGGGGACGTCCTGGTGCACCAAGTAAGCCTCATTCCAGCAGAGAGTTAGCAAGAAACCCTGCAAGTGCCTGGACTGTACTCCACCGCACCTTGAAGTCCTGGGCATCCAAGGGTACCTCTATTGTCCTTCAGGGTGACTGGACCGGCTTGCTTGACTTGAACAGTTCATGGTTATGGTACCATTTCAAATAAAAAATACACTTTTTTATGCACAATGTTATCCCACACACTAACTGCAGCCATGCAGGCCTTCTGATTCTGTAGGTCAAATAGTAAGAGATGATCCACGCTTTTACCATCCCCAGAAAATCATGGAAGTTGTTGACTATGTATCCGGAATACAAATCAGTTCTTGTTGTGACTGCCTCTTGCTAAGAGTGCCAAAAGGGAATGGAAAATCAGAAAAAAAGTGCTAGCATTAATGCAAGCATGCGGCATGATGGATTCACATATGCAAAGGATGCTAATGAAATCAAGTACAATTCTGTGCTAGGGATATAGATTTGGATGGTAAGGGTCTGGAGTATTGAGATTAACTTGGCAGGCAGCTCATCTTCTATCACCATGCTCTCTGATCTAAGTGAGCCTGTCTCTTAGAGGTCTGTGGTCAGTGTGCCAGCTGTAGCTTTTGTTAAATCAGTAACATCTTGCAAATCACACATTTTCACTGCAGCTTGAATGTATTTTACGTAAGACGTAAAAATCCTGATCCTTAACGCTGCTCTTGTGTGACAAAAAATACATCTTGCAAGTGCAAAAGAAATGCAAGTGCGATTTTTATTGTCAAGTAAAACTATAAGAAGCTAGGTCAGACAGGCAAACGATTTCCACTTGTGCCTTCTTCAGTGTGCGGTGCATATGTTTTTAAAGGGATTAGCAAAAGGGTGAGCTTCTTTGAATACGCAACACATTGCTTATTAATTATACACACTGTATGAACAGGGAACCTGGTGCATTCTGTTCTTATTTCAACTTCATGAAATGCTTCAGTCTGAACAGGCACATACTTAATAGATCTCTCTAGTTTCTGCTTTTGGTGTGCAATTACCAATAAATACCGTAGAGCTTACAGCTCCTTGTGCTCCAGTTAAGGTTACTGGACAATAGAAGTCTTCCCAGAGACTTAATTATTCTTTAGTTTTTTTTTTTTCTTGAATGAGACTCTGTGTTCCACAGGGTATAGTTTAAAGCTTAGCTTAACTTTTATTTTCTTCTAGGACATAAATAAGGATTTGATATTTGCATCTTTATGTGTTTGTCATTCTAAGCTCCTCCTCCACTGAGGTTGGTCCTGAAATGAAACTGGTTAAGCAGTAGAATGTTTGGACTGTAAGAATGGCAGGCTACGGGGGAGCCCATATATACAAACAGTGAAGTGAATTCTTCTACAGTGCTGCTCTTTTAGATGAGGCATTGGCATGACATGTATCTCAGTTCATCTATACAATTAATATGAGCACAGTACGCGTTGTTATTAGCCGGTGTGGCACTCTTGTTTTCATTGGTTAAAAATGAAAATAACAATTATTTACACAGCCAATTAAAAAGTCTACTCCTTTTCTTTTGTCTTACTTGTACCGCCCCTGATAGCAAGGAATGGATTTCCTTGAATAAAACACGATTGCTGTCCTGTCAGACTCTCTCTTACCACCATATATACTGTAATGCTTCATTGGAAATGATTCAGCATTGCACCACTTCTGCTGAAAGTGCAGATTAATACGCATTGGTTTAGCAAACTCTTAATTGTTCTGTTGTGGTGTTTTCTTTTCTATGCAAAGACTGTGGTCTGTGTTTTTAGATGTTACTCTGATCTAACCATTGATATTATTAAGGTGACAGTGTAATGAGAGTAGACTGTAGTTTGTCTTTTATTCATGAATTGATGAACTGTCAATGTCAGGTACATTTCTGTGATTGTATTGTTATTTTCAAGTTATACAAAATACAGGCAGCCCTAATTCCTTTGATCTATCTAAAGATGTTGGATGAATAAGACACTGTATGCATGAATTAAAGATGATGGAACAATAGAACACACACATATTAGAAGCTCTATATACACCAGGCACAGCTTTATTATTATTATTATTATTATTATTATTATTATTATTTTTCTTTGTTTTTTACAGTTTTCAGAAGAAAATGCAATGAGGATGAAACAAGTATATGGAGAATTTTGCAGTCGTCACATTGAGGCGGTTAACCTCTTCAAAGAGCTGCAACAGCAAAATAAGAAATTCCAAGCCTTTATCAAAGTAGGTTCTGTCATACATTGTCGTGGCTTATCTCTGGACAGACGAAAAACTATTTATAGGATTTTTATACAAATCTGCTGTACTAATAGTAAATCTAAAGTGAAATCATTTGTGTGTGTGTGCCTTGGTCTTATCTTTATCTCAGACATGTTAATATACTTGTTTGTAATCTGCGTGTGTGTAATTGCTGTCACTCTTATTACACACAATTCTATCTTTGTGTGTACAGCAACAAAGTAACAACTTCCTGGCTCGGCGTCGAGAGGTTCCAGAGTGCATCCTGCTGGTCACGCAGCGCATCACCAAGTACCCGGTCCTGCTGGAGCGGATCCTGCAGTACTCCAAGGGTGAGCTCGACCACAGGGGCTCCAGAAAATCAGCTCCACACAGGGCTCCAGAAACCTCCCAGGGACTCCATTAACCCCTGAGCTGGGATCTCCTGTTAACAACTTACAAACTGTAAAAACGGAATAACAGATGATCCTGGCTTGACTATTGATACTGTATCACAGGGTCAGCCGCCCACTAGACAAAGTGCAGCAGCTGTTAAACATTAACAGCACATGTTTCTAGCAGTTAGTTCTAACAGTACATTTGGTAATGCTTTATATTGCGTGGCATAAATTAATATTAAATAGATATGGAATTGCATATTAAATTAATGTTAAATTAATATTTAAGATATGAAATTGATATTACATTTACATTAAATTATTCCTTGTTACTTTCCATTAACATTTAAGTCAGATTAACTGTATTTTCAAGTAAAAACATGTAAACAATGGGAAATTATTACATATTTTCAAGGGTAACAAAAAGTGATCTAAATGGACGTGATATGCAATTTAATAGCACAGTGAAAGTTACTTAACATTTCTGGCACAACCAATTCTGATAAAAAATATTTTGGCCTTTGCTGGAATATGTAAGAATTTGGTACCCTCTGGCAGCCAAATGCTGTTACTTGCCATGTGCCTGAAATTTGCTACCCACAGATTAGTTGAGAAGGAGTCTGTGGTTTCCACAGTATATAGCCAAGGCTTGCAGACACCAATTTCTTTCCATAACAATGGGGCTGTACCAGAGCAATTAGTGTGAGGTTTGAGGAGGGTTTGACTCGTTCAGGCTTGGAGAAATTTCAGGTTAAATCTGAATAAGCTTTCAATTTTTCATTTTTTGAACTGAATGCTTAACATTGCTTCTGCAAGAATGTGACAGCTAGTAAGTACACTGATTACAGCAAAGTAAAAACACATTTCTTATCTTTGTAAAAAATATATAAATGTCCCTTTCTGAGCTTAATAATAATAATAATAATAATAATAATAATAATAACTTTAATTTAAATATAGCACCATTCACACCAAAGTGTCCCAAGGCGCTGCACAATCACAAATTAATTTATAAACATTGTTAACTTAAATACAAACACGATAAAAGCAGCATTTTCCAAATACATTGATAAACAGTGTAAGCATAAAACCAAGATGCAAAATCTCAGTTCTTATTTCAAAGCCTAGGATGCCTAAGAAGAGAAGACAGCTGAAAAGAGAGAGCTTTTAAACAGAGAAACAGAAGTAGAATTTGGAATGCAACTGGACAGAGAGTTCCAGAAGGAAGGGGCAGTGCACCTAAAGCTGATACAGTCATTTGGCGAATATAAAACTGTGATTGGGTATTATGTAATAAATCTTATTTAAACCGTTTCCAAGTTTCACTGCACCAGCGTTTGGGTGAAGTGTGCCAGCATTGTGTAAATAATAGGATTACATGTACTCAACATATTTCTTGGTAGACAGGCATCAAAATAAGATGGAATGTTAATACCTGTGGTACACAATATCATTTGTCTGCTAAAAATGACAGCATTTTAAAATTCCACATCATGAGGCAGAAATATGTCAAAAATACATTCTTTATAGTTATCGTTTTCTGCATCATACTGAACTTTGACCATATTTCTAGTTTAAGTTTAGTTTTGGAAGCCCTGGTTGGTATTCATTATCATTGTTCAATAGAAGGAGATCCAGGCTGCTGTAAGGTATCTATTTTAAGTAGATACATAGTGTCCTGCCAAAAGCATTGGTACAGCAGCCTTGAAACAGAACGACTGGGGGTGGGCTTTCATTGCCTCATTAATCATCTCGTTAACAATGTGCAGAATCATGTAATGAGACTGCCACGTCACAATGCAGTCATCCCCCAAAATGTTACCATTTTCAAGGAGGACAGAATGACTAGGGGTGGAGCATTTATTGCCTGCCCATGGGAACCTCACTCAGACCCCTTGTTTACTAAATGTCTTGTTATCTTATTAAAATCTGATTAGAAGGCAAAGAGGAGCATGCAGATCTGACCAGAGCACTGGGACTGATCAAGGATATCATAGCGGCGGTGGACCTGAAGGTCAGCGAGTACGAGAAGGAGCAGAAGCTGCTGGAGATCCTGAACAGGATCGAGAACAAGACGTTTGCCAAGCTGAAGAACGGAAACTCGTTCCGGAAGCAGGACCTGAGGAGCAGGGACCGCACTCTGCAGCATGAGGGGCTGGTCTACTGGAAAACAGCCACCGGGAGACTGAAAGGTGGGTCACCCAGGAGGGTAACCATGCACTTAGACACTGAACCTGCAACCAGCACAAAAAGATCATCATGAAGTAGACACATTGACTGAATTCACAAAGAGCGTTTGGTAGTACTGCTGTCTGTTTCCCTGCTATGTTCCAATTGACCCCAGGCTCAGCTCCCAATACAGCTGGAAGTGTGTGTCGGCTTCGTGTTTCAAACAGGTGTCTTTCTTTCACAGATGTCATGGCTCTACTTCTGACTGACGTTCTAATATTCCTGCAGGAGAAAGACCAAAGATACGTCTTTGCTGCTGTGGTAAGAAAGGAGAACCATTCTTTACACTGTATAGATAGCAGAATATTTCACCCTGTGGAAGAGGAATACCCCTAGGAATATAGATGTGAAGACATAGCCAGAGAAATCTTGAATTGTGATGAATATTGGTATGGATGTTCCTTACGTTGTTATGGGCATTGGAGCCTATACTTATCGACGTTCTAGAATTGTGATCAAACTATTTTCACAAGTGCCCTTGTTAACAAATTCCAATGGCTCTGCATATTCTATTTATACTAAACATGCTTTTTTAACCACACTGCTGCTCTTTAACCAGTTTATTCCCGGTAATGAGAAATATATGTTTTCACTTCTTCACTCAAGCTGTTTTTATTTCATTCTGTATGTATTTGTTCTTTTCTCACCAGGATCAGAAACCTCCAGTTATCTCTCTACAGAAGCTAATAGTGAGAGAAGTAGCCAACGAGGAGCGAGGGATGTTTCTGATCAGCGCTTCGTCTGCAGGGCCAGAGATGTATGAGATTCATACGGCTTCCAAAGAGGAGCGCAACAGCTGGATGAGACACATTCGAGAAGCAGTGGAGAGGTAAGCGAGCCCCACAGTACCTGCATGCTGCAGCGAGCCCCACAGTACCTGCATGCTGCAGCGAGCCCCACAGTACATGCATGCTGCAGCGAGCCCCACAGTACATGCATGCTGCAGCGAGCCCCACAGTACTTGCATGCTGCAGCGAGCCCCACAGTGCATGCATGCTGCAGCGAGCCCCACAGTACATGCATGCTGCCTCAGCCTTCCCCATGCATGGAGAGAAACTCAGTGACACCCTGGGCAAGCGAGTCCCACAGTACATGCACTGATGCACTTTAGGAAAAGAAAATTGAATGACAACTTAAAATAAACTTGAAAGTTACTGAGATGTAAAATACTGTCAGGACCTCTTTTTAGGTGCTTGTGTTTACGGTGATGCCTGTGTTATCAGCGTGTCTATTCTGAGCTGTGTTCAGTTACACGGTAGTAACACGTATGTCTCTCTGAAGCTGTCCAGAGGAGGAGGAGGAGCGGACGAGTGAGACCGAGGAGGACAGGCGGATCGCTGAGGCCAGGGCACAGAAGATCCTTAAACTCCAGGGTAACACCAGCTTTCTACAGCCTCAGGAAAAAGTGTTATTTGTTGCAAGAAATTCCTTGTAGCTTCAGTATTAAGGCCAAACCCTTATTACAACCTGCGTAGTTCTTTTTTAATACACATGTTCAAATAGAATTTTGTTTGAAACGTCTAGTTCAGATTGTCTATCACGACTGTGTTTTATATATCAAACACATTCGCTTTCTAAAGCGAATTAACCCCCATACTGAGGTCAATGCATGACCTACTGGCTGCATTACTACATTTCCTATAGTACTACTAATCCAGCAACTGAACTGCAGTACATTTATACTGTCCACCAGCTACACCTGCTGGGCACATTAAGCACATTGCAGCTCACTCTGTAAAATTACCTGCTAATGCCAAATGATCCACTCTGCCCTGGGCTGTGTGGTTGTATTTGTCTGAGGTTTTTAATATCCACTCTCAGAGTTTCTTGCCCTTGGACATCGAGAACCCCAACACTGTAGTTACTGTTAAGCCAAAAATAAAAATCAGTTAGTTTCTACAGTTTTGATATGCCATGTGAAAGGGGCTATGCAAATTCAAGTTGTATTGTACTTCATTGACAGAGACCCTCAGCAGCCAGGACCAGCAGATCTGCAACAGTTTGGAAGACAAACTGAGGATCTATGCAGAGCTCACAGGCATGAGCATCCCCCAGGAGTCCGTGCCGGAGCCACACTTACTGATCAGACCAGACCCAGAGGATGTGCCTCAGGCTGCCATGCTTTTAACAGCAGCACTCAGAGAGGGTGAGGGGCTTTCAGATCCATTTCAAACCTCCCATTTGTGCCTAAGGGCATGGATCGGGCTGTTTCAACACAGCTGCTTCATTGTCCAGCTCTGAGACGTTCAGGCAGGCTTCAGATCAGCACGTTAGGCTAGCTTTGTTAAGGGTCACAATGTACTGCCAGACCGTGTGTCTGTGTTTATCTGTGTTGGTTGAATGACTTCACGTCTGTATCGGTTCTCAACAATATCTGTTGCCATAAGCAGTGTTGCAGTCAGAGTCTTACTTGATTTGGAAGAATGGAACTTATACAGTACCTTTTATGAGTTTGATCTCACAAGCGTAGCTCAGCAGTATACACTGCATGAGTTTGATCTCACAAGCGGGGCTCAGCAGTATACAATGCATGAGTTTGATCTTACAAGCGTAGCTCAGCAGTATACACTGCATGAGTTTGATCTCACAAGCGGGGCTCAGCAGTATACAATGCATGAGTTTGATCTTACAAGCGGGGCTTTGCAGTATACAGTGCATGAGTTTGATCTCACAAGTGTGGCTCTGCAGTATACAGTGCATGAGTTTGATCTCACAAGTGTGGCTCTGCAGTATACAGTGCATGAGTTTGATCTCACAAGTGTGGCTCTGCAGTATACACTGCATGAGTTTGATCTCACAAGAGGGGCTCTGCAGTATACAGTGCATGAGTTTGATCTCACAAGTGTGGCTCTGCAGTATACACTGCATGAGTTTGATCTCACAAGCGCAGTTCAGCAGTATACAGTGCATGAGTTTGATCTCTTGGATATAAATCCCATATTGCACATTAATGACAGCTTGTCACTCTGCAATCTAAATCTAAGCTCATTGTTTTTAATGGAGATTTCTCACCACTAAATGTGTGCTTTTTTTCAGCTGAAAAACTCACTGCTACTCTGACATCACAGCCCTGTGGTTCTAGTAGCCAATCACAGGAGAGTCTTGGTGAGCCCAGTTCACCAATGAAACTCAAAGCCTTTGGAAGTTTCAGTAGTATTCCTGAATCTCCAACTGAGTGTAAGTGCAAAAGGGGTGATTTATTTATTTATTTATTTATTTTTATTTCACAATACTGCTAATAAAGTACAAATGCATTCATTACAAACCAGCAACTGTTAAGATTCAAGCAGCCTTAATAACAGCACACAGGAGTGAAAATAATATCAATAAATCAGATACTGCAGTGTCCAGATGTTAGCATGATGCTGACCTGATTTATAATGAATCTTAATGTCAAACAACACCAGCTTTATTTCACTACAGCAGCACTGGTGTGTGAAGTGTTCGTGAATCTGTTTTGCATGAACATACTGTAGATCACGTGCAACTGTATGAAATCTGAACATTCTTAAAACAATGTGTTTTGTAAAATATGGTCAGGTCACCATAATAAAATCTGGCATACTACTAGACTATCTGAATGTTGCGAGTATAGCCGTTATGTGCATAATTTATCTGTACTGAAAATACTTTTTTTTCCTTTTAAGCTGATTACTTGAACACACAGAGTTCTAGTTCTGTATCCCTGTCATCAGACTCTGAAATAAGGGAAGGGGAATGGTCTGGAGCTTATTCGTACATCTTACAATCCCTCAGCGAATTGAAGAGAATTGACTCCAACAATACCAGCATCAAGGTAAAGTTTTGTATTCGATTTGGATTAGAAATGACAAGAGTTAGGATTGTAAGGACCGAGGATAGTGAAATATCATGTAGTGTAAACCCTCAATTGCACTCTTGTTTAGGATTTTGCTATGATGATCTTGAAGAAGGGAGTTTAGCCTCTGCCAGCCTTCTTTCTCAATTAACTTTTGCTATTGTCATGCTGAGGGCCTTTACTATGAAGTTTTAATGTGTCAGCCCAGATCATTAAACATTGCAAACGTAACCTCCCCAGAGGGAACCTGTTCCTCACACAGCTAACAGCGTTTCTCATTATTTCCAGTGCAGAGCTTCGAAATGCTTCTCTTGATATACATCATACTAAACAATGTCTACAGAGAGCATATGCATAAACCCACTGCTATTTCCACTTACTGTAGTTCTTTTTTTATGTACAGAAATACAAAGCAAACCATATAGACTATAATCCTTACAAACATGTTTTAATGAGGACCCCCATCATACTGAGTCAGCATCTGAAGACGGTGAAGACATTACTTTTATTGATAAGACTGCAAATTGTTATAGCCCTTTGCTTCAGTTAACATCACAAAGTGGATCAATATTGCCATGTTGTTCAGCACTTACTTCGAAGCCTGCCTTCTCCAGTGTTCAGCAATGGTATTTATAGCTGCTTCTAATGATGAATGATATCAATTAACACATAATGGTTAATCCAATTAGCACTCCTGCCAACTGCAAAAACAGTTCTGCAGCTGTGTGTTTTCAGATTAGCTTTTAACTATGAAACACTGAGGTTTAGATGTGTTTCTGGGTTTTTATGATGAGAAACATTTCTCTGTGTCTTTACTGAAAGACTAGTCTAAACGTTTGTCAGTGAATTGAATTCGTTTCTTTTAGTATTTCTGAATGATGGCATTACGTGTTTAAAATGTATGGATTGGTATTTCTGTCAAAAAAGGGTTAAAAATACTATAAATACAAACAGAGGTACTGCTGTGTGGTTCTGCGTGACGTAATAGAGTACTTCAATCATTGTAATGCTGGTGATAGATCAGCTTTTATGTGATTTGAATTGGTTATTTTAAATGCAGTACATGCGAGTGAATTAAATTGAATGAACGTATTTTATATTAAAAAAAAAAACAGTCAGTGTTCTCAGTAAATATAAAAAGTGTATATATTTGAGAAAGTTGCAATAATGTTGTTTAGCACTTGACCACTTCACCTAGCAACAGCTTTCCTGCAGTGTCTTAACCAGCCACAAGGGGGCTGACAACACACATGATAGACAAGCAAGTGAAAAGAAAACAAAACAGCAGGTAGTGTCTTAGTTGCTGTTGCTGTAATTTTAAAGTTATATTGATGTATCATTAATAGCCTACTGTATGTGTGTGAGGACACAATTTACTTTGTAACAAAAAAAAAATTGAAGTTAAAATAATGAAATGGAAACTTCTCTTTTTCAGAACGTCTCTCGCACTGAAGTAAGGGTCATTCATAGTTCAGCATGGTTTTATTCAATAGTTCTTGAACGTGTTTGCAGGTGGTTTAAACACTTTTTTTTTTTCAGGTGGCTCAGAGTGTGCAGAGCTTGACACAACTCCTGTACAGCTTGCAGGTGAGACTCCATTAATCATCTAGCAAAGCAAAGCTCGCTGAAGCTGCATAAAGAACTTCTTCACAAGCTTGTTTTGTATTGGCTTCTGTGGTTATATTGGGCTAGAAAGGGGGGTGTTCTGTCTTCATGCAAATAAACAGCCGATCCCTGTTAACTGACATGTTTTAACGAAACAAACTGGAACATTGTTATAAAGAGATATTTAATTACACATTTCACCAGGTGTTTACTGTAGCCAGGTGCTGCGTGTAATTAAATGAAACAGTGTTTAAACATCTGACTGTCCTATTGAGCAAGAATAGTGTACTGTTAGTAAAATCATCAATATGTTTGAACTGTAATAATAAGCATTTAATCTGCTTTGAAAAGCCTTCGATCTCATCAAGAATCTCATCTAATCTTTTATTTGTCATGAAATATGTTTCAATCAGCAAAGTCAACTCCCTTAGAAACCTGAATGTTTCTATATGTACTTTCTTTATGTAACAGTTAACAGTATGTTTTACAATACACATAATAAACTACACAGTGTTTGCTGAGTCAAGAGTAATCCCTGGGATGGAAATAAGACTCCTACTGCACAGCAGTTATTATTATTATTATTTGTTTATTTAACAGATGCCTTTATCCAAGGCGACTTACAGAGACTAGCGTGTGTGAACTATGCATCAGCTGCAGAGTCACTTACAATTACATCTCACCCGAAAGACGGAGCACAAGGAGGTTAAGTGACTTGCTCAGGGTCACACTATGAGTCAGTGGCTGAGGTGGGATTTGAACCGGGGAACTCCTGGTTACAAGCCCTTTTCTTTAACCACTGGACCACACAGCCTCCTATAAGTTTCCCACACTTCATTAGATACAGTGTATAGATAACAATCTCAGGTGTGTGTTATTAAACGTATACTAAAACCAGGAATGGATCAAACTGCTATGCAATGGGAAATGTATTTCCATCCCTAAATCCTCCTTATCAAATCTGTGGTCTTGCAATAGTGGAACAAAATCAGCTGTGCTTCCTATAGAACACATGTGTGTTGTTTCCTGTAGACCACTTCAAATGAAGGTTGTTTTTTGGCATTATATATATCAGAATGCAATGATGATGATTAAATCGAATCCTGCTGACTTTGGTTCTTTACCATCACCTGCTGTAACTCAAGACAACGTTCAGGAAACTATTGAAGAAGTCAGTTTGAAAGTTGCCTCGTATTATATCCGGTACCAATATACATGGCCACACAAAGCACAATTTTGGATCAGTCAGATAATTCCCCAGGTTCCCTTTTCCTTGTTTTCAGGCGGCCGTGACGATTCAGGACAGCTGCTTCGAGGTCCAGAAGCTGCTCCTCCTGGAGAGCGAGCGTATGCCCCGCCTCCCCGGTTCCCGCGGCAACCTCCTCCAGGAGCAGGAGAAGCAGCGCAATGTGGAAAAGCAGCGTGAGGAGCTGGCCGGCGTGCAGCGGCTGAAGAGCCAGATGAGACTGGAGCAGCAGCGCTGGGAGCGCGAGTGCGACCACCGGCAGCGCCAGCAGAGGGAGCAGGAGAGCCGGCTGGAGCAGCGAGAGCGAGAGTGCCACCTGCAAGCCGAGCGGCTGCAGCACGAGCGCGAGGAGCTCGAGAGCCAGCTGCAGGAATACCAGCACAACCTGGAGCGGCTGCGCGAGGGCCAGAGGCTGGTGGAGAAGGAGAGGGAGAAGCTGGACAGCTGGAAGCACGGCCGTCAGAGCAGCCTGCCTGTGATGTTTCCAGTGGACAGCAAGCAGGTGCTTAGGAGCTTTCCACTGTACAAAATTCAGCTTCCACTTTCCAGTTTGCTGGACTTACAGTGTTTGGCCACTAGATGGGCCATTTTACAATGTATTGAAGCACCTTGATGATGTAAGAAATATACTGCCTTATTGTGAAACTAGAAAGAAGCCGTACCGTGGTTAAGGGTAATCCGGGCTGTCCAATACACACAGTATTAATTCAACTAAATCTTTTATGTGCAGTTCACAGTTTGACAGAAACAGATACATATTTGGCTGGTCAAAGAAATCATATGTTTAAAATATTCAAGTAATACTAATTTTACACACTTTTTGCATGAGGATTGACATACAAAAAAAGCCCACAAAAATGTGAAAAGCCTTCTTCCATGATCAGCACTATAAATCGCTGCTCTTTTTAACTACACTCCTCAGTGTGGCACTGTGGATGGGTCTCTATTCATTTAAAGTATGTTGTGACAGGACCACCTCAGTGGAGGTGACCCAGTGTGAACAGGAGCTGGGCGGGTCAGGGCCATTCACTGTTTCTAACTGAAGGTGGAAATGAGATAGCATTGTACAGGGTGATACACTACACCACATAGCATCTGAATGCAGAGCCACGCTCATCTAAAGACAGCCCACTGGATTCAGACAAGGAACGGGGCATTATCACTCTGATACAGGGACGCAATGTCTGGGATTTTGGAGCCTTAAATCAAAGCAATAGATCCACTGTCTGTATTGTATCTTTAAAGGAATTCCGAGTTGACTGTCCCACTATCTGTTTAGAATTCTTATCTTTAGCTAATCTGTCAACTGGTCATTATTGCCAGTGACAGCTCTGCAGAGCAGCATCAGATAAAGCCTCTTCCCTGGGAAGTGTACTGCATCTGTAAGCAGCTGTTTCCGTAGATCAGCAGTCTTATCACAGAGGGTGGACAGGTAACACAAATAGAAGCTTGCACAGATAACCACCATGGACGCTGCTGAGATGTTCAATAGGGTTTCATGTTTTAGTTAAAATGTAACTTACTATGACTAAATGAACTAATTAAGTATTCGTTATATATGGAAAAAAGTCACAAATGATATATACCCTGTTATGTGGTCTGGTGCGTGAAGTTATTTTTCCTAGATTGTCCTAGCAGTCTCCCCATTTTGAGTGTAGTTTAGTTTTTATTTTATTTTCTTTTGACCATGCCATGAAAGAGTGAATTGTTTGGTAACCATTTATAAAACACTTGTCTTCCATAGAAAGATTGGAAGAAGGCTTGCATGTAATAATCTCAAAGCACATACCTCACACTGCAAGCATCAACAGTCGTACAACAAAAAAGCACATTATATCTTCAGCATTAAAACTACTTTCTGCATTATTTTCAGTTTGTAACCTTATTTGACTTGTATGGTATTTCAGAAGCATTCTTTGCCTAATAATAGTTTCTTGAGAATATTTAGCATATGGACAGAATTCTTTTTTAATGGTGGACAGTTCCTATGATCTGATAACCAAATCAGTACATTTCTTATATATAACCATCAACACAGACAATTTTGCTTTCAATTTACGTAAGTGTACTTGTTCAATAAAACTGCTTCTGGTATACAGAGGTCAAGGTTGAACGAGGCGCACTGTCACATTCATGTTGAAACGTAGCTGCAGTTTACTTCAGTATCCAGTGCAGTGTTGCTAGGGATGGGAATTTCGAATAGTTTCGTATTCGAATACCCAAAATAAAGAATAAAAGGCAAATACGTATGTTTACTACAGCAGACAGCATAAAAAGTGTAATCGGCTAAAGTTTAAGTTCACTCTTCAGAGGAGCCGGCCGGTTCACGAAGTGTACAAACAATGTCCAAGACGAGATTTATTTGTAATGTTTACAGTAAAATGGTACATTTGTTTATGTTATTGATTGATGGCACTGGTGAGCTTGTGTATCATCAACAGGAAGTGCAGTTTGTTTTGTCAGCATTGTCGATGATGTAATAGTAATATGTAGCCAGGTTAAATTAGGTTAAAGAAAAGACCAGGAGAGTCTCAGACCTCAAAGACTGAATTTGCAAAGTTGAGATCTATTTGGGAAACCCAGACTAAATACTGTAGGTGTCAGTTCTCTGTTAGTTGAGGTGTCATCATTCCAATTTGACTCTCTTATTGTTGCTTTGACCAGGTGACCAGTCACTGCCGCTCAGGAAGCTTTGAAGGGGACGGTTCTGTTTTTGTGAATGAGGCTGCCTTGCAGATGTCCCTTAACAACCACCACCGCTCCAGTTCCTTTGTGTACCCGGACACCCCCACTGCGCACAACAGTTTAAACTCTCTGATTGCACGGACTAGCGAGAACCAGACCAATCAGAGGACTGACTTTCCGTACCATCCACTGGCCTCCACCAATCAGAACTGGAGACCGCACAGCACCCAGCAGCAGATTCCAGCCGCTGTTGCCTGGGGACACAGAGACAGAGCCAACAACGGTAAACAATCTTTAAAAAATTATATTTCAACTGATTTCATAAAAATACCCAGCAAAGGATTACATATTGGTTTCTCAAACCTAAAGCCTGTCATGCCAAAACATTTGGTGATCCATGGAAATCCCTTGGGTGTTCTTGCTGTCATACACTGCACTCTATATTGATGTAGAATGTTGTCTCACTGACACTCCTTCTTTTGTCAGAGAAGCTGATGAGATTTAGCTTGTAGTCAGTGAGATGACCGTTTCACAAACATGATAGATAACCATCCTACTACACCAGGGGTCTCCAACCTGGGTCCTGGAGAGCTAAAGGGTCTTCTGGTTTTCGTTTCAACCGATTTCTCAGTTATTTAATTGAACCAATTACTGGCTTAATTAGTCAAGATTAACATGTGTTCAAGATCTTTAGCCATTGATGATGTAAAGACACCTATAAAACCCAGGACCAGGGTTGGAGACCCCTGTGCTCCATATATAGACACATGTACGCTGCGGGAATGAGACTATGACAAGTGCCTGTTTACTGTAGTACGGATTACAGTGGGTCCTTTTTGTGGGTACGTGACTTTCAGCACTCAATGCACTGATGTCAGTTCTTCAAAGAATAATGTCAACCAGCCGAATGTGATCATGCCAGTTAGGTAAAGCTATGTACATATAAATATGTATGTAATATATATATGACATGTTTTAAGGATGTTGTTGGAGCTCCTTGCACAGGCTGTATAACGTTAGGCACATTAAGTGTTGTGTTTGTTTCTTTGTTTAACACCGCTGAAAGAAGAACGACCAGCATGAGTTTGAGAGCACCACTGCTCTTAAAAACAACATGAACACAAGGTGCAATTTCTGCACACGGTAGCATGTAACAATCTGTATTGTATAATCAAAACATACATGCAGCTCCCAGCTGTGGTGCTTTAAGAAGTGATCCTGCAAGGGTTTGTTTCTTTTGGAGGGTTCATGACGTTGTCCAGTGGAGCACTCATGTTTTGCTCTTTGCACATCACAAAGGTTTACACAGAAGTGATATTTCTGGGTATCACTGCTGACATGCAGGTCTGCCTAGATTCCTCGGAGATGAACTTCCCCCACTTCATTGTGAGAACCCATGAATGCTCTTTAAAAAAAACAACCCAGTATAAACCTCGCAAACTGTTATTACAATAGAACCATTACGACGGGAAGGACTTCAAATAAAACAGAAGCCACTGTTTTGTATCCTAGTTTTCCAAGTACTGTATAACACGCATGGGGGAGAGTTCCTGAAGGATATCACAGTAAACTGTTCTTTCTTTTCAAATATACAATGATGGAATAGAAACACAGTGATGGTTACTAAGAAATTGTGATCTCTTTAAGCGTAGGTATTTATCTCTATTTATCTTCTCGTGCTCTGGACACAGATCACAAAGAAAACAAGCTGACGTTTATTGTTGAGTTCTTGCTGCAGATTACACAGTCCGCTGCCTAGTTTACAAAAAGATTGGCATAGGGCTTTGTTAGTTTAGAAAAAATACAAAAAAATACAAAAATACATATCGCATGATTGTTACAGCTAATGGCATTTTCCTTTTTGCTGTGATTAATCTACCTCCTTTAGCACTGGCCTCCTCCAGGCCTCAATTAAAGTTGCACTTTTGTTTACTAAGATGGCAGACCTGTTTCCATGGTAATTGTGTTCATTGCTTGTGAACGGGACACATTGAGGGAGGCCTTAGAGCAAGTTCCCACAACGCCTAAGATTGGCACGGAAAGCGCAAGGCATGCATCAGAGTTTGTTTGATCTCTTTATGACAGGTGGATAAACCCAAAGCTACTGTACCTGAAGTGTTTTATTTTACCACTTATATTCATACGTTTCCTTCTCCTTCATTCTGGATTTATAAACGTCCTTGTATTCTGTTAAGAAGGCCTTATCCGTCTTAATTGTTTCTCTCGCTTTGTAAATACAGTTTAAACATGTATATTCAGGGCATCACTGTGACAAAATGCAGGTTGTCCCGTTAACTGGAAGAAAATGTGCAGGTGGTTTTTGAAGGCAAAACAAAAAGGAGACAAAAACTATTGAGTGACATGCCAATCTGCCTGGCTTATACTGCTCATTCATCATCAGGAGGGTTTGGTTGGGAAATGTATTTAACTTCTCAGTTTAGAATTGTCATAGTGTTGCTGTCACGTATCGAAACTTGACTGGACAGACAACATTGAGATAATTACTAAACCTGGCAAACAAAGTGGTCTGTTATTAATCATTTTGAGTGACCCATTCCTGGACACTTACAAGGAAACAAGTCATGCTCGAATCAATGGCCAGAGATTAAAAAGGCCCCTGTTTTAGCACTCACCCAGAATCAGTGACATTTGTTACAATAACACATCATGAGCCGGCCGCTTTGAGGAGCCAGGGGTCTGGTTGGCTTAACTTGTACAAATAACTGATAATTTTGAGTGGTGGAAAGATCTTGATAAGTTGTAACAGTGCTGGCAGTGTGATTGGGTTGACTCATTGCTGTCTGCTACATGGGAATCTCTGAGAACTCTCTCTGGCTGGTACCTGCTGTAATTAATGCCAGCCCTTTAAAAACACAGAAGACAAGCAGCCTTTATTAACTTTTGTAAGCTTGTACTTTGTGCTCAAAGTTAATATCGGTTATATTTTGGAAATCAAGTACTGCTGTTTGCACTGCAGTGGCATTTAGACATTACAGTAGTGAAATGGTACCAGTCCACCCCCACTTACAATGGTACCAGTCCACCCCCACTTTGTTTGTGTACATTTATTAAACTGCACCTGGGTCTTTTTTAATGGCAATCTATTCAACGTTCTTTAGATTTAGGTTATTGTGAGCTACTTGTACGGCATTGCCATCAGGGATCGTTTGGTACTTTCCACCTGTTTGTGGATCATGACAGTACATTGCTGTACTTTGTAGAGATGAAGGACATTGCTATTATTATTATTTTTCATGTACATTATAGAAACTCCAGCAGTTTCACTTCCAATAGGATGGCAGCCAGGAGGGCAGTGTGCTTGTGACACCACTGAGTATACAGTCTGTTACAGTCTCTAATTTCTTCACTGGGATTGGAAATCCATGTCTCCAGAGTGGCATGCTGTATAATGATGACTTTTGAGATCCTCATGAACCATCAGGATACCAGTGCCAATTAAAAGCCCTCTACCACAGTCAGCGTGATCCGCGGTCTTGTCCATTGTGACTGAAACTGATTTGCAGCTTCTATAAACACATAGTACAGGTCAGACGAACCATATGCATTGATAATGAACCTGTCCATTTACACAACAGTGCTACATTTAGCAACAGTTTCCCATTTTAGAAACTACACTTTTGTGTGTATTTTTATTTCAATTACATGTAATTTCTTATGCGGAACAGCATGGATTGTACTGTTATTGAAAACAGGGGGAAAAAAAGCTAACATTGCTTTGACAAAATATGCATGTACCAACTAACTATGTGAAATTGAGCCAACAAAAACATGGCTTCAATTACCAGAGAGGTGCAGGGGTTTAGGTCATATAACATTGAATTGAAACAGGAAAAGCTGTTTATAATGATTTCTTAAAAAGGGAAGCTGCCGATAGCACGGGTATGATTAGTCCTTTCTCAGCTAGTTGGGCACCTGCTTTGCTGAAACATTGCACTCGGGGGAGGTGATAATTAATATGTAATAGCAGCCAGGCTTCATGGTGGGATCGCTTCTTTTCTCAAAGTATGACATGGAGATGTGAGTTTTGATGCTGCTTGGAGAACAGTGCTGTAAACAGATACAAACACAGAGTCGACTATCAAGTTAGACTAGGGTGTGCTCCTGAGGGAATCTGGCTTCCCTTTTTAAGCACATTAAAGTAATGTGGGCTGTGAGTAAGATGTTATCTTTACACGTATAGGACCATAGAGATCACCGTTACAATTATGTTTGTAATAACTAATGCTGTTTTGACAGTGATTTTTTTTTTTTTTCAGAAACCAACACACACTGTTCTAACACGGACAAAGCTTCTGTTGGGCAAGGCCAAAGTGCATCAAGCCCATATCAAGGATATTCCCAGTCCCTGCCACTGCATCTCCTGATTGAGCCCCAGAACTATATCTCCCTGCAGCCTGAGAATGGACAGGACGGGAGTGAAGAGAACATTGTCTACCTCTGAGTGCCTCTGCAATAGAGCAGCGCTGCCCAGAGGAAAACAACCGGAAGCATTTCCACATGTGCTCTGTCTTATGGAAGTCTCTGGTCATTGTGTAAAAAGTATACACGTAGAACCTGTTTATGTACATATATAAATATAGCATATATATATATGTGTGTGTGTGTTGTAAACACCTGTTATTAGTACTTAAACTGTAAAACAGCACGTGAATAAGTAACTAAATGTTTTTTGTTATAATAAACTTTATTGCTTCAGTGAGCAAGTGGAAGATCAGTGGGTGCCTTAACAGCTGTGCAACACTTTGTCTAGTAAACCTGTTTTTTATTTTTTAATTAAAAAAAAAAAAAGATAACTATCACGCCTTCATATTCAAAACACCTACTTAAACTTATTCAATTGCACATGATGTCTTTCGTTCTGTTCACCAGGCAACGTGAATCTCTTGCAGTCCTTCCTGTATGTCAGTGTTTGATATCGCTAATAGCTCCAGTTGTGTTCCTCAGTGTAATGTTGTTGAAGCTGACACCCTGGGATCCTTCAAGAAGCTGCTTGATGAGATTCTGGGATCAATAAGCTACTAACAACCAAACGAGCAAGATGGGCTGAATGGGCTCCTCTCGTTTGTAAACTTTCTTATGTTCTTATGTTCTTATGTCTCTCACTCTAAACCCCTTTCTTACTCTACTATCACTTCTGTGTCATGCTTTTCAAATAGCCTGCCTATTTTGCCAAGCGTCACTTTTTCAGTTGCCATTACCACTAAGCTTTTGATTCTGCCCTTAAGTTCACTCCGTTCAATCAGGTTGCTTGATCTCCCTCCCATACTAACTATTTATTGTGGTTGTTACAAATGATCAAACCAACCTGTACCTGGAAGTGGCTGGAGAAAAGCAGCACATTACATACCAGACCATTATACCAGTCCCATTTATACGATTTATGGAAGCGAAGGAATACACTAATCTCTGCTGTTCAGCTTTGTTTGCACTAAAGTGTAATTCCTGTGTATGTACAGTAGCAGTACTGTAAATGGTGGTGTTTTCAGTACAGAGTGTTTTTTGTAATGCAGTTTTTGCCATATGCTTTGTTGAACCCATTCCCATTTCTTCTGATTCCAGACAGAGCAGTTAAACTGCAGTGATTCGGCCACAATTAACAGCAGGCTGCAACTCAGATTCACAGTGACTCACAATTGCAGTTTAAACAGTTGCTTTGCACTACAGTTCCCTACACATTTTAATCTACTTATGTACTGCAGCATTTTGTCATGTGTGCTAGCTTGTTTTTGTCTGCTTATGTATTTACTGCCAATCCTGAATTCCTCTGATCATGTAGCTCTGTAAAGCACCCCCAAAGATAGCCCTTGTTTTTTTCCTGCAAAGGGAGAGGGTAAAACAAGTCTGTTCTCTTGTTGTTCCTTTATCTATCTTAATTCCTGCTACACAAACAAACAAACAAATGTAAATACCGTAATTGTTAGTATATATTGTGCACTTTTCTGGGGCTTGTATAAATCCTCAATTGCAGGAATAGTACAAATGTGCACTATACGGAGCCATCACAAGTGATTGTGTGTTATACAGCACTGTACAATAAGCAGAGAAGTTGTTTCATGACATGTAAATGCTATACGCAGGTGCTTGCGATTTACCAAATTGTACGGTATTCATGTCTCCTTTTTGTGGCTAAAGCAATATGCAAATCTACTCCTGTGCTTCGTTGTTCTACAAGCTTGGTCAGTGGTGTGCAGAACAACAAAGTAAACAAATGACTGGGTAGCTTCTGCTCCGAAATCTGAAATGTTCCTTGTGTTTCTTGAAATGCACTAGGTCTGTTACGAACAGTATCATTTTCTGTATTTATTACTGTGTGCACTTTGCTTTGTATATTTGTGGAATATCTGAAATGTACCAGTTTAATTGTTTTTGTATCCGGTGTCTTGGCGTCTTGACATCTCTGTTGAGTAAATGCATGCTAGTTTTCCTGTAAGTCTCTCAACAACAACAAAAAAAACGCCCATCCCTTGCATTCACATGTGCCTTATTGTGTCTAGATTGTAATCCATTGACTTTTTGCCATGTTCTACCAGCAGTGTAAATTGGCCACACTTAGTTATCCACTTTTTCTGTAACATCATACAGTACAGTATATAAACCCTGTGTAAACTGAGATTTCTATTGTTTTGTTCATACACTTTCAATCAGAACAGCAACTCAAATAAAACCCGGTTTTATCACGTTAAGCTATTACATTTTGGAACATTCTGTATTCGTGTAACACCCAGGAATAAAGCAGCATGATGACGAATGATCTCTCAGTCGGATGTGCAGGTAGTTCATGTGAATTACTCATGGGTTTTCTGGGTTTTCTGGGACACTCAAATGCAAATACATAAAGGTCCTGCTTGCTGACATTGCCACGGCAACTGGCTGGGAAGGCAAGTTTAATAAAATCTGAACAGACGTTGAAGTGTGTGCCATGTGTACTTTGTGTCTGTAATGAAGGTGTTTCAAGCGTCTCGACACGCAGCCCAGCCTTTCAGCTTGGGCACGGCAGACAGGGAACCCCTTTGTAAATGGCAGCATTCATGGCTTTATGAAAACGGAGTTGTGGAGCGTGCAGCAGCTTATCTCTTCAAGGGAAGAATTCTTTGTCTCATTTTAGAATTCCATTCAAGCTGCTTTGTATTTCATATGTGATTAAACACATTTGTATTGGGTTTGTTTTCTGTGCTCTAGGATAATCTTTTTTAGTTTTTTTTTTTTTTTACTTTATTGTACTTTAAAATGACTGTATGAAGGTGAAGCTTTGCTCTTTCATGTATGTGAAAGTCACATCTTTACCTTCCTCCCATACACATACCACCCACACACACACACACACACACACAGTCAAAATATTTACTCCGCAAGCACGCTTGGATAGGAAATGGACACTATTTGAATAATTTGAATCTTGTTAAAAGCTGTATGTTTTATTGTGGCAGAAAGATTAATGTTGCAGTAGGCAGCATAACCCTCTGTGTGAGTTCATGTTGTTCTTCCTGGTTTCTAGGTGTCATGAATTTGAGATGTAGAGCAGATGTGTAGATATAAAACCTGAAGGCTGTCCACAGAACTGAGTGCTGTGCAATGCTCTCTTCACATCACCGGTTTGCCTGTAGTTTTGGAATGTCCTTCATAAATTACTTTTATATCTAATCTACTTTTATATCTAATCCAATATGCTGCTGTAAGAGAAAATTGAATGACCTTTTCAGGCCCCGATGTGAATGACAGTGTGTTGAGCTGGGTGTTGTAGAATGTGTCTGGTTAACTCATTTGAAGATAGCAAGACTTCTATAAATTCCAGGGTCTATACTTGTGTTAAAAATGTTTAAATAAAACTAGCAGGGATGACCTGTGCTTATTTCATGGAAACTTGCACAATTATTATGTTAACGGCTAACAACTTTAATTAAATAAAATCAGGAGTGGGGCATCTGACAATCACATGGTTTATTGTATAACCTTATATTGCATCTTTACTAATATGCTACATGTATTTTTTTCTTCCACTTTACAGCACCTATGCATTTTACATGTTTACAAACCATTCCAGCAGATATTCCATTCTTACATCTCATTTCTAGCTTTCTAGTTAAAAAAAGTTATTCTTCCATTTTTTAAATTGTCCTCATTTCTTTGCTGAAAACATACTATTTAATGTGACTGCCTCACAAGCCCCACCAGCAAACCCCACTGCAGTGTTTTGATAAAAGAAACCATGCGTTTGTGCTTATCAGAGAAACAAAAGAGGTCTAAAAGCCATGCCGAAAGCTGTGTGAAGAAATCACATTTTGTAATTTAAAAGCCACACGTCTGCAGGTTATTGGATTTTCTGGACCATGTGAAATTGATTTACTGATTTACTGTATAGACTCGGGTCCCTTCTGACACAAACATTATAGGGGAAAGAAATTTATTTTCCAGGTGCTTTGCCATTGACATCTGAGACCTGCTGCCTTTCACAGGGCAATGTTTGCATAACAAGCCAGGGGTTGAGTCTGTAGTGATAAATACAGTTTGTTTATGTACCTCTCTATCCAGATGCCTGTGGTGAAACAATGATGAAATCATGTGCTTACATTATCAGCAGAAGTTGAAGGCATGTCCTGTCCTCCTCTGACTTCACTGTTTATTTTGACATGGGATGACTGCATTCTGTATATAGAATACTTGTTTCCAACCCTTAACTTTAGGGTTGATGAAGCTGTATATTAATAGAAGAGAAGAGGAAATAGCAGTCTAGTGTTTTGTTTTATATATCTATATATCTATATATATATATAGTGTTCTGCGTTTTCAGTTTTTATCTATAAAAAAACTGTTCTGCGATTTTTTTTGAGGTTATTTTACATATATCAAAATAGGGATAAAATCGGTAAAAAATAGTTTTTAATTGAAACATCGGTAAAAATGGGGGGGGGGGGGGGGGGGGGGATCTCATTATAAACACTGTACATGTGGAATAGGATGCGTAGCAGTTCTGGTTTCTGATTAATGTCCCTGGCATGTATGATGAAGCAGAATCTGTGCAAGTCGAAGCCACATTTTCCCAAGTTAGCTGGTACGTTGTGAATGTTTGGACAATCGCTGTGCTGAGGAAATAGTATCTACAGAAGGTATGACCATGACTTCAACACAAAACAAGCCAGGTTTATTCACCGTAAAATCATAAAAAGAAAAGAAAATTGACAGAATTGGGCGGTGCAAGCCATCCGGAGATGCGTCAAAAATCCCACTGGACATTTCCATCAATGTGTTCCATTTTCTATCAAATATTTACGATTAAGATTGTCGGCTTTAGTGTTTTAGCTGATGGACAGACTGTCGCACAAAGTCACCAATACACACCTCTCTGCAATAAACAGTGGCTGTCCAGCAAAGCACAGCGCTCTGACAAACTCATTAACACAGTCATTCTGCGCTCCCTTTTTATTAAAGCGTGTGTAAAAGCCGCATAAATGGATTTCTTGTCTCTCAGTTCACTTTATTGTTTTAGTTTAATGTGTTGCCTATTTTTCAGTATGTTCTTTTATTGTCAGCACAAACATGTACCTCAATGCATTAGTATTTGCAGCGCTGTGCATCCTCTGCCTCATCTGACCCACTTCTGCTATTTTTGCTTTTTGTAAACTTCGAAACATTCTTATTGTTTTAATATTCATCAACTGATTTACGTTTTATCCCCATTCCTTATCCAATAAAAATATTATATTTTTATTTAAGTATTTCAGTTTAGTTTTTGATCAAGCTAGTAATTACTACACCCAGCAATTGCCACAATAATGAGACACTGATTGGCCAACATAATCAGGTGATAATGTGTTTGTGAAGTGACAGAGAACCACGTTCTACAGGATACAGTGTACATCAATGATCTGACTTGCTTAAACACACACCTGAAAGAAATAGAGATAACCAATCCTGCCTGACTTACAGGACACCCCTGAGTAGCTATGGGTTTCTTTCTTTTCTGGTGGCAAAATAAGAGTTAGGCACTAGAGCCCTGAGATGATATTTTGTATTTCATTGTATTTTAATTGTTATAATACAATGGTGCATTGATGTGGTAAACTTACTTTCTAATGACCCTGTACATAGCAGTATTCAGACATATTACACCCAGCTATCCAACTGAATTGCAGACTTGTGACAATGTTTTTGTGTAGCTGTATTTTATTTATATGAATACATGTCAACAGAATATCAAAGTAAAATATAATGTCTGAGAACTGAATACTGTATTTATAATCTTGTGTTAATGTTAAAGAACCGTTGAGATTGCTGAATAGTGCAATGGCAATGGAATAAGAGGTTTCTTCAGTAATAAGGACTAAGGGTATAATTGGGGATGTAACGATGTAATCTATTCCTTTGATGTGGTTATGAGAATGACGAGAAAGGAAACGGACTGTGATAAGCGAATCGTGAGTGTTAAGTGTTTTGTTTGTTTGTTAAACTAACTGTCTGTGTTTGTCACTGTTAGACGGCTAACAAGAACCGAGAGCTGTCGCTACAGGCCAGCATCGAGCCCGGACTACACTTCATAACTGTCACTATAATTGCCTTGCTCCGCACCTGCACTCAGAGCACTCACTGTCAGGAGACGTGACCGTGTCTGTGTTGTGTGTTGCTCTTTGCATTATTATTTCGGGACTGAACTCTGTGGTTTATACGCTGGCAATACACATCGTTGTGTAGAGCCAGCATTATTATTTAATGGTCTCAAGCAGACAAAGAGAAAATAAAGAAGTGTTTGAACAGTAAACTTTGTGTCTGTCATTGTTGGAGCACCTGCATCACCTGTACACCTGAGCACTACAAACCACTTTGCCACAGAAGCGCTTTCATTTTTAATGCTGTCTTTGCTTCATTCCATCACTGCAATTGTCAGGTTTTTGAAGCTGTGCTGCATCAGGTGATCAGAATCACCACCTGTCACAATGCTGTTCCCTGATTGGTTAATGCATACTACAAAATCATACGTTGTAGTGTAAAAAAGGAATTCCTGTCGATTCCATACTGCGTGGAAAATGAATCATTCAGTCTGTAGTAAACTGTAGTAAGCTATATAGACATGTTCTTACAGGATACTTGTAGTTTACTGCAAAGTCAGATGAACGTTGTGTATTATAGTTAGGGCTTCTGATTTTCGGTTTTAACCGATAAAACCTGATAAAACACCCCCGATACAAAAAAATGAAATCGGTGGATAGCCAATAAATACCGGAAAACACTGGAACAACTGTGGAAATGTTTAATCAATTCACGTTGACTTTACCCTATTCCCATTAAAAAATAAAACCTACTACAAAAATAACAATAAATACATTTCCCAGTGCTGCTGACTTGGATCTATAAGCTACTAACAACCAAACGAGCAAAATGGGCTGAATGGCCTCCTCTCGTTTGTAAACTTTCTTATGTTCTTATGTTCTTATCATTGATTTGTTCTGAATACTTTAAACCCGCCCCAACTACTGAGTGACAGCACGTTCCTACATTTCTATTGGAGACTCCGCTTGCGGGATTTAAAACGAGATTACAATCAGGGTGGAGGCTTGTTAGCGGGATTTAAAGCTCTATTACAGTTACGATATTGAGGATTTAAA
This sequence comes from Acipenser ruthenus, assembly GCF_902713425.1. NCBI lineage: Eukaryota > Metazoa > Chordata > Actinopteri > Acipenseriformes > Acipenseridae > Acipenser > Acipenser ruthenus. Next base: position 7,992,293 of record NC_081189.1, read on the forward strand.
ACAGAATTGTGGCAAAATGTACAAAAATGCCTACATACAAAAACCCCAGAAGAATGTGCCTGTGACCGTAGGGATTTCGTTGTGGAAGACAGCAATGGAAAGAAGGTACAATTTAAGTGTGCAAGTACTGTCGAGTTACTACTATACATATTTTGACAAAAAAACAATGCTCAAGCATTTTGGAAAGTAACCGAAAACACTATACAGTATGTCAAAAACGAAAGACCCGAAAAAAACGATTTACATAAAACTTGAAAATAGCTAAAAATAAGCACCGAAAAATACAATTAATAAAACCCGAAAAACAGAAGCCCTAATTATAGTCCAGCTTTAAATGATTTACAATGTCAATATTTAACAGCGGGACCTTTTTAAGAAGCTGTGACTGTTATTTGAGAGTTCAGGAAACAGATCATTATGCAGGCAATCCTGCAACTAAAGCTTTTCTTTGTACTCAATGGACAGGCCTTTATGAAAGTGATTTGGATGTTTTAGATGCTCCCCTCAGCCAGCAGAGTAGAACATGACTTCTCATGGGAGTTCCTGAGGTACACACGATCCCTCATGAAACTGAACTCACGAGCCCTTTCTGAGCTGTATCAGTTTCTCTGTATTGTTGTTTTCAATTACATTCATTTCCTAATGGAGTTTGGCACAGCATGTAGTGGAGCCAGGTCAATCATATAACATTAAATCTGCTTTTCCTCCACATTCACGAGAATTGTGGTGCAAAAAAACGTCCCTTTTAGGAGCCACTTTCAGCAAATATTTATAAATATTAGGGTCAAGAAAGTTACAGAACCGCACAGGAAGCAGTAGCATTTTCAAAACTGAAAACGCTTCCCTTACAAAAGTTTATTTTTGCACAGTAGTTTTGCTTTTCCCATTATTATACTCTGAATTTACCACAGTTTACCCTGGTTTGCCATACTATAAATATGCTTTGCAATACCTCTCTGGGATTTAGAGTGGTTACCTATGCTTTACAATACTTTTACGATGCTTTATTACACGTTTCTTTTAATATGGGAAACTTTTATGTGGGATCAATAATAACATATTTCTATTATACAACCTCTAACATGCAAACATAACCACAGGCCTTATCTTGCTAAAAATCCCATTAAAGTAAAATGTGTACATGCAGCCCAGTCCCGATGCCCAAGGGTGCAATATTTCAGATGAACAATTTAACACAGTCCACAGAATGTCTATCTGTGATCAAAGGAATAGCGTTAACTAAATCCCCATAGAATAAAACTCGATCAAGCATTACAGTATCAGATAGTCCACATATTGGAATGGATCTTTCAATGAAACATATTACCATACTTGTAATATGTAGGATACGTACATATGTACATGTGTATGACCTCCTCCACTGTGTCCACTTTGCAAAGAATTTCCTCCGAAGCAGGGGACAATAAGTGACACCCTACACACAATGTATTGCCTCATATGATACACTTCTGTGAGCAATCTAACCGATACAGAACAACAGGAAATAGTCATCAGATAAATATAGGAGTGTGGTGTGCACAGTAATGACAGAGCACTCACTCACCTGGTCTCAGCTATATCCCTGTGAACTAATTTTAGAACACGTGAAGCAGGAAAAGAAGTATTTCATCTTGGGCTCGTCCAAACTTGATCAAAAGGAATTCAGCCAGAACCAGACAGTACCTCAACAGCTGCCCTTTTTGGTTAATTTTTTTGAGGGAGGATTACTCAAGGATGACACTTGCCATAGCCCTTGCACAATCTGTTAGCTATTATGAGAGTCACGCAAACAAGATACAATAAATGAGGGTGTCATACTCTTCTGGGCACTGAGAATGAAATATATTCTGAAGAAAAGCGTGGTTTTGAAAATCTTGCTTGGGTCATTTCAGCCTCAGAAGCTGAGGGTTCACTTTTGCAGCCAATACTTGTCACGTTGCATATTAATGAAACGATCAAATAATTGTGTTTTTTGTTGTAATGATGATGCTCTCCATACAGCACTGGAATTGTGTTCTATATCTCAGTCATATTTGCAGAGTTGTATTGAGAAAGTGTTCTGTATCTCACTCATATTTGCAGAGTTGTATTGAGAAGGTATTCTGTATCTCACTCATATTTGCAGAGTTGTATTGAGAAGGTATTCTGTATCATGCTGTTGTATTTGCAGGGTTGTATTGAGGCTGTCTTGTGCCTGCTGGTGAACACCTACAAATACAAGGAGACTTCTGTTTTACAACAGTGAAGATTGTACCCTGCATACAGTTCTTAACATTAGGTCCATTGAAAACCTGAATTGTGTGTATTCTTAGTTTACATAATGTGATTGAATATAACTAAATACATAGAAATCTGAAGTTATTATAGAAATCTTTTGACACTTTTCTCTTTGGGGAAACCAAAAATAATAAAGCAATTAATGGCCTTCCAGCAGTACATTTAAAAATCCTTTAAAATCGAAGGTACAACATGACTTCATATGAGAAGTCATCCACAAGTTATTTTTGCTGACAGTAATTTCAATAGTAATTGCATTGCCATTAGTATAGTACTTAGCTTAAAACCCAGTACTACATGTGACATTTTTCAAACTTTCCATATAATTGTTTTCTGCTAAAGCTCTTAAAACACCTTCAGCTTGACTGGATAATAAAGTCAGATTGACAGTAACATAAGCCTCGCGGGTTGCTTTTAAAAGCTATCGTCAGTGTTAAGCGATCCTGATTTATTTCCAGTGCAGTTAAAAAGCACCTGGACAGTAGACCTCTTTGCATGTAATTGTAAAGGCATTTGCTGTGATACAGCTTGTATTTTCATCAAATACCTGGTTTTACGTTATAAATCAAGGGTAACAATTTGCATTAAGTTTCTCTAATTACTGTGTATTTACATAGTAGTTACTTATTACTTACACATAATTATAATGTTATCATGCATAGTTACAATGCAATGAATGTGTAAATCGTTTTGCATGATATATGTAAGTACACACTTGTATCAGAAAAGAGTTAGGGTTAGGGTTAGATTTAGGATTAGGGGGTTAAGGGTTAGGGTTAGGGTTAGAGTTAAGGATAGGGTTAGGGTTATGGTTAAGGACAGGGTTAGGGTTAGTGTTAGGGATAAGGTTAGGGTTAGGGTTAAGGTTATATCGTGCAGATTTGTTTTGTACATTGTAACTTTGCATAATAACATTGTAGTTATGTGTAAGTACACACGGACTTAAAGATCTAATACATCTTATCCTGTGCCAAAACCCCTAGCTTGGGACACCTTTGATTGAACAAGTAAGAAATATTTTTTGTCTTTATGGTTGTGGTGTACAGTAGGTCTATAAATAACTGTGTAATGACTCAAGAAGCTTAATTTAGTATACAATATAAATACTTTATATAGTTGTATTAATACAGACGCAACTCCTGCATGTTAGTTGAGCCAAACGTATTGTAACATATTGTAGCATTGTGTGGAAATGAATGAGGCTCACACAGGATTTGCAGGTTCTCAAACTCACGGTTTATTAAGCTGGGACTCTACACTGGACAGGTAAACATGCTAATTTACCAGCCAGTGGTACAAATACAGCCGAGCAGCGTAGAGCTACTCAGACTGTGACAAAATAATAAAAATAAAATGAAAGTCCCAAAACACACTGTTGCGGTCGTGTGCTACAGCCACTAAGTGCAGTCTCTGGTTTTTTCTAGCCTCGCTTCTCTTTTGCTCTTTCCCATGGTTTCTTCTGCTCTCTTTCTCTCGATCTCCAGCTTGCCTCTCTCTCTCCAGCTCAGCAGAAGCATTCCGCTACTTATGTCTGTGTCCAGGCCACACCACCAGTGCACCAGCAACCAATCCCAAGCACACAGCTTCCCGCTCTCAATCCCCTGAAGTTGCAGCATCTTGTCATTTGATTCTGCAAACAGTGTTGCAACCTGGGACACTGGCACGGCAGAGCCCCTGATTGGTGGCAATTCTCCTATCTCTGACGTCTCTGAACACTGCTGCACTGAACTGTTGACCCTGGGCCGGAACCTTCATGAATGCGGTTACAGCAGACCCAGGGTCGTTACAATGTTTTTAGTTATATAACCAGTTCTTTGTCTCCTTGAATGTCACAAGAGTTTTTTTTTTGTTCTTAATAATAGACATTAATCATTTGAAGGTCTATTTTCTGTCATAGCCTTGCTGTGTATGTGCACTGGGCTGTTAGACTGCTTTAAAAGGTTACATTAGATATTTCACAACATTTGTATATCTTTTTCCTTCTACACTACCAAAATAATGTGTCATCGCACACATTAAAACCAGGTGATTTCCATTTCCTTTATTAACAATGACGTTTTCAAGATGCAGTGATGTGCAGTATCTATTTAATGTGAGTCGGGAATTACAGTACAGGAGAAGAAGAGGAGGGTTATCTTCAGTGTCTGGAGCTGTGTCTACTGAAGCTGTCTATGTAGTTGCTACTATTTAGTCAGCTTTTTATCAAACTTTTTTTTTGTTTGTTATGATAACTCCCTGGTAATAGGTATGGCTGTTTTATCTAAAGAGGTTGGACTCTTATAAAGAACAACGCAGTAAATAAAAAGTCAAAATAGCTGTATTAGTCTACAAATAATTGTATTGTTATATTTTCTCAAACAATATAATAATACTATTTCTTAAAAATGTACTAGTCCAGCAGATATGTGAAAGATATGGAAGAATTGTTACTTTGATAAAAGCATGAATTTTGGTACACCAGTAGGACAGGCCCTTATAAAGATTTTTGGCTGTACGGCAATCACAGATCTGTCCTATAACAGCCATGGCAGCCATTTTACAAAATGGCCACCAGTGAGCGCTAGTGAGCTTCTGTGTGATGCTTGTGGTGGTGGGAATGGGCAAGGTGCAAGGGGATCTCTATTGGGCTGCATACCATGCTAGCCGTCATCCATCCAGTGCAGCACCAGAACGCAGCAAGGCCCTCACTTCTCTACTGCCCTGTTCTATTACAAGGATAAGTCAGTGGCTATGATTCAGCATTCGATGGACATAGTGAAGAAGGCATTGGAGATTCTGAATCCCGGTCAGGTGCCCATTATCACTGCTGATCAGCCTCTGTACTCAATTGCAAAACAAATCCAGTGCAGGTGGCCAGCAAGCCACGGTGAGGATCACTTTGTTGTGATATTCAGTGGGCTACACATCGAGATGGCATCACTAAAAACACTTGGAGACCTTCTTGATGGCAGTCGGTGAACAGGTGCTCTAGTGCAGGCTGGTGTTGCTGCACCTGGTACAGCAGACTAATTTCGGAACATTTCCCATGTGACACGTACCCGCCATGCTCATCAGGTCGCCTCATATCTACTCCTGCTGAAGGCTTACACCCAATACAGCAGCAGTCTGGAAGAAGGACAGAATATGATGTCACTGGAAGACTGGTGTACTGAAAGAGTTTCTGAAGAGAACTTTAGAATTAAGAAGACAGCATGTGCATTCTCTTAATTGCAAATGACCAGACCTAGTAGCAGAATAATGCCTCTGTGAAAGGTGACAGTAGAGCTGTAGGCCTGAAGGAGAACCCTGCAGCTCATAGAAGACATGGGGAATCCATTCAATAACAGTAGCAGTGATCTCCTCGTACTGGACAGCAGAGACCTTGCAGATCCCACTGTCACTGACACAGTATACCAGACTGAGAAGCTTGGACAAGAGCAGTTTTTCAACGAGCAGCTTGTGAAGCAAACAAAGCCCATTACAGATCCCATCAAGAGGAATAACCTCCTTCAGTCGGCCTCCAGTGCGAGAGAAGTCAAGAAGCTGTCTTCCTGGAAGAATGACTGATCTCTCTTTTCTAGGCTATCCATTTGTCACACTGCGTGCCTATGACACTCAGGGTCCCCTTAAATAAATATAGTTGACTACGTCGCCTGGTGATAAGCGCCAGGACTAGGATTAATTGTAGTTAAGATCCTAAATGCAGCTAAAAGAAACACAGTACCTTACAATAAAAATACAGGTTCGTTAGTAATAGTTGGGATTTGGAACACCAAGGAGAGACAGACAAAACTGGGTACAATTGAAACAAGTTTTATTTATAAAATATTTATTTTAGTAAGTTTGGTATGAATTAAAAATAACCCAAACACCCACTGAATGACTAGGGTGTAAAGTAGAAACATAATAATAATAATAAAAAAACAAAACAGTACTGACAGCACCAACAACCTCTTCTGGGGGAGGAAGAAATGATGATCACACCGCAGTTACAGGACAGGAATTCTAAAGAAAAGAAAAAAAAAAGAAAATGAGCCTTGTCCTACTCAGAATAACAGACTAAAACCTCTAAAAGGCACTCTAAATAACTGGGTTGTTCGCTCAACATTTAATTGCACCACACCCGCGGCTTGATTCTAAAACTGCAACCCGATAAACAATAGGTTTAAAACAAACTGTAGCTATATTACTGCGGTATGATACTTCCCTTTTCTCAAACAGTTAACTTCTCACAAATTTCAAACAAATCTCTATAGTATTGCAATGTATCCTCTGCACAATTTTTAAGCAAAACAAAACCTGACACACCTTGCAACTATACCTGAATCCGATTAAGAAAGAAAGCCAGCGGGCGAGAGCAAAACAAACCACAGAGTCAATAATCAGCTTTACAGCAACATATCCATCTCCATGGAAACGTCCGACCCAGCATCTACAAACATCTGTGCTGCAGCTGACCCAAGCTGCGCTGCGCTGCCCCTGCCTCTATATAAACATGCGTTGAATAATTTGCACTTTTCCTAATCCACGTGTATAACCTAACCACCGAACCCATTACTCTCTGAATTTGCACAGGTGCTTACTTTTTTTCTGTTGTGGAGTAGGCCTAGTCATATAGGGTCCTTCCTTTACCGAGGTATCACTATCAGTGTCACTTCAACTTTTAGAGTCAGCCATTTCGCATAAACAAAGAAAACACTGAAATTAAAATATTCTACATATTATATATTTTTTGCTGTTGCCAAAGCAGATCAGTGTCAGGCTGTTGGGGAAGATGTGATGTGAGTGTAAAAAGTCACATGATAGTGAGACTGTGTAGTTTTATGTCTTATATTGGCTATCCAGTGTGTCAATTATTCTAGGGCTGTGTAGGCATTGCAAAATGATGCGGCAGGGGCGGGGCTTTGCGCTAAGCAGATGCTATGGTTTGACTGTGGCGCTAAATCTGTATATTGCACTGTCTATGAATCCGGGACAAATTCCTTCCCAAAGTCATTTAGCCCCGGACCGGGACTGATCTTTACATTTAGGGACTGTCCCGTCCAATTAGGGATGGGTGGTTACCCTATCGCCATGGCCATCATAGAACAAACCTGTCATGGTCCTATAGCCAAAGAAGTTTGTTAAGTCAAACTGAGAGCCAATTGTCATGCTTTTATCATCAAAGTCACGATTCTGACACATATCTGCTGGACTATATTACAGGTGTGGTGTTATTTTCCTGTACGTGTTAAAACATGGTACGCTGTGTACTGCGCTTGTCCGGGCAAGCACAAATGATTTTAGCTCAGAAAACAAGGAAACAATAATAAAAACATTTTCACAATTCACCAAATGTATGTGACTTTAATTGATGAGCAACAAATTGGGTTATGTAAAATTGTAAACAGTATTTTTGTCTGTTTGTTTTTGCCGATCGCTTACAGCCCTGTGTTAGCTAGTTAATAAATGCCTTGCATGCCATTTTTCTTGACTGTTCAATCCCTGCATGTCTTGGATGACTTCAACAAAGGGGTTTATTTTTATTGTTTATTTGTTTTATTTATTATATTGAAAAATAACTGCATTTTACAAATGCAATATACTCTGAGTGTATTGAACTGAATGTTAGTTAAACAAAAGTCAAATCCAGGGGAAAATAACTATTTTTGTGCCTTTTGTGTATTTGTGGCATGCTGTTTTTATTCTGATGAGGACACTCCCTCAGCCTCTTGCGTAGTTCCCAGCAATTCTTCAAGTGGAATCCACACAGGTTTTTTTTTTGTTTGTTTGTTTTTTATCATAGGGATGCAGTACAGTATACTGTAGTTGTGCAAACATTTTAATATTCTGTATATTTGTCCTTTTTTGTTCTGCATTTCATGCATCAGTATTAGCACTATACTGTGTAATGGAAATATTGTAGAGGTGTTTTGGTATTGTTTTGGTATTCTGGACTGCAGTGAAGTTCAGCGGGCGGTCAGCATGTTGATTAGGCTTCATAAAGAGAAGGATCCTGAAAAGGTCAAGAAGGAGGTTAATTTGATTTGGTGTCAAATTTCGATGACTCACCTCAGTCACATTTATGACATAACCTAATGTGAGGGGAGTCAGGAAATAGAACCCACTTGACTTCCCTGATGAAAAACGAATGGCACTAAATGTTGCACTAAATAACACTCTTACACCATTAGAGCGAGGGTCAACTGTACATATTGATGTTACTTACCTTCACATGGTAACATTCCTATATAGAGTGAATAGGTATACTCCAAACACTATTTTATCTCCACACTTTATTATCTAGCTATAGCCAACATAACATATCCAATGTTGAATCCTTGGTATGCAGTACACACAGGCAGCATGCATATGCACCTCATTTAATACAATTATTATATATTCTATCCATCTGTATAAATGAGGGAACAACTAATGGTTGTGAAATGTATATATTTAAAGCAAGCATACATCAGTAGCCTATTCAACAGTTTCTTGTTTCACAGTGTACTGTAGGCTGTACCGCTATCAGTATATATTGAAAAAAAGAACTTGTACATAAACTGGCACATGCATTAAAAGACTTGAAATACAAACGTACCAATTTTTGACAGCGTACCATTTTCTGACCTTACATGGATCACGTTTTGGTACGCGTACCACATTATGACAATGTACCACTTTCTGGCACTACACTTTTTAATGAAAGTTATGAATTTCCAATAAAGTGCAAATTTGCAAGTTTCTTGATTTAAAAAATACAGTGAATCTCTTACTCCAAATTGTTGTTAGATTTTTATAAGCAGAAACGTACTTAATAAATAGCTTAATAAATTACATATATCATTCACGATTATCACGTTCTGAAAAAAAGTGAATGAAGCAAATGGCATTCACGTGGTTTCAGCACCCGTTGATGGTGATGATTCAGGCAGTGTGGTGGACACGGTATACGTCTGGATTGTTTGATTCAGATTTGGGAGCTTTAATTTCTATTTGACCTCTTTGTATCCAGCCTAGTAAGAATTAACAGACTAAAGTAGTTCCTACACAGCCTGCTGATGACGGGTGAAGGGTCTTAATAATAATTAGAAATCTAACTTGTCTGACAGCTGGTGTAATTGCAGCACATCTCTCATCTGTCACCACCTGCCAGCAAAGAGAAAGATGCGATTATTAAACACAATTATGGTTAAGCAAGAGTGTACAGTACAGTACATCTCAAGACTCTGGTGGCTGAAGTGAGCATGGGAAGGGCTTTATAAAAAGGTAACTGTGGTATACCATGGTAAAACTGTTCACTGTAAATCAAGTGTTTAAGATTAACATATTATAAATCCTATACAACAGATAATAAACACATTTGAATATTTATACACTTTTTACTGTGTTATTTATTTTGGCAACGCTCGTGTTTTTTTGTGTGTGTGTCTTAAGAATAATCGAAAACAATTCAAATGTGATTGGAATATGTTCCATAAGATATAAACATTTGGTTATACAGTGTGGCAGAGTCTAGTGAAAGCATGACATAGCATACAGGCATTCTAAAGAACACATGCTTACTTTAAGCTTGGGAAATGCTTGTCACACACAACTAAAGACACACCCAACAGGGCTGAGTTGGTTTTTATTTCGCTTGAATAAAGTAGTACCTCCTGTTAGCTCTTTTTTACCACAGAATCCTATTCTCTGTGGTCCAGTGAATGAGTATTCTGTATTTCAAGAATTTCAAAGGGAATACAAACTATTTTTATTTGAAAGTAAGAAATGTACAGGCCAGTACAATTCACGAATCTAGAAATGTTTTAGGTTAAACTAGATCCGCCGTGGGATTAATGAGATTTAAAATGTAAACGAATCTGCGTACTGTCAATGCAATGCGGTTGTCCGTTAAAAAAAAAAAAAAGAAAGAAAATAACGAAAGAAAAAAGACAACCGCATTGCATTCACAAACGCAGATTTGGTTTACATTTTAAATCCAAACCCGTCAAAATAACTACCGTGGCGGTTCTAGTGGTAGTGCTGCTTCAAAACTATTGGTTAACATATCACATTTCAAAGATGACACCTCTAACAGTATAACGCTCCCCAATACTACTCAAAGCTGCACTGTGATTTGAAACACACTGCAGTCACATAAGCCAGTCACATATACTGTACAGACCTTTCTCAGTTTAGTTTTGTGCAAAGACACAGCAGGCAAGCATGGCTTATGCATTTCAATGTGTGTGTGTGTGTGTGTGTGTGTGTGTATGTGTGTGTGTGTATATATATATATATATATATATATATATATATATATATATATATATATATATATATATATATATATATATATATATGACTGTGGTCAGTGCGTCTTGTATGAATACAAAGCCCAGTCTACATCTAGAACTGAACCCAACAGCGATGTGAGTTTATCGAGTTTATTAAATGATAATTGTGAGTACAGTGAGAATTATAAAGGCTGAGATGTCATTCTTCTTCCTTTCCTGTTACTTTCTGACATGTTGTACTCTGCTGTCAGTTATATCAGGAAGGTTCAAGTCTCTGCAAGGTGTTCAGTGTGCGTCATCCATCATGTTCTTAGAGCATTCTCCTGGGGCCAAACTGTCTCTCTCATTCTAAATTAGTAACACTTAACAGCATGCACTGGGCATGTGCAATTTGTAATTTGTATTGTCTTCCCCTTTGAGAGGTTATTTGTTAGCCTTGATTCAAATGCAATATTATTGATTGCACGAAAAGATATTGGGCAAATGTAAAACAAAATCAACTACTATGAAAGCTATGAAATGAACTTAATCCTGCAGCAAATCTTGGGTGGTCTAATCTGGGATATAATGAAAGAGCAAGGGTACGATCCGCACGCCCATTCTGGCTATTACAGGCCTGTTAAGGGCAAGTGCAGGTCGTGAGGCCTCTCATTTCTGTACCCTTGCCTTGTTATTGTGGTAGGTCGATGGTGATTGATCTGCCACAGCGCTCTTAGCACTTTCTGGGCTGGTTTTAGCACCGAGGTGACAGACTGCTACTAGGCTTCAGAGAGCAGTTTAAATTACAGGCCTTTTCAGTTCCACTGCTGTGCCATTTTAACAACCAACTGCTAACTGCTCCAGATCTAAAATACAATTCTATTAAACTGGAACTGAAAGTTCAAAGCAATAATAATAATAATAATTAACAAAAAACACAAGCAGAAAGAAAGACTTCAGCTGAAAGCTGGTGAGTGAAACAATTCTCTGCTAAAGAAATTCCAAACTGGAGCAGACAAAAACAGACAGGTAGGAGATCACCTGACCATTTTAACTGTTAAATGTTGCACTGAATGATATCCTCATCTTAAAGATAAGTTGCCTGCAGATGGAGGGTTATTTATGTCTGTCAGTTTTCACTTAAATACAATGTAAATCAAAGGAGTCCTCAAGGCAAAAGCTCATATACTGAATTTAAACGCATTACCTGGAGATTTGTGCTGCAATATAAGTTTAATAGCTTATAATTGTAACATGTCTTAAAAAAAAAAAAGCTGAGGGCAAAGTTAATGGAAGAGCTTTCTTAAAAAAAAAAAAAAAAATGAAATCAATCTCTGAACTCCAGCTGGAGAGATAGCAAGATTACATTTACCCTCACGTGTCATTTTTGTGAATAGTTTATAACGTTCTAATTCAACATCCTTAATGTTACTATTTGAAAACACAGGGTTGACTGACATTGAGGTCCTTTACTAGCAGTAAAGTGTATAAGACATATAGACATGTACAGTATTAGAAATACACATAACTTGTGTCTTCATTATTAAGAGATTAATAGAAAGTGTATACATCTATAATAACTCCTTGCTTGTTGTTATTATTATTATCATCATTACTGTTGTTATTAGCAGTAGTAGTATTTAATCAGATTATATCCATTGAAACTTGAGAAACCTGTTGCTCACATGTTGTCCCCAACAGATGTGGGGTAAATAAAGGCTTGCTGGTGAAAAAGCCTGGGTACAGAATGTGTAAGTGTAATGGAATCAGCACACCATAAGGTCTAGTCAAATCTAAGCAGTGGTGGATCTTATTAATAACACCATTCAAACCAATTTGTAAAACCTACTCACTGAATTTGAATGTTGTTAAAAGAGAAAGAAATACAATGAAGACCCTCATTAGAACTGCTAGAGTTAGGGTTAGGAATAGGGATAGGGTTAGGTTTAGGAATAGGGTTAGGGTTAGGGTTAGGGTTAAGGATAGGGATAGGGTTAGGGTAAGGGTTAAGGATAGGGATAGGGATAGGGATAGGTTAGGCTTAGGGATAGGGTTATGGTGAGGGATAGGGATTGGGCTGGGGATCGGGTTAGGGAGTTATTAGATGTCATTAGTACTTTCTGAGATTTAATTGTTTCAGAATTAAGATCAGAATCTGTTTAGATCAACTGAATACACCCCCTTATCTTAGGTGTCCCCTAAAACAAACCATTTAAGGGAATGTATTGAGTCCTGGCCCAGGGGGAGTGAGTGGCAGCAACATCATTTAGAATCTGTGTGGTCCAGTGGTTAAAGAAAAGGACTTGTAATCAGGAGGTCCCCAGTTCAAATCCTACCTCAGCCACTGACTCATTGTGTGACCCTGAGCAAGTCACTTCACCTCCTTGTGCTCCATCTTTCAGGTGAGACGTAGTTGTAAGTGACTGTGCAGCTGATGCATAGTTCACACACCCTAGTCTCTGTAAGTCGCCTTGGATAAAGGCGTCTGCTAAATAAACAAATAATAATAATAATCATCACAGGCTTGTATTGCCTGAGACCTGATGGGACAGAATTTGACAAAAAACATTTTTAATATCCTCTGAAATTATCCGGGTGCAAAAAATGACTAATGATTGTGCATTGATGTCTTTTGAGTCAATTGAAGACATCGTCTCCCCTGGGCAAGGTTGCAATGTGACTGGGATTTGGGATGTGATAATGTGGGAACTGATAACACACACTAATCTCATAGAGCTAGTTAGAGGTTCAGGGGTGAAGCTGTGAGCACATTTAGGAGTTAATAAACCAGGCAAATCCATCAGACGGCTATCATCTTACGCCTGTATAGTACTGGTTTTAGAAACCCATGCAGTATTGACTCTTTTTCTTTTCTGAATGAGTGTAGAGCTTTCCATGCCTTCCACAATCATCAAGCTTCGTCTACACACCTTGTAAGTTCTAGCAAATTCTATATAGGACACTTGTTTGATATATATGATTCACACACAAAAAGAAAATCAACTGTGTTGCATTGATAAACAAACAAACATTTCCAAAGATAAGCCACAAGTCATATTTCTTATCGTAGGCTATCACCACCTTCTTTCAACATGTACCCCTGAGATTGCAGCACTCATCACCTGAGTTCTGTTCTGAAACAATGACAGAGCACCAGAGCATTAGTGCGATTTCCACACTGGCTAAATGTAGGACTGTAGAATTTTAGTTTTTATTTTAAAAAGAAGAGAAAATATTGTAGCGTCCCATGGTCATTATTCCAGCTCGAAGCCAATGTACAGTACAAATATAACACACAGAGCTGATAACACGAGGTGTGCTAAATAATATTCCACCTTCTATCGCTGTATTATGAAGAACTGGTTTCAGTGATTCAGAGTGTCTACAGCTATAACCAAAAGTTTTGCATCACCCTATATAATAACTAATTTTGCTTCATAAAGTGAAATGAAACATGCTGAATAATGTTACGTTAACATATTGAATTACATACCGCTTTTTTAGTTTCCCATATGCTTAACGAAAAACTGACACAAATTGAAAAATGTGACAATTCGAAGTCTAACATGAAATACTGTACTACTATTATGGCTTCCAGTAGACTTTTTCAATATTATTTTGTAGTTTCTTTGATTACATGATGTTAAATAAAATATCTAAATTATGTTGATATAGTTGTTTTTTTTTTTCCAGTTATGCCTCAATGCTATTCTAGGTGATGCTAATCATTTGGCCTCAGCTGTATGCTACTCTACTTCGCTGGTCTTTGTCCTGCATGGGTGTGCAGCGTGCATCTGTTTAAAATTGCCAGAGGCACTCATATCATAACCGCCTATATAAACAGAGCTTAGAAGTACTTGGTTCTACAAACAACTGAAATCTCATGCTTCTCACTTCCAAAAACGCCTCCGTTATTAAATACATAATACAATTAAATACAAAGAACCAAAACATCCAAACTAGGAAACTAAACAAAAAAAATGAAAAACAGGAAGCAGACGTTTATCGCATTACTTGGCCCACTCTAATCCCTTCAGTCAATCCTTTGAAAGACTGTACGCACTCACAATGCATTCCCAATGTTTACACTGGAGACCATACTGCAGCGCCTTCCCAGGGAGCAGGTGTGTAACATGTCTGAGTGGGCGTGTGGTTTAGTAGGGTTAACACTTCAAATTGACCTGTTTTCTCATCAATTTTGAGATGTCAAATCTGGACTGCAGTATTAAATAATGGACTGAACCAGCATTATTACAGCCTCTGTATTGAGGAGAAGAACCCCCTTTCCCCTTTCTTTTTAGTCACAGGGCTTGTTCATTAAAGGAACATTAACCATCATAGTTAAAAAGAGAAAGTGACCAGGACTCCAAAAGGCTTTGATAGGGGTTTGCTTTCTTAAGTTCTTATGGTCAGATAAGGTTATATTATTCTCTCAAACCTCTTTTATCTGAGCGACACAAACCAAAAGTAAACCATGTAAACAAGAAATTATTAAAAACCTTTTTGTAAACTTGTAAAAGAAAGCAATATCTTGTTGTGACATTGCCGTGGGTCCCCGTTCATCACGAACAAACTCTCTTGTGACTTTGTATAATTTATCTTTCATGAGGGAGCTCTGTAAAATAAGATATGTATTTACTTATTTTCTTGTTAAATGTAAACGTTCCTGGAATGATGTTTTCTTGGGCCTCATTTTCCACTGTGCTGTACTATTTAAGGCACAACTTATTGGATGAAATGAAGTAAAAAAATAACTTTTTTGAGTCTCACCAGCCTCCGTTACAATATTTATATCTTAAACCTCATGAAGAATACAAGAGCTATTAAAACGCATTCGTCATGTGATTTCAGTTACCATCCCGGCTGATATTTTGTATTTCTTATATGCTGTATACTTCTTGCAATAGTTTCGTTATTCAATGCATGTTGTCTGTCATTAAAAAATAAACAAGATACATATTAGTATTTACTTCTTAGCAGACGGCCTTATCCAGGGCGGCTTACAATTGTTACACGATATCACATTATTTATACATACAATTACCCATTTATACAGTTAGGTTTTTACAGGAGCAAAGTACCTTGCTCAAGAGTACAGCAGCAGTGTCCCCCACCTGGGATTGAACCCATGACCTTCCTGTCAAGAGTCCAGAGCCCTAACCACTACACCACACTACTCCACATACAGTGCTAATTGTAAATACTTTGTGAATATGAATTGAAATGCCTGGTGTATTACCCTGTAAAATGTATCAATTAGAGCACAGCTCATGGGAAATCGATCCATGGATTCATTTTACAATTAAACACTGCTTGGGGGGCTACTACTGTGTGACATTTATCAGCTGCCAAGTGAATTCATTACACTGCAATGCAATGTTATTAAGCACATCTCTAGTTAAAAGTTAGCACTGCCCTGTGTTTCGAAAGCGTAAAAGGTGAAATGTTAGATTTAGAAAGGTAGTCTGCCTGGGGGTACAGAGCTGCATTGATTAGCTCTTTGTAATTTAAATGACTGAATAATGACTGAATATGTTATTGATAAGACTTTGATAGTGTTCTATAGCGTGTATAGGTGGAATTAAAAGACCTGATGCATGACTTGCTGTTTATAGACTAGGCAGTTACAATACTGGCACATAGTAAATTCATCTGGGATCGCTGGATCAATCCTGAGCCCTACTTCTCACAATTACATTACTGAGTTGTATAAATCAATGAACTCTCTCTGCTGACATTTGCCAGAGAATACTACATAAGGAGCATATTTGTATTAGATTGCTTTATGTTCTGCATAATCTCCCTGTCCCGTTATTATACAACGGAAAACCAAATATACCCAATGAAAAGGATATAATGAATCAAGTTTATTATGCGACGAATACGAAAAGTGCACAGAATTAAATAGCCGGTATCGAGCTATAATTTCATGCTCAGTGAGATCAAAAAGGGTAATGCAGACCCTAAATACTCTCCCTTCTTCTCAGTACTCTCCCTCTGTTCCTGGGTTGTTCAGGAAGGTTGGGAGCCTGCACTATTGACTGCCTACCGTGAAAAATATGTGAACCCTTTTAGGGACGGCTCTGCTGTTTTGCCACTTCATAAATCTCATTTTAACATCAGACTTCACTTACAAATGAGCCCCACCTATAATTTGCACATGCATATAATTAAGGCTTGACACGCCTTAAAATGCATGGCTAATGAGCGGCGGAGCGCATTGCACAGCGGAGCACATTTTTGTGGTGCTAACACGGCCTTATCTTACCAAAAGTGTCATGATACATACGGGGCAATTTTAAGGCTGGCGTAAACTCGGCGCAATGGACTTAACGCTGTTGCAAACGCTTGATACATGTCCCCCCATGTATATTTATTTTTAAAAATCTGTTACTGTACTCTGTTAAAATAAGGCTTTGTTTACAAGGCTTAGTTACAGGTGGTTGGGGACTTTCTCTGTCATTTTACATGGACAGTGACATTGTCCCAACACCTTTAATAACTTATTTCCTGTCATCAGCCAATCAGCTGCTACCCCTGATACGCGTTGACCCAGAAGGCTGAGCTGAAGCGACCTAGGAAGTTAAATATATTATAGTACTGTACCTGTGCAGCCTATAACCCATAATGGAATTCCACAACAGGTCAGATGTATATAACCATGATGTAATCCACAACCAAGTGGGTTCAGAACCTAATTTCAATTGACTCAGTATAACCTCCAAGTCTGAGGTAGCACACTTACTGTTATGGATGTTAGACTGGGGGTCTGCGCCACCTTGCTATACCACACTGTTACTTCCTGTACCTTTGACCACAGTTGTGTATTATGTGTTCAACGTGGCTTTGATTCACTAAAAGCTTGTAGTTGTCTTTATTTCTACACCAGAAACACGGTGTCAGAAGTATCCGGACTCAAAATGATGCCACTCATTTAAAGATCAGCATTTTCTAAGCACAGTGAGCTATGAAACTGTGAGTAGCAACCAAGGCTTTTGATATCAGATGGATGAAGAGTGCAGGCACCCTCCCATTGCTATTGAGATGATTGCTATTCAGGAGTGCAGAGGCTGTAAATAGGGACCGCAAACATATTTTAGCATCATGGCAGCTGCCAATAGTATTCCACCCCCTGACAGGATGAAGATGAGCGGTGACTGGAGCAGCAACTGGGAATATTTCAGAGCAGAGCTTGAAGATTACGCCATAGCAACAGGCCTAGACAAGAAGCCAGCAGAAGAGCGAGCAGCTACACTAAGGAGGGTGATGGACAGCAAATGCACAACCTGAACCTCACAGAGGAGCAACAAAAGGATGCAACAGCCATCCTGAACGCATTAGAAGCCTACTTCAGACCAGCAAAAAATGTAAGTTATGAAAGGTATGTGTTCGGCTGCTGCAAACAAGAAGAAGGTGAATGAATTGAAAACTTTGTTAAACGACTGAGAGAAAAAGCAACAACATTTAAGTAGGGCCCACTGAAAGATGAGGTCATTCGGGACAAAATTGTTATTGGGGTAGCAAGTGAGCGCACACGTCGCCGTCTCCTAAGAGAACAAGACTTAACCTTGAATACAGCTATTGAGATGTGCCGCACAGTGGAAATCACTGACAAGCGAATGAGAGCCATGAGCAGGACAGGCAGCAGATTGACAGCGTCAATGCCGCAGAAAAGAACATAAGAACATAAGAAGGTTTACAAACGAGAGGAGGCCATTCGGCCCATCTTGGTCATTTGGTTGTTAGTAGCTTATTGATCCCAGAATCTCATCAAGCAGCTTCTGGCATAAAGCCACTGCCTGGAGATCGAACAAGCCACTGGAGACTGGGTACCTGTATGCAAAAGATCGCACCATGCTCATGTCTTGTGGTTGTTGAAGGAACTCTCCACCGCTGCAATCGTGTGGATCTGAGAGTGGCAGAGCAGCCAGCTATGCAGGACAGTGGACAGCCTGCACACAGCCCAACAGAGGTGCCAAGCAGCCCAGTTAGTGCAAGGACAAGTAGGGAGAGTAGAGGGTATACAGCTGACATACCAGGGAGCAGTAACAATGAGAACTGGGAGCAAGCAAGCACAGCGGTCAGCACTTCAGTGCCAAGTACGCCAGCTAGGAGAGCTCATAGCGGCTCATCAACACCAGTGAGAGCTAAATAGCTCCCTGCGGTAAAGAGCCCTATTTCCTCTCGCAGTGGAAGACAGTCAAAGCCACCGGAAAGACTTCATCTGTAGGAACTGATCATACAGCATGAAGTAAAGAAAGACATGTGATCGAACTATTTCAAAATTTACAACTTATACGTAATTCAAGTTGCAGGTTTTTGTTTATTAAAAAAAAAGAGAGATGTTATGTATGTTAGAATTTGGGACATTATGAAAGCAAAGCCATCCAGAACCCTGAGTCTATATGTAAAACTGTGATTACAGTACAGATAAACTAATAAACCCTGTAATAAAACTGTAATAGTGAGCAGGATACATATTTGCAATTAAAATAAATCACGCAAACGATTATAGAGATATGCTATTTGAAAGAAAAAAGTAGATCACCACAGAAAGCCAATTCTTACATTTGTGCATAACATGACAATGTATATAAAGCAATAGACATCCATAGTTTGTTATATTAGTACAGCAAAATATCACATTATATTTTAATTGAAAGGTTCTGGAAAGCAGATCTCTCTCTCTCTCTCTCTCTCTCTCTCTCTCTCTCTCTCTCTCTCTCTCTCTCTCTCTCCCTCTCTCTCTCTCTCTGGCCTGACGTAACCACATGAGCCATCGTGTTACACCCTGGCACACCTGCTCATGACCTTCTTTGTTGTCAGGGGCTTTAATTGATGCTTGCAGTATTATTCTGCTCACTCGCTCATTAGAGGAGCTAAAAACAGTAATCACTGTGGTAATGAATACAGGGAAAGGCACGTGTCAATCAGGGAACCCTCCAGACACAGCTCTGGTCTATTTCAGTCCACTGATCCATCCTGGGAGAAGGCTGGGCCCTGTAATTGCAGACAGGGTGCTAATGAGAGGCATGTCAATCACCTCATGAATAAGATAACTTAGAAGCCATTCAATGATGAATTGACTTATAGGGCTTCTCTGCCAGGAAATGCACCACATTGCTGAGCAGAATCTTTTATCTACATTCTTAAAATGAACGTTTTAGTTTATTTAAAAACTACACTTTACGAAGGATTGGATCTTGAGGTGTAACATCTCATTCACAAGGGTGTCCTACATCAAGAACAACCTCCAGCTGCTTTACTAACATCAACACCTGACCCTTTAACTGCCATGCAAATATAACGGTATCTAGTTTTCTACTATGACAAATAAAGTTCATACTGCAAGGATAAAAGACAATTGGAAATAATCAAAACCCTGACCGCTCAAAGTTAAAACAGTGTTTGGAATTATTCATTATTTATTCATGAGTTTGAAACCATTTGTAAAACCACCTTCCTCTTTTCACAGATCGACCAGCTGCCTGGTATTAAAAAAAAATGTCAAAGGCTTTTTCTTGTAGAGCTCCTAAATTATGGAATTCTCTGCCTTCGTTTGTCAGGGAAGCTAGGACCGTTACAGTTTTCAAGTCAAGACTAAAAGCACACTTTTATAAAATGACTTTCTTATCTTAGAGGGTTTTAATGTAACTTTAAAATTGCTGCTTTGTATTATGTGTATAGTGTTATTTAAATATGTTATTTAAATGGTCTGATTGTGGCAGTTGTATGTGTGACATGCTATATAAATGTATTGTGGTTTGTTCTTTTTTTCTGCTATGTACTGTACAGTGCTTTGCGATACTTTTGCATAAAAAGCACTATATAAATGCCATAAATAAATAAATAAATAAATAAATAAATAAATCTAATCCAGAAACTAGGTACCAAGAAAGCGGGCAGCAACGTGCTGGAACGTGACACGGTCTGAATGTAATCAGGAGTTAGCATTGCTGGAACGTGACACAGTCTGATTTCCATTACACGAGAGTAGATGTTAAAACTTCATGCTGATTTGAACTCGGCTCTCGCCAAGATAAGCACCAACTAAGACGTAGCTTTACAGTAAACTAATGTGATCCATAGGTGTCTCCATCCATTTGCGCTTCCTTCCATGTGATGATGTAGATATCCTTCTGTCAGGTGTTGATGGCTGAAGTGTAATGCTGGCTCCAGGGATCAGCTTATTTTGCCTCCCTAGCGCATCAGCACACACAACGGCTGCGATGCTGGCTCTGGGGATCAACCACAGTGCGGTCTCCCCAGTGCATCAGCATGACAACCGTCTGGATTGAGCTAAGTAGGGTACATCTCTGGGGTCTTCAAGTGGGCACCTTCCATCCTCGGTGTTTCGTCGACTAGCCCACGACACCTCAAGAGGGCTCGACGGTGATTCTGGCGCCCCAGAATATTCCCCCTCCGTCCCCCACTCAACTCAGCCCAGCTTACTTACCAGCGTTTCTTTCTTTCTATTGTGCTTGAGATCCCCAGCCAGAATCTTTCCGTCTCAACCACAGCCAGTTGCTGCTCCTCTCTGCTACTCTTGGCCAGTGAATCCGACGTCTCTGAGAAACCGGGTTGTAGAGTGTGCCACAAATCCTCGACAACCCACTTCCACTGGGTAAACCCGAACTCTCCATCCTCGCTGTTCCGCTTCAGTGGCTAGTTGAGCATACCGCAGTTTCTTCCTCTCATACGCCTCATCTACAGCATCCTCCCATGGCACTGTTAACTCTACCAGGTGAACAAGACGTGCTGATCCAGACCACAAGACAATATCTGGTCGAAGGTTAGTGGTGGCAATCTCAGGTGGAAAAATAAGCCGTTGACCAACATCTGCCATCATTTTCCAGTCTCTAGCAGCTTCCAGTTGTCCTGGGCGAGGATTTGTTTTAACACCTTTTCTTGGTGGTTGCTCTCCTGGATGGAGGAATGTTGTCTTTTGTGTGTAATGTTTTGATGGAACAGGTGGCAACTTATTGGTCGTGTTACGCTTGTCTTCCAATGCTAAAGCCAAACATCGCAGCACCTGGTCATGGCACCAAGTAAACCGTCCTTGGCTAAGAGCCACCTTACACCCTGTCAAAATGTGCCTTAATGTTGCAGGTGATGAACACAAAGGACATGAGGGATCCTCTCCTACCCAGAGGTTTAGGTTCTGTGGTGATGGGAGAACATCATATGTTGACCTGATGAGGAAACTGATCCTGCTCTGTTCCATTGACCATAGGTCTTGCCAGCCAATCTTGCGTTGTTCCACACTTTCCAATCTCATCCATTCTCCCTGCTTGGCCTGGAAAATGGCCTTTATACACCTCATCCTCTCCTCTCCTGCTTTTGCACCTCATTGACTACCATCTTCCTCTGTTGAGCTGGGGCTGCCTTGTGCCATGTAGGAGGAGCTGAACTGAGACCAAGACCCCCTCTTCCATGCTGAACTTGCCCCATGATATCACCAATTCGAAGGGCAGCCTTTGCATCCTCCACAGCTTTCTTTGCCTCCCACTTTCTTCCAGTTTTCAGCACAGGTGCTACCTCCCTTACGCATTTGTCGCGTGACTACTAATGTCATTTCCAGTCTGACCTTGGTGCACTTAAACTCCTCGGTTAGAGCGGATGCTGGTAGCTGCAGAATTCCTTTACCATAAAGTCCCACTCTACTGAGGCAGCGTGGAACTCCCAACCATTTCCTGATGTATGAACTGATTAAGGCTTCCAGCTTCTCTACTGTTGTCAAAGAAACCTCATACACAGTCAGTGGCCACAGCAACCTTGGCAGTAGACCAAACTGAAGGCACCAGAGTTTTAGTTTGCCTGGTAAAGTGCTGCTGTCTATACTCTTCAGCCCTTCCACTGCTTGTTGTCTAACTTCTCCCACACGAACTGTGTCCTTTAGATCCCCGTCGTACCATCTCCCAAGACTCTTCACTGGCTTCTCAGACACTGTTGGTATTGCTTCACCATTAATGAAGAATGTTTTATCTACTACTTTACCTTTAATTATAGAGATGCTCCTTGATTTAGTGGGCTTGAATTGCATTCGTGCCCATTCAATGTTATTGGTTAATTTGCCCAATAACCGATTAGTGAAGGCTACTGTTGTAGTCATGGTTGTCATGTCATCCATATGTGCTCCAATTGGTGGTAGTCGCATTCCAGAAGCCAAGCGCTCTCCTCCCACTACCCATTTTGATGCCCTAATGATTACTTCCATTGCCATGGTAAAAGCCAGTGGAGAAATGGTGCATCCTGCCATTATTCCAACTTCTAGGCATTGCCATGTAGTGCTGAATTCTGAAGTTGAAAAACTAAATTGCAGATCTCCAAAGTAGGCTTTCACTAAATTTGTTATTTTCATCGGTACACTGAAAAAATCAAATGCATTAGCCAAATCCAGGAATGTCACATGGAGCTCCTTCCTCTCCTTTTTAGCTGATTGAATTTGTTGCCAGATCACATTGATGTGTTCTAAGCATCCTGGGAAACCTGGAATGCCCGCTTTTTGTATTGAAGTGTCAATGAAGCAGTTCTTTAATAGGTAAGTTGACAATCTCTGAGCAATAATGCTGAAGAAAATCTTGCCTTCTACATTTAATAGAGAAATAGGGCGAAACTGACTGATGCTTGTAGAATCTTTTTCTTTAGGTATAAAGACTCCACCTGCTCGGCGCCATGCTCTTGGTACAACCTGTTTTTCCCATGCCACTTTCATCAATTTCCACAGGATTCGTAGAACTCCTGAAGCACTCTTGTACACTCTGTATGGAACTCTATTAGGCCCTGGAGATGATGAAGCCCTTGCTTTTTTTCACAGCTTGCTCTACTTCTTTCCACTTAGGTGCACACTCCTCCATTTGGTATTCTGGTGGATTGATAGGTGGGATGTCTGAAGGAATTGACATAAGCTCCTGCCTTTTTTAATCTGTATGTGTTTCCTCCAAATATCTCTCCAGCTCAACCTTAGATGCTTTTAGTGTGCCATTCTTCTCACTGGTGAATAACTTCTTTACAAATTTGAATGGGTCTTTATAAAAGTTAGTTCTCGCACACGCCTTCTTTTTGTAGCGTTTCCGTAGGCGCTCAGCTCTACGCAATGTTATTATTATTATTTATTTCTTAGCTGACGCCCTTATCCAGGGCGACTTACAATTGTTACAAGATATCACATTATTTTTACATACAATTACCCATTTATACAGTTGGGTTTTTACTGGAGCAATCTAGGTAAAGTACCTTGCTCAAGGGTACAGCAGCAGTGTCCCCACTGGGAATTGAACCCACGATCCTCCGGTCAAGAGTCCAGAGCCCTAACCACTACTCCACACTGCTGCCCTGTGTTGCAAGCTTAAATGTAATCAGGAGTTAGCATTGCTGGAACATGACACAAGGCTGAATGTAATGTCTCACATACCATGAACTGAACAGGAGTGGCTCACCTTTGTTTTGTCAACAAAGATTTAGCATGTCAAACTACTTTTAAAAAAGGTGGTATTTCCATACATTTTCATTAAATATAGGGCAGAATGCCTTTGAGAGATTTACTGTATGACCAAGACACTTTATGTAGCTAGTTAAGCAATATACTGTATGTAGAGTAGAAAGTAGAGAATTTGTCAAATTGGACTTTATAAAATGGACGCATGTTCATTCTTGAAAGACAGTGTCCTTTAAATAATTTCTCATGGCACAGTAACCCCCGTTTCAAACTAAAGCTCCAGTGGCATGCCAAACTGAATCACAAAATATTTACTAACAATGAAGTACGCCTTGACGCTCTTTCAATGCTAGGGTGCCTTCCTCTGCCACTCCGAGCGCCCCTGGTGCACCTTGGTTTCATACGGTGCTCCAGCAGCGAACTGTACTTAACTGTACTTAATGCTAATGTACGCAAATGATATGCTAAAGAGTACAATGCCACACTGATCACCTGTTACCACATCAATCAATCATGGCAGCGCCCACAGAGGAGCAAACAGTTCTGAGCGGCCACCATCATGCTAAGAATAGCCACCATCTTTCTTTTTTCTTTCTGTCTTGAAGAATCTCCCAAATAATGATTTGCCGTCTGGTATCACTTGAATCCATTTCTAACTCGCTAGCTAGAACACAGAATGCTATGTGATAGAGTGGGTAAATGTTTTCATTGGTACAATTGCACAATATCGATACCAAGCGTAAACAAACACATACATTCACACTAACTCACTTCCTGGCTTTCTCATACTTACGATGATGCATTGTGGGATATTGCTTTGGAATAAGTGCAACGCGCTTCAGTTCTCCAGTATGAAACCAATTGGTTCATGGAATATAATGAACTGCTTTAACGCATACTTAATTTCAATTGAGTTCAGCACGCTGCAGGAGCATCAGATTAATATCTTTCAATATGTTCATTCCTGCTGGATGTCCTGACAAAACAAATATAGTCTTTTTTTTTTTATCAATATACTGTACAGATACTTCTTAGATGTGGAAACTCTGTCAGTGTTTTATTTTTTATCATCTGCCAGATGGTGGGCTTTGAATACACAGTGGCATCCAAATAAAAAGCGTTGAAGGTCATGATGAAAAACAGCAAGTCCAAGGTTTTATACAGGCCTGCTAAGCTACAGCCTCAAAAATAAAAAATAAACCAATCCTTGATCCTAAGGAACTGAATACAACAAGAGGCAGTTAATTTGAGGCCAATTCAAAGCCTCTTCTGTGTGGGGCCTACAGCAGGACAAAGGTAGCAGGCCGCAGCTGCAGAGGAAGAGTTGTCAGATCCCTCAATCTCTCTTTCACTCACTATGAAAGGAAATCTGTACCAATTATGTAAAAACATTGGAGCTTGTATTTTATAACGCCTACACTCCAAAGCTGAAAAACGTCTTCTCTTTCAAACAACAACAGTTGTTAAATGCAGTGTTTCTGTTTCATTAAGCTTCTGCTGTGAATGGAAGGCCTTCACGACTCACTTGGAATGTGCTGCTAATGTTGCTGAATGAATAGAGAGGACTAACATCTGGGGTGATTACCAACTCCCCACACTCTGGCCCTAACCAGGAACCTCCACTGTCTGATTCACTCTGAAACCAAACATTATTGCAAATAAAGAGCTTGAGTACAAAACGGTTTTACTGTTTATTAAACTTAAGTCAAGTAAGTGTGATCATTATCTGTACTTGGCTGGAATGGCTATATGCAGGACAAGTACAACACAACATATCTCAAAAAACAATAACTGCTAAACTTGCACTGGACTCACACTCATTAATATTTAGGCAGCAACAGCACCAACTCAGACATTGCTCTTTGTTTTACACCCCCCCCCCCATAAAAAAACTTGTACCACATTGAATATTATATTATCCCTTACACCTATATTATGGAGTTAAACAAATATACCCAATGTTCTATCTAGCTGGCATTAACTATATCTGGGGTACCACTGCACTTATGGGACCCTGTGGCGGGGTACCCCTGCCCCTGTGCGTATTTTATGTTATATGTATGTATGTAGTAGTGCACGGAGTGTGGGTTATGTAGCACAGGTGATTTAAAATGTATATTTGAATTTTGGCACAATCACTTCACGTGCAGAGTAAAGTGTGTATTTGGATGTGGGCACGGGGATTGCACAAATTAGTTCACATGCAGACTGTACCGGGATTCAAGTGAATGATCAATTAGCAATCGAGTCCCAGTAAAGCTGTAGATAAAAGCAGCATGAATGTCTCACTTGGGGGTTTGTGTGTTCAGAGATGGAACGAGACACGGGAGGTAAAGAGAGAGATAACTTGAAAATAATTGCTATGCGTGCTGGTTAGAACCCAGCACAATACTTGTTTGTTTTGTTCCTTGTCTGTTTTGACCATCGTGCCATTTTGTTAGTGTTTAGTGTTCTGTTTCCTGTTTTTTCAAACAACAGAAAGCAAACAATGGCAGAAAAGCAAAGCCATTGAAAGGGTTGCAGCTGGTTTTTGCACGTGATGCCTTAACTTCAAAT
This sequence comes from Acipenser ruthenus, assembly GCF_902713425.1. Taxonomy (NCBI): domain Eukaryota; kingdom Metazoa; phylum Chordata; class Actinopteri; order Acipenseriformes; family Acipenseridae; genus Acipenser; species Acipenser ruthenus. The sequence goes on from NC_081189.1 coordinate 8,018,780, forward strand.
TAAACAAAAAATATTATATATATGAGTATATTAAAGCTCCATTAACTGTTGTATGTAGATTGCATTGATAAGACTGATAACCACAGGATGCAAGCCTGATTGCATGCTGGTCATGGGGACACACATACTCCAATAGCCCGAGATCTAATTCTGCAGAATGCTACAGCTAAGACTTGTGCTTCTCGGTGGGTTATTATTACAGCAGCAATGAACAGGGGTGGACAACAAACATGTCAATACTAGAAATATAAGTGTGTAAACAAGTGGCATTCCAGGGTGCCTGCCTGTAACAAGTATAAGGAGTTTCTCATTGCTTGGGAAACCTGAATCTGGTGTATACTGTAGATAGCATGAAACAAAAAGTATCATTGTCATTGATACTGAACCAGATAGGACAGTTGTCAAAGGATTTCCATTTCCAACCAGCATAAGATTGGAAGCTGGAAATTGTGGAGGTGGGTGGAGGCTGGTAAGGTAAGTTTGAACAGGATAAACGGGTGTGGTTGTCTCATTATCTTTATAAAACCCCAGCTATCCTTCAATTAAATTAAATGTCAATGGGGGTAAGGTTCAGGTAACTGTTGTGATAATTGTATGTTTTCGTGTTTTCATTTGTAATAAAAAAATGATTTGGTTCAGTATCAAATGTTGATCAATATCTGAAATATCTGATCTTAGGTTTAAATGATAAGCACTGATAACACACTCCACCTCCACACCATTTTTTTAAAAACTAAACACAAAAATAATTTGACTTAATTACATCCTATTTCTATTATGATACATGTGACCTAAACTTACAAGCAAAAACAAGAACAAATGCTGCCAACCAGGATTTTAACCAGGATATAAATCTGTCAATACATTAATCATCAGGACCCATGAGCACCCTCTGAATACTTTACATACAAGTCAACCGACTAGGTACTGTGGGAATGCAATCAAACAAGTGGTTTTTCTGAGGTCCCAATTTCACCAGGCAGAGCCAGAGCATTCCTCAGCCTGTGTGTTTAGCAGCAGTCGTTAATGATCAGTTATTAAATGTCAAAAGTGCACATCAACCACAAAACTGCAAACACCCTGCCTGAGCTACGCTCATTGTGTCATTCCAGTAGAGCAGCCAGGGCTGTAATCTTTGTGCCCAAAGTACCGTCACTCACCTTGAATCTATAGGACCGTATTTGTTTTGGTCTGACCTTTGAAACAACATGAAACTTGTTGTTCATCAAGTTTCGGCGGCTTTGCCACTTCATGTGATTCCTGTGATTCTTCAATTTACTCTTTATATCTGAACAGCTGTAAACTGCCTGGCTGAGGGGGCGGATGCTGCGTACACACAAGATGGATGCCAATCGTATGTTACATACCTGCCTTATCCACACAGTTCTCCAGTAAGGGCTAATAATGTCTAATAGCAAATCGGTTAGAAGTTAGACATAAGGGCTGGCTTCGTCTGTTTTACCCCGACTCGTATCCCGAACGTTGTTTCCATCAAAAAATGAAAAAATGCTACAGTTCATCTTTTAAAATTGCAGAAATCCCTAGGAGCACATTGGGCTCCATCGCCATTAGTTAAATCAAATATTCACTCCACCCACATCAGACCCTTTTCATTTCAGCACAGGGCCTGTTTGAATTAGGTTCCCATCTCCATTGGGACTCTTTGAAACAGACGGAAGCACTTAGACTGAAAAAACTCAATCCGACCACATCAACTCTTTTGATTGTTGCACAGGGGTATGTTAATTAGGTACCCACTTCATTTGCATAACATTCCTCATACTGTCGGAATTGGGATTTTGCGACTGCCCTTGTCCTTTCTGGCCATTTTGTATTTTTGCTCGGAACGTGAAAAACAGTCGGAAAGTTAAAACACCACCACAAAAGCCCTCTCTGACAGTCAGAAAAGCTTTGATATTCAGGGCCAAGAACTCCATCTCCTTATTGCAGAATTCTTCTGATACGGCAGATCGTAACATATGATTTACACTGCAAACTTGCATGCTCGCCACATTCTGCTCACCCTGATCAGAAACAAACAAATATGTTCCTGTAGAAGGTCACTGATTTATTGCGGTATTTTGGGCACTAGACACTAGATATTAGTGATGCCCCTAACCAATTAACTGGGTGTCTTTGTTGGTTGTCGAGATCCTAGGATGATTATTTAAGCATTTAATTCAAAAAGGCAAATATGCACAATTAGAGAAACGAGCCAAAATAAAATAAAATAATCTATGCCAGTGTTAATTGAAATGGAAATTAAAAACAAAAAAAATTCTAACCAAATAGAAGTATGAACCAACTTACTTGGAGGTAAGTCAATCACCAAGTGTTAGGGCTCTGAACCAATAGGATCTGAACCAGGAAGCAATAAATGGTGGAGGCTGGGAAACAATAACAGCTTGCAGTTTAGTTTGAACGGAATAAAAACTAAACTGTGGCTGTCGTTGTCTCTGTGCCTTTTTTGAACCCCAGCAGGCCTCCCATGAAATCAAATGTCAGTGGGGGAGAGCGCTCGCCTAACTGCTGTGACATGTGTTCATGTTTTAATTTTTGAATAAAAGATTCTTTGGTTCAGTATCAAATCCTGTTACTAGTACTGAAGTGCACACTTCACCAGCCTTGAGGTAATCAGGAAGGAGGTAATGGAAGTAGACAGTTTAATTATACACATGGGAGGATAAAGGTTAATTAGAAAAGAATTAGCTGAACCAGAAAGTTTAGATTAGCTTAAAGGAAACTCTCTAACGTAACTCTCCATACAGTCTCCCTTCTTCACTGTCTCGCGGTGCAGAGCAGTGACTAAATAGGTTATTGTGTTATCAGGCAGAATAAAAGGGTAAATTATTAAATATCACCCTTCAATCAGACTTTCAATCTAGCCTGGAGCGAGTCCCTTTATTATCTACTTTCTTAAACATACTGGAGCCTCAGTAAAGCCATGTCTACGGCCTAAAACATTTGAGCATCCACCCCCCATAACTTTTCTTGCTTGTTGCCAACTCTCAACTCTAGAAAGGCCTTGAGCAGTGGTCCTTGCTGAAAAGTATGGATTAATACATAAGTATCTTGTGTTTTTTATACCATGTTTTTTTTTGTATGTTATTTATTTATTTCCATTCTGTGCGAAAGCATTTCTTTTACACACGATTTTCAACGTGATCATAGAAGATCAGGAAAGGAATCTTTGTCTTGGTTAGATGATGGCTATTCAACTTGTCCCTGGAAATTGAGGCATTTATGATATGGTATAATGTTTAATTAAACCAAAATGGCACAAGCCTATGCCCTTCACAATTGAGACCTCCAGCGAGCCCGAAGAAGAACACTGTACTGCCCCATTCAAAGCACTGACCGTCTAAGCTGACCGTCTGAACCATTCATGTGAGTGCTGACAGGTAATAATGTTTTCTATTGACAGATAGCTGGCATTATTTGAATTATAAGGATGGAATGTGGTGATATTAGGCAGAGGGCGATATTAAGGGATATCAAATGATTTTGACTGCATTTACCCGGTTACAGCTGTATTTCATGAGGTCACAGGGGTGCTTTTAACTTCTGAGGGTTAAAAAGCCCTCAGAATGTGACAACTTAAACAGGAAATGACATCTAAAGTGAATCTAAGCAAGAATATTAGTTAACACAACTGTATGCCATCTATTTCACACCCATAACAAATTGCTTGCAATTTAACATACATTGTCTTCTTGTCTGAACATGTGTTGTTGGGAAAGGGACACTCCTACTTTGTGAAGCCAAGAATACCCCCAAATCTTTTCACCAGGCATAATATAGTAAAGACCCTGTTCAGACACATCAGAGCTGCACTGGTGTGCCCATGGTAGCCATAAACTATATTGACAGTATTATTGCTTGTGTGGCAATGTTTGAACTGTTTGTTCTCTTGTCAGTAAGTCTGGAACAAAAAAAAAAAACAGTGGGCTATATCTGGGGGAAAAAACATGTATTCCTCTGTTCTTTAGTAGAGCCTATTTATTACAAAAAAATACAAATAAGTGTTTTTTCTTTGTTCTTCTCTGACTCTTTTTTTTCTTTTAACTGAACAAAGAAGGTCCCCTGGCCCCTCTGAATATTCCAGCTCACCAGTGATGTGGTTTTACACGCAGGCTCCTCTTTTTAATTTCCCCACTGTTTCTCTTGAGTTTCCGAGTTTGGAATTCATTATTAAACAGAGCCTTGGGGAATTGAGTTGTAGGAATGTCATACTCATTCCCAGGCGCTTTGGCTCACAGTAAAAGGTGAAAACCAATCCCAGAGGGATCCACTGGGAACAGCACTCAGCCAGCCCCATATAACACCAAGGCCTCCGCACAGAACTGCAAACCATGGAAAACTGAGAGGCATGGCCTTCACCCGTTGAGTTTCCTTTATAACGAAACCCTGGTGCCGTCTTAATAACTGCTGCGTCCTTTATTAACATTGCTGCTGTTTCTAAAACCCCAAACATGACCAGGACAATGCTAGCTTGTTTACATGCTTGATAATTCAGATTTGGTTCATTCAAGGTTAGGCCAAGTTATCTAACTGTATAAAGACTCTCTGTAATACCCTGGCCTCAATATTTCATGTTAATGTCAGATAGTGAAGTAACAAGTGAAGCACTATATTTGCAAGTCAAATCACTTTTTTAAAATTGTATTTATGAAAGCAGTGTAATGTTAAAGTGTCGTGATTTATATATTTTAATATACAATACAACGATCTTAGTAATCATCATGATAGCAACAGCTGTGACTGGAAAGTAACTGAAATTCAACCGCCTTAATACAGATTCAATTCATCATTTTGGACAGATTTACATATAAAACCTCACCTACCTGATAGGAAAATAACCTAACAAAGCACTCTCTTACTTTGGTTCCTATCTATAAACCACCACATAGTATCCATTTTGATAATTCAACTTCCTTTTAAACATACATTTATATATATATATATATATATATATATATATATATATATATATATATATATATATATATATATATATACAGACGTGCTCAAATTTGTTGGTACCCCTCCACAAAAAACGAAGAATGCACAATTTTCTCTGAAATAACTTGAAACTGACAAAAGTAATTGGCATCCACCATTGTTTATTCCATGTTTAATAGAAATCAGACTTTGCTTTTGATTTTTTATTCAACATAATATTGTAAATAATAAAACAAATGAAAATGGCATGGACAAAAATGATGGGACCGCTAACCTAATGTTGCACAACCTTTAGAAGCAATCACTGCAATCAAACATTTTCTGTAGCTCTCAGTGAGACTTCTGCACCTGTTAACAGGTAGTTTGGCCCACTCTTCCTGAGCAAACTGCTCCAGCTGTCTCAGGTTTGATGGGTGCCGTCTCCAGACTGCACGTTTCAGCTCTTTCCATAGATGTTCGATAGGATTCAGATCAGGACTCATAGAAGGCCACTTCAGAATAGTCCAATGTTTTGTTCTTATCCATTCTTGGGTGCTTTTAGCTGTGTGTTTTGGGTCATTATCCTGTTGGAGGACCCATGACCTGCGACTGAGACAGAGCTTTCTGACACTGGGCAGTACGTTTCGCTCCAGAATGCCTTGATAGTCTTGAGATTTCATTGTGCCCTGCACAGATTCAAGGCACCCTGTGCCAGGCGCAGCAAAGCAGCCCCAAAATATAACCGAGCCTCCTCCATGTTTCACTGTAGGTATGGTGTTCTTTTCTTTGAAAGCTTCATTTTTTCGTCTGTGAACATAGAGCTGATGTGACTTGCCAAAAAGCTCCAGTTTTGACTCATCTGTCCAAAGGACATTCTCCTAGAAGGATTGTGGCTTGTCAATATGCATTTTAGCAAATTCCAGTCTGGCTTTTTTGTGTTTTTCTTTCAAAAGTGGAGTCCTCCTGGGTCTTCTTCTATGGAGCCCACTTTTGCTCAAAAAACGACGGATGGTGCAATCAGAAACTGACGTACCTTCACCTTGGAGTTCAGCTTGTATCTCTTTGGCAGTTATCCTTGGTTCTTTTTCTACCATTCGCACTATCCTTCTGTTCAATCTGGGGTTGATTTTCCTCTTGCGGCCGCGCCCAGGGAGGTTGGCTACAGTTCCATGGACCTTAAACTTCTTAATAATATTTGCAACTGTTGTCACAGGAACATCAAGCTGCTTGGAGATGGTCTTGTAGCCTTTACCTTCACCATACTTGTCTATTATTTTCTTTCTGATCTCCTCAGACAACTCTCTCCTTTGCTTTCTCTGGTCCATGTTCAGTGTGGTGCACACAATGATACCAAACAGCACAGTGACTACTTTTCTCCATTTAAATAGGCTGAATGACTGATTACAAGATTGGAGACATGTGTGATACTAATTAAAGAAACTAATTAGTTTGAAATATCACTATAATCCAATTATTTATTATCTTTTCTAAGGGGTACCAACAAATGTGTCCAGGCCATTTTAGAATATCTTTGTAGAATAAGCAATAATTCATCTCTTTTCACGGCTTCTTTGCTTTATTCTATGACATACCAAAGGCATGCAAGTATACATGATAAAATAGCTTTTAATTTCATCACTTTTCAGGAGGAATGAAGCATTATTTCAATGAGCTGTAAGGGTACCAACAAATTTGAGCACGTCTGTATGTGTATATATATATATATATATATATATATATATATATATATATATATATATATATATATATATATATATATATATATATATAAAAAATACATGGATGAAGCCTATATTTGCATCCTGAGCCATACAAAAAAAAGGCATAATACCACAGTAGTGACGTCAAAAAGTGATAATTCCTCTAGAGGAAAATATACTTGAACTTTGACCCATTCGACTCTCGTTTTCAATCACTCGACAACACCCACAGTACAGAAATGTTCATTAATGATCAACAAAATGAGAATACGTAAAAAAACAAAAGATGTAAAGCTGGTACATTCGTATGTCAGAGAAACTGGAGAGGAACAAGGTAAAGTCAATCATCCAAATAAAGCTGAAGCACTAACAAATAACGACATAAAACGTGTGTACAGCACTGAAACACTACATTTAAAAAAACCCAACTGTACTGCTGAACCTCGTCTTCTTTAATATTAGCATCACAAGGGTATCCATGTATTATAAAATATAATAGACGGCCCTCTTCAGTGAGTTACAGGAAAATAATTCAATCTCGGGTTTCTGTGACAGTTTATAAATTACTTGACCTTCGCTCTCGTAATTTATGACTAGTTGACTAATTTCAATTTCAAGTCTTGTTTTGCTGTACGCTAGATATATCAATGCACTATCAATACCTAGTGTTTCTAGAAGATATTCCCCAGTGAAGATGCACCTAAGCATTACTTTGACAGCATGCCCTTTTTTGAATGAGACTCAGGTTTATTATTGCTGTGCCTTATTTGCTGGACTTCCAGTTAAAACAACTAGGCTTCATCTAGTTCAGAATGCTGCTGCCAGAATGCTACTCGCACTAACTTTAAAAATGAGAAAAACCACAAAGAAAGAAATTTCTATAATTTCTAATTATTTTGTTCAAAGATATAAATTAAAGTAGAGAGTCAGCTTTATAATAAAACAATACAATATTACATAACATGCATAAAATGAAAAATAACATGCAAAAACTACTTTCATACTTTAACAAAAGTATTTGGACAATCAACATATTTCGTATGAAACCCATTCGTTGCTGATTATTGAGTTTATAAACCAACACCTGATGATAATTATAGAATAAATAAATACATAATCATCAAATGCTGAAAAATAAATTGGAAATTTGTGATTAAAAAAAGGAACAAAAATGGTTAAAACTAATGAGTACGGCAATGATCTGTGGTAGTGATACAACTAAACGAAAAAGGAGAAACTACCAGAAAAATAGCAGAAATAATCCAAGGCAATACAGAGCAATGTATATTGCACTGTTCAAAATAAAGGGTTTGCAGTCACCAGTCCTGTGTGTGTGCTGCAGTGCTCGTGGTGCTAATACAATTATTATCGTGACACAGGTGTAGTGATGTCCAGGTTCGTGCTGGCCTCTGGCAACAGCTCCACAACGTGTTAGCCGTCTACTAATAACAACAAGTAACAATAAGAGACAAGACAAAACAAACAAAACACTCACGTACAATATTTTTAACACAGGTCCTTCTGGGTCGTTTCCTTAACTATAAACAAAGGAGCAGATCGCGTCGCTCCATCCCCTATTTGTACCGTCACTCATGACCCTTTGGTAAATGATTGCAGCAGCTCCTCCAATCCGAGGCTGCCACATCATTTCCCTTCCAGGTCGATGAGTTAGTGCACCGGAGTTCTACCCCCTTTCTAGATGACCGACTTCCTTTTAACCCTGGGAATGAATTGTCAGGCCATCCGGTCCAGCATACTTTGTTCCCTGTACTTAGCACCCTCACAGGTCGGGAGGGAGATTTACCACCAAGAATCATTCTATTTCTGTCACAAAGATCAAGAAAGATTTCTGCAAAATCTGGAAGAAGAATTGTTTGAGCAGCCCTGCAAACCCTCGGATTACTGCAAAAGATTTGACACAAGAATTGAGAGAAGATGGGCGAAAACCAAGATGCAAACCTTTGTGGCAACCGCCACACAATGTGCTGCAAGAAGCGTAGCACCTGCGCATTCTTAAGTGAATGCCAGTAAGCCTGGCCAGGCAATCTAGTTATTTCATGACAGCGTTTTTAATTAGCTCCTTAATATTTCGCCATACATACGTGTATATGTAATCTATATCCTTGCCTGGTTTAAAAATAAACTCTTGGGGCAATTATTGTTTTAGTTCGTGTGCTGGGTACATTTGTTTATATTTGGCTTAAAACTCTATGGTCCTAGAATAATTCCTTTTAGGTATGTTGGCCATTACTGTTTTCCGTAATTGGGGGCGGAGCTTCCTTTGCTTAAAAGCTCTAGACCAATAGGGTATAAAAGAGGGTTTTTGAAAGTCTGTTTAGAAGAGAGAAAAAATACGGAGTTATTGGAGAGACAGAGAGAGAATTTACAGGCAACCTGTTCAAACGACAGAAAAAACGAGTTAGTCTGTGTATAGCATGCTTCTATTCGGTGTTATGTCAAACAACCGTGTTTTGGTTTTTACCAGTTTCTATAGCAGGTTCCACTAATACTAGTGCAATAGCTAGTATCACATGCTGCTCAGTGCTCGTTGGGCAATACTTCCGTTTTGGGTCCTATTTTTCTTCCAGCTGGTTTGATTTATATATTTACTTTGATACTTTACTGCTTTTACGGGACAACGGAACGAGAAAAGATATTCAACATTCCCAACATTGTATGAACTGGAGGACTTGCACACGGATTCATCATAACCGGGTGAGATCGATCCTTTTCTATTTTTTGCTGCAGTTTGGATTACAAATATTTTTTGAATGGCCATTCGGGTTTTTGTTTGGAGAGCGTTATTTTGGGATTGCCGGATTGTTGTGTTATTTTTCTGGAACTTTATTGGTTTGTTTTTGTTTGTTTTGTTACTTTCTTGGTGTGTTTTAATATCAAGCCCGGGACTGAAACTTTTAAGTACTCATACACTTGGATATAATTAACGCAACTGCGTGGGCCATAGAATGAACAGCCTGATTATTGGGTGGCCTGTCTGTATTTTTTTTTGTTGTCTCCTTCCCTCTCTTTTTCTTTTTTGTTTATTCAAGTTCCAAAAGCGAGGCAGATTAATGGTTTTGCTATACATTGTTTGTTCTGCCAACCTGGATGTTTAGTTTGCTTACCATTGAGTCAGGGTTGATATTTGCCAGATTTCTGATCTTACTTAAGACTTATTGTTCTGATTACTCCAGGGTACACCTGTGCTTAGTACTATATACAAATAGACATAATAAACCTATCCTGTTTAAAGTTTACTCCCTTGGTTCTCGTGAAATCCTTGTTTTTTGTTGTACTGATTTACCTGCTGGGACTGTAGTATTGAATGTTTTATGCTCGGTGCTAGTATACACTTATGGCCTAGGTGTTTGGTTATTGCACACTAGGTAAGTTTGTTACACCTTTGTTAAAAACAATACGCAAAAGAAAGCAATTGGAGTTTTCCATTGAATACTTGAAGATGCCTGATGATTTCTTCAACCATATTTTATGGTCAGGCTAATCCAAAATATAACCTTTTTTTACCAAGAACGCAACAATACGTTTGGGGGAAGAGAGGAGAAGAATGTAAAGAAAAGTCCATTATGCCGAGTGTTAAACATGGTGGAGGTTGTGTGATGGTATGGGCTTGTTTTTCTTCTTCAGGCACTGGCGACCATTGTATTGTAGAAGGATCAATGAATGTTCTCATTTGTTAGCCAGTGCTAGAAGGCTTATTAGATGGAAGTTTGTATTCCAGCAGGATAATGACCCTAAGCATTCTGCAAAGTCTACAAAGGAATTTCTGAAAAAAGGGAATATTACAGTTACGGATTGGCCATCTCAGTCCCCAGACTTGAATTCCGTGTTTGAATTGAAGGATGATGCTGCAAAAAGGAAACCAAAGTCGATTGCAGAACTCAAAGCTGTATGTGTTAAACAATGGTTAAAAATATGTCCTGTAAAGGAAGAAAAGGGTCGGCACACAAAATACTAATGTAAGGGTGCCCAAATACTTTTGTTAAAGTATGAAAGTAGTTTTTGCATCAGACAAATCCGAACAGATAATTGTTTTGAAATAGTCATTCTTTTACCAAAATCTGTTATTAATCAACTCCAGATAATGACATGAAAATCAAAGTAATGTGGATAGTTACAGTCCCATAACATGTACAGACATAGCTAACATAGTTTTACTCAGAGTTTCAAGAACCTCAGCATTAGGAGGATCATTATACACCAGGGTGCGATTTCTGGCTGTATCATTTTTCTAACTTAACTAATTTTTAAAAGATTCAGTGCTGGTCTATTGTTTTAGCAGGAATGATTGTGTTTCTCCAAGCGCTTTCAAGAACTCGAAAAAAGAGCGGTTTGAGCATAGCAGCCACAACCATGTCAATGTATTTGATGTGTTCTGTTGAGCTGACTCCCCTTAAAAACAGTCTGCATGGTTGCAAGTAGTTAGAGAAACACAATTATATGTGGTAGCTAGAAAACAGTCCACAGAGATGCTGAGAACCAGCGAGGCAGTGCGCAGCATGAGATGAATCAGATATTTATTTGGGCATGAATACCATGTAGAAATTTCCTAGCAGAAAGACATTGTAAGTGCAAAATCTATTTTTCCTGCCGGGGATGAAAATGGAAAGTGCAGAGCATAGGATAAAAAAAGCAGAGCCAGGGAAAACCCCTCCCCCTCCCCTATCATTCTGTGAAATTGCAAGCTGTTATGCACTATATAAGACCATGAGTTTTAATTAAACAAAGCATGCCATTTGGACTGATACAGAAACTGACAAAAATAACTGGTTTTTTTCATCCAACTACTTAGGGTAGACACCAGCATCCTCTATTTTGAGGATTCAGATTTGTATCCTGTCCTTTATTTCATTTGCCGTAAACCCCTCAATTAAACTATACAATGTCATATGATATGGTTTGATTTCACTATACCATTGAACGCAGACTGCAGTTACTCCAGGGAGACACGGCGGTACATGAATAGAATACGGCAGATGCAGACGCAATGCATCCTTACTTTATAGATGTGGATGCCTGGGTATTAACAAGACCGCAACGCCACTGTCCTCATCAGACAAGTGGCCTGGGACCTGTTTGAAGAGAAATGGAAACTTCCACATCCCCCTGGTCTGCCCTAAATCTCAAATCATTTCAGACCATCTGGAATAATCTGATGTCTCTGAGCAAGGTGACGCCAACCTCATTATTTTTGGGAGAACAGTGTATTTGTTATTAGATATTAGAGGATTATCATACATTTTATGTCAGTGGACATAAAACTTGCAGGTTGTTAACCCCCAATAGTCTGGCTGAGACCTCATTGCTTGTATCCAGAAGCAGACCTAAAATGCATCACAACAATACCCTACACATCAGTAGCATGGTAGATTATGGACCAGTTTAGCCAATTACTACTTGATAATCCTGTGGTCTTGGGTAATTTCTTTCATTATCACTAAAATCATCCATAACTTCAATCACAAAATGACACAGTCTGTTGTTTTTTAATGTTATCTCAAAAACTGAGATGAACGGTGGTCATATTAATGTGGTCAAAAATATATAAATGAATATGTAGTTTCTTGTGTAATCTTGTGCAGTTTGGGCAAGAGGACTACAGAGATGATTGGCTCTGGCTGCTCAGCCTGGTCTCTTAATAAACAATGTCTTGGGCTATCCAGTGCAGGGCTTGACAAGATAACCTGGATAATAAATCAATACCAAATTGCTGCCCACACTAGACATGCTGTAACTAAATGATGTACTTTAGCTTTGAATGCTTTTCTCAACTCAACATTGTAGTTTACACAGTATGACCCCCCTCCCGAAACATTGCCACCTTCAACAGTATTATATCTAGGGCTTCTGATTTTTGGTCTTAACCAATAAAAAACAATAAAACACCCCCAATACAAAAAAAAAATGAAATCAGTATATATCCAATAAACACCGGAAAACACTGGAAATGGTTACTCAGTTCATTTTGACTTGACCGCTTTCCCCGTGGAAAAAAATAAATAAAAAAAATGTACCACAAAATATAAATAAACTTTTACCAGTCCCTCCTTCCTGACTTGTGTCTCGCATTGATTGATTCTGAATGCTTTAAACCCACTTCAACTACTAAGTGGCAGCAAATTCCTACATTTCTATTGGAAGATTGTAACATGCTTGCAAGATTTAAAATGAGATGTTCTTGCTTGCGATATGTTGCCACGCTACACAGTATTTACGCAGGTGGAATTTAAAACAGAATTGCAAATTGTTGTGAAATGTAAAGAAAACCCCCACAAGAATGTTCCTGTGACCATAAGGATTTCATAGTGAAGACAATGTCGACCCAGGGGACTTTTTTGACCTGAAAAAAGAAACAATGACCAGGGGTCACAAATGGAGATTAGATAAAGGGGCATTCAGATCAGAAAATAGGAGGCACTTTTTACATAGAGAATTGTGGGGGTCTAGAACCAACCCCACTAATGTTGTTGAAGCTGACACCCTGGGATCCTTCAAGAAGCTGCTTGATGAGATTCTAGGATCAATAAGCTACTAACAACCAAACAAGCAAGATGGGCTGAATGGCCTCCTCTCGTTTGTAAGCTTTCTTATGTTCTTATGTTCTTAAGATACAATTGAAGTGTGCAAGTACTGTCGAGTTTTGATTTTGACAGATCATTACAACTAAGCAGTGCTGTGTCTGGTGAGTGTTTGGATGGGAGATGTCCATTGAATCCAAGTGTCTGTAGGATGAGTTGATATTGGTATCTCATCCCTGGACCAGAGCTCATAGCTCCCCCCCCCCCCCCCCCAGCAACTGGGGAGCTGAGCTTTTTCAGCTGCAGGTCACAAACTCTGGCTAATGGAATTCATAAGTCATCTATCCAACAATTCCTAATTGGGCCTGCTCCCCTGCAGTATTTTGAATCCAGCTGCTTTGACGTACTGAAGTTGTACATGGCCTGCTCACTAGGAGTGCTTAGAGGAGGTTGTAGACTCCAAAGACCCATAGTCTTTGGAGTCTACAAAACCACAAAACATCTTGGGGTACATTAATTTGTTCTAAATGTATCTGTTTAAATAATTATTTAAGGGTCAAAGGAAATAAAAACATCCCACATTTCATACTGTTCTTTCAGTTTAATTTCTGTCCATAAAAATATGAAACTCAATAAGATCAGTTGAATAGGCCTCATTTATTTATACAGCATTTGAAATGTAGTTTGTTTTTGCTATATTATGTATTTTACATTTTTACAAGTGACAATATAGTATTTAATTATTTGCAGGGGTGAGGTTTTGGTGTTGGCAACTTAAAGTTATTCCAACTTAAAGGCTGACACTTTTCATCAGACTAACTAGAACGCAGATTTACACTGATTAACTGATAAGGATGTCATCTCCTGTGCAGACTTCCTTCCTAGCTCATACATCAGTCTGACCCAAGCAGGTAGCACAAGGCAGGCTATTGACCTGCCCATGACTCCTCTCAAAGGCTGCGCTGCTGCTGTAATTAAGATATAGGGTGGGGCTTTTGAAACTGAACAGAGACAGAAGAAAGATGTATAGCTTTAATTCACAAGCTGCACTTGCCTTTGCCAAGTTAATTGTGTTATATATATATATATATATATATATATATATATATATATATATATATATATATATATATATATATATAGTCGCAGACAAAAGTATTTGGGCGGTTAAAAAAATGAGAAAAACTACAAAGAAAGTGATTTCTATCATTTCTAATTGTTCTATTGAAAGGATATAAATTAGAGATTCAGCTTTCAGCTTTATAATAAAACAACATATTATTAAATAACATGCATACAATGGTAAATAACATGCAAAAAACTATTTTTTCCAGCAAAATTTTTTTTTTTAAATGGAAGTTGTTTCATGAATACATATGTAGGCCTGCTTGTGCCGTCTTTAAAGACTTTCAGTCTCCAGAGTGTTGAACATCTCACATTAAAGAAATGTATTTGCTTACGATTGTAAGTCGCCCTGGATAAGGGCGTCTGCTAAGAAATAAATAATAATAATAATAATAATAATAATAATAATAATAATAATAATAATAATATTAAAGTAGGAACAATTACCTTAAAGTTCAATACATATGGGGGAAAAAAGAATGTCACAATAGATTCATTTCTGCAAATATACCTTCTGGTAGTTCCAATAAAGGTGAAACAACTTCCTTTTTTGGCTGTCACTTGTAGGCAAAATTCCCATCTTATAACCCCTGGCTTATGTTTGACCTCAGACATGCTCATGTTAGGATGCTGGGAGCACACCTCGGGCATTAAAGAGTCAAGTTTCAGTTGAGAGCAGTCAAGGATGAAGACTGGAAGCTGGAAGTTCCTGGTTTGGAGCCCAGCTGAGCTTCTGATTTACTGTGATTGAAGCACAAGTGAATTGACTTCAGTCCTGTCAGTCTGTAAGATAAGGTACAAACAGGTGCTGCCTGGAAATTAGATATATACATCAAGGAGTCCAGAGAATAAGAAATGGATAGCTGTTTTACAGTGCTCTGTGTGTGTGAATCCAGCTGGTCATATTGGTTCAAGAGATAATACTAAAAGAATGTACTTTTAATGGCAATTTTACAGTAGACAGGTTATCTTCAGTGTGAATCTGAAAAACACTTTGCATGTACAAAAACTGCAATGTAAGAATAAAATAATCATATATAGGTACAAAAACTGATATCCTAATAAAGATGGGATTTACTGTACACAATACATTTGTCCCCTTATTTTTAACACATGCGCAAGGACATGTTTCAAAAGGCTATCCTGTAGGGTAGAGTTTGTCTGTGTGGATTTGTGCCTGTGTCTGTATCACCATTTTTACTGAAAATATAAAATAAAAATAAAAAATAGCCTGGCTATTTGTCTTCATTTACTTGAATCGAACTGAAGGTGACATTCCTGGGCTGATATAATGAGGATAAATGATGTCTGAACGAATGCTTTGGTTACACAGGGGCTTTTCATTCTGAGTAGCCCTATAGCCCAGAGCTATACGTGCTCCTGCATTTGTATTGCTCATATTGCTTTCTGCAGGATTTTACAAAAAGCCCTGTTTATTGTACAGGATAAGACAACCAAGTAACATTTTTCAATATTTCTTTTGATTTCTTAAGTAATTAAATACCGTGAGCTACTATGTACATTGGTAAGCTGCCAGGCAATGTTTCTTACCTGAGGTTAACCAATATCTGGCGCTGTTTGTGGAAGGATGATAACTAATCAATCTTAAATCTTATAATGACACACACAAGCCCTGCAGCAGAACTCACTTTATGACCTGCTGGAATTAAACTGCAATTAAATCAGAAAAAACAGCATGTAACTGCAGTTTGAGATCCCTATCTAACAATAGAGAGTTTTTTTTTTTTTAACTATATTCTGTTGGGAACTTGGTGACTTGGATATCTGATTCACCTAAATGACAGATGTGTCTCTTCTAGGACCATGGCCGAATTGGGTTATATACAGTATTGTTGAATTATTTAAAATCTCACTTAAAAAACAGCACTCTTTTTAAATAAGGCCAACACCTGCTTCTTTGTTGATTTGTGCTTTGCTGACAGCATGGTTGTTATGAACCCATAGCAATTCTCTGTGACCTCATAGTATTCATTGTTCTAATACACCCCATACGTTTTACAGGGCCACTGTTTTCTGTATAGAACAGCTTCGGAGTAGCAGAGAGTTCAGTGAACTATGAAGCTGGAGACTTGGGGTTGTATCCTCACTTAATATACCTACATTGAGTAGAAGTAACTTCCCAATAGTCCCATGCAATTTGTTAATCTGCAATTTTAGTTGACTGCATTTACTATTATTGTGCTGTTACTTGGTTAAATCAAAAGTATTCATGGAAGAGGATGGGTTAATGACTTGTGTGTCCAATTGCCGAGAAACACAGGAAAAAAGATACCATAACACATTTTTGGAACATTGAATTCTTACTCTAGCATAAATAGTTATAATGAGAACAAAGAAGCTATGGGCAATTTAAGATGCATGTTTTCAAGAAAATGATTTGGTTTGCAGGTGCAATTTGGCAGGATTCTTCAATATAAAAGGGGCCTTTTCTGTTCTATGAATATGGCTTATCAGGGAAACCCAAACAGAACAGCTTACTTCAATAGAGAACAAGAAAATGTATTTGAAGAGAGATACAATGCGAATGCCACACAACATGTATTGCTGTCAACACTTTCACCATTTTGTATCTAGCAGGCACTCTAAGATATCTATAGAACAAACTGGAAGGAGGGAGTGAGGTAAAAGGGACAAGATCATTGGCATCTTGGTCAGGTCAACATCAAAGGTCACAGCCACAAACTTTTTGGTTGACAAGTTGACATGAAAATAATTCAGGGTATGAAAAGTTACAGCAAATGAAAAGAATGCAAAAAGAACTCGCTAGCCCAATCATCTCGGGACGTATATATATATATATATATATATATATATATATATATATATATATATATATATATATATATATATATATATGTATATATATATTTTTTTTACTTTGAGAACCTGTTATGTTGACAGCCATAAAATACACACATATGCAGCTGGAAAGATGTGTGTGGTTGGCGTGTTGATTACCCTTTTTCTAAGAAGCTGCTCCTAACCCGGGAGCCCATTGCAATTTTGATATAATAGCTGAACTTGTTAGCAGAGGGCTTTGAGGCCAGATTAAAGTAAAGACACATTATTGCTTCGATTCCAAAGGGAAATCTTTCAGCACTGTGGGTCATTTAAAACATGTTCTATACCTTTATTAATATCAGGGCAATTTGAACACCCCTATTGACCTGCGACCTGCCCTTCAACCATTCGCTTCTGTGCTTAAGATATCCTCGTGAACTCTGGCTCATAATTGTTGTCTGTCACCTGGTTTGCTATCTTTACTCCATGTACACCGGCTTTCCCATGTTAGCTCTTCACCCTGACAGTCATGCCTCATTTCTCCTTGACAGACTCCAGATATGTTGAAACTTCCTCTGCTCAACTCATTAGTCAGAATGCTGCAGACTTCCATTGTGCTGCTTACTTGTACTGTGGCTGCTGTGTGGGGCGTTTCCGGGTGGGCCTGTGTCTGATCTAAACAGAGCTGCTGCTGGCTTGACAGGAGTCTACATCGACATTTCTGGACAAAATATTAGTTATTCACTTAGAAAGAAATGTCTTACAAATAAAGGTTGAAATGTTCAGCTACAAAAGGAGAACAGTATCTGTTGCATATTTTCACAAAACAATGTACATGCATGGCTCCATCTTTGTGAGCAGATGTACTTACAAGTTGGGGATTTTATGTTGTGTTTCCATCTGCCACTGGAACCAGGTTCAAAATGTTAAAAGACCAAACTGTCTCCACCTGTCTGTACTACATTAATACTACTACATTAATCCATTACATGTAGGGAAAACATGACTCAGTTTTGGAATGACAGTGTTTGCCTCAATTGTGGAACTATATATTTTTAAACTGACACTAAGTGAATATAAGTATACAACACAGCAGGGATGTATTTGAACTGCCTCCCCAAAGGAATGCGCAACGCTTCTAAATGGCAGCTGTCCTGTTTGGTTCACTTTCACTCTCTAGGTACCAGTCCAGGCAGGCGGGATCATGTGCTGTGCACATGTTCATAATATCATGCCCGGTTAGCTGTGAGGAGTCGGTACCATCTGTGATGCTCAAAGCACTGTCTGGGAGATTTCCACAATTAAAGACAGAGCCAGAAATTGTAAAATCCTACATTGTCCTAACTTGCTCTTTATTTGTTTACAATTTTATTCACCGGTAAAGACCAAACAAACCATGGAGCTTGCAAAATAAGACACAGACTAGCTACAAAGTCCTTAGCTCTCACACAAAGGAAACTACATTTCCCTTGGCACACTTTTTAGGCTGACAGCAGACAAGTGGAGATGGTATTTGAAGTAGTTAGACTGTATGTTTTCCAACCAGAGGGTGTGGAGCTGGTGGAGACTTTCAAAAGGGCCTGAGAGATTCTGGAGCTTTTCAAAGAAAGGGAAGACTGGTCCCATGGCATCAAGAAAGTGTGGGGGATCTGCAATCGTCTTATTCAATACAGATGTGAAGTATACAACGATATTTCAGTAACACTTTACTTGAAGTGTCTCGAATGACAGTGTATTTCCATAGTAGTTACATAGTAAATACATGTGCACTTACATGTAATTGTAATGCTATTATGCATAGTCAATGCCAGGGGTTCTGTTGCTCCAGTATTGAATTATTACCATATATAGGTTTGTACAGTTGGAAGGTGATATTAATATATGACTTGAATGTAATGAGGATAGGAAGGCTGCTCAGTGCAGGAAAATATGGTCTCCTGTAAAGCTCAAAGCAAGCTCCAAGCCAGGTTAATGGAGATTTAGAGAACAAATATGAAAATGCAATAATGGACAAACAGAACCCAGAACCACACTGAATGGGGAAAAATACATTGAAATTACATTTCAATTACGTTTACGCTGCGTTCTGATGGTCAATCACACTTTTTTTTTTTTAACCACACACTACCTGGGGCCTCAAAATAAATATGCCATACATTAAACAAACCAAAGATAAATGCAAGAAAGAAAGAAAGAAAGAAAGAAAGAAAGAAAGAAAGAAAGAAAGAAAGGACTGAGACTCATCCCTGTAGCTGCTCTCCTTTAAAATAAATACACCCTACATTACACAAACAAACCAAAGATAAACACAAGAAAGAAAGAAGAAAGAAAGAAAGAAAGGAAGAAAGAAAAGGGCTGAGATTCATCCTTGTAGCTACTCTCCTTTAAAACCCCTTTATTCAATGCCTGCTCTATCAGCAGCTTTTTCATTAGAATTTTTTTTTTTGTATTGATTTTATTTCATCAGGAGTCCCCTTGCAAATTACATGCAAACCTCAACAGTTTTTTTGTTACTTGTTTTTGGCTGATTTAGCAGAATTTACATTTATTTAATGGAATAGGCTTGTTTAGCTCTCAGGGTTGTCGTTTTGATTATTTATTTATTTAGATTTATTGCACTAATGCTCCACTCAAAGTTTTAATGATCTTTGCCAAGAAATCTGAATTAAAAAACCCTTAGGTTTGCATACATTCAGATGCACAGTCAGGTGGGGAAATGAAATTGGCACAGTTAAAACCAATATTACAGCCAGGCTTCCTAGCCAAGTTTTAGGTACAAGATTACAGAAGAGAGCCGGAACAAAGCATCAGGCATCAAATGATTCATTTCCACGAAAGGCACCTTGACATCAATATTTGCAAACCTTCCTTTGGGCATTCGTCCTTTAAGACAGCTTCATATGTTTCTTATAATCTAAATCAGTGCTAATTTAATACTGGAAGTATAGCCATCAGGCATTTGTGTCTCAGTAATAGAACAGTAAGAACAAAAGACCCACAGCTGTCTGCAAGCGCTAATCAGTCCACAGCTGCTGAAGCTGTGAGAGACCCAAGATGAACAGTGTAGCAACACAACGTGGAGGTGTGAACAGAGAACAGAGAAACACAACACTAACAGTCATCCGAAATATGCGCTGACTCGCATAACATAGTCTCTGCTTTTACTTATACAAGCTGGACCAAAGTCAACTTACGCTTATCTAGTTATAGCGATTCTTATCAGATACAGCTCCTGCTTACACTTGACTGTGCCCTAGCCCCTCGAATGAGTGTGTTCCCTGAGACGCCATATCTCCATGACGACCATACTATACTGCGGATGCAGTTAATATGAGATATGAAATGTGCATACAGATTTTTATTGTCAATTTCACAGTTAAACAGGATCATTATTGGGCCACTAACTAGTGTGAGGTGATCCATAATGAGTGTCTAAATATAACAGAAGAACTGAATCGCTCCAATGTGACAGGGGTATGAACGAAGCCAGAGCCTGAATCCTGAACATGTGTTTGCGGCATATGGCTTGAACCCTCATCATCGGCAGGTTGTGCCTTGGGCTATATTATCATGCATGTTGTCATAGATTTTACAGTGACCAATAATGTACTCAAAATTTTTCTTTTCACTTTACTTTTCTATTGTGGCCAAACACAGGTAAAAGTACAGCACATGAGGGCTAACTATACTCACAGTTCTTATTTATTCAGCCTTATAATTACTATTTAACTTAATGAAAGTTAAAATCAACAGAGTGTTCTGTTAGATGGGAAAACAATTTTAAATACACATTTTCTGTTTCAATACATAATATAGTAGGCTACAAGTTCAGGCATTTAAATTATTAATATTCAATATTCTGCAATATATATATATTTTTTTTAATTATTATTATTATTATTATTATTTATTAGCAGACGCCCTTATCCAGAGTGACTCACAATTGTTACAAGATATCACATTATTTTTACATACAATTACCCATTTATACAGTTGGGTTTTTACTGGAGCAATCTAGGTAAAGTACCTTGCTCAAGGGTACAGCAGCAGTGTCCCCACCTGGGATTAAACCCACAACCCTCCGGTCAAGAGTCCAGAGCCCTAACCACTACTCCACACTGCTTTCCCTTAACATAAATACATATGTTAACATGCAGGACAATCTATGTTGATATAGTGGTGCACTGTTCGTTCTTGTCAAAACATACTAAATTTCATACACAGGGGGACTGATTTCCAGCGCTATCTGGTGTAAATGAGATTGCTTCATTTCAGCTCAGTATTAGTGGTGCAGAGTTACCAGATTTCTGAGTTTGATTTGAATACAACAGCTCTGAAGCAATCAATTCTCGGCGAGTGTAAATGTAGCAGCAGAATTGAAAGATGAACGGTACAGCCGTTTTGAGAAAAGGAAATTAATGATTATGCTGTAACACAGCCACATTGTAATACATCTCAAGTCTGCATATCCAGGAGAAAATGAATGGCTCTAAGCAAAGCACAAACAAACAAGTCTCTCAAACTCATCAAACAGATCGATTTGCTGCAGCAGGGGCCGTGTTGACAGCAAACAAGCAATCGCATCCACACAGAGATAAACACTTCTACTGCTGCAACACCACCACCAGCCCGGTGATTCCTTTGAATGATCCTGCTGGGAAAGTGATGTTGGAAGAACAATAAACTAAATCAGGGACTTGGGTTAGGTTTATTCCACATTGCCATCTGCACCTTGAAACCAGGCTGTACCTTTCCTGATACAATTGTGTACTTGCATATATCTTGCAAAAAGATGAAGTACATTATAACAATGCATAACAACATTGTAATGATGTGTAATTACACATGTATTCACTATGTAACTACTATGTAAATGCACAGTAATTAGAGACACGTAATGTAATGCGCTACCGAAATGGTCATGATCAACAGATTGCAGTGAATTTCCAAGGCATCCTAATATGCTGCCAGTTGCAGGGCTGTGTTAAAAGGGTTCCAGGTAAGTCTATATTAACATCTGCTTATAGTTTAAAGGACACCATTATTGTGCAACAGTATTCACGCCTTTCCAAGTTTCTCCTACTTAGTATGGATCATTTACCGGATAGAACTGAGACCGAAAAAAAAAGAATCTAGCTAACCTTTTTTTAACCATAGAATTCAAGAATTACATTTTAGCTACCTCCCCTCTGTAGATCTAAACCAATTACATTCTTGGAAAAAGCTCTAACCTATCAGATTCCAGAATAAGACACTGCTGTAATTGGTTACTGAGAGGGAAATGCATTTTTCAATTAAAACTGGGAACAGTGAAAGTTGTTGGGAGATTTTTCTTCTTTGGAGGGAGAGTGGAAGATCAATGATGAATGCATTACTCTCCTGCTGAATGCAGGAGACTGAATTAGTCAGCCAGCAATACAATGTTTATAATTCTCCCTCCATTACGACTCAGTAAAGTGTATATTATAAGTCTGCTGACAATGATTAAGGGGCTTTGAAAGAAGTTGTGGTTTTAAGTACTTTGCTAAGGGATTCAGTCATGCAATAAAAGGTGCCCGCTCATGATGAATGAATGTTAGGGTAAGAATGTAATAAGAATAATTTTGGAATGTATTTACCAATAGAGCATACAAGCTCATGCATAATTGTAATGACAAATACACACTTTATAAAAGTCTGGTCAAGCAGTTTTTTTTTTACAGTGTCTCACAATTATAATACATTTTTAAATAAAAATATCATTGCTTATTGGTCTGCGTGCTACGTCCCTCTATTTGTTGGGGAATGGTCATTGTTTTTTTAAATAGCATATTGGGTCTTTATGGCAGGGTGGAATCCCTGCACATGTATAGTTTAAATCCAGTTTAAATAGTTTGAATTGCAGTTTGGCAGGGATGGGGTTAATTCCTTCCCTTCGAGATTCACATGTGGAATGTGGCTGGGTCGTGATTGGCTAACTGATGGTCAATCATGCCCCAGCCACATGGTATATAAAGGGAGCTGAGTCCTGTGTTTGTCTCCTTCCTGCTATCCATATTTTCAAAGATTTATTTTAAGAGAGTTTGCTTTTATATTCATGAAAGTGCTTTGAACTGGTGTTAACGAAGCCAGCAGCAGAGTAGATAAGTTTATGGTTGAGTATCATCGTGACTTTTGCACTTCTGTGTTTGAGTTCCCATATTTTTATAGACTCTTTTTTACATTAACAAATGAGTACCTGAGTATAGCTGTAAATAAGTGTTATTTTTTTAAAGAAGATAGTTCTTTTTTTGTCTTCCATTCTGGACAATCTTTATCAGTTTAATACTTATTATTATTCAATAAAGCATACTTGTTTCTGCTTGTATTAAGCAGTGGATCCATTGGTCCTGATAGGGCAGCGCTATCCTTTTCAGTCGTCAACACCCAATATATTAAGGAGTTAATTTCCTGTTACAAAACAGCAGTGCTAAAAATGGTACTTAATCCAGCAGAAAATGTCAAATTCAGCTTCTGTAATCGGATCTGTTGTGACCAAAACACCGGTGTACTGTAGGTACAAAAGGCGTGACATATTTACTATGTGTGAACGTGGTACTTCAGTATGAAGCGTTACCATTGGCTTTTGATAAAGCAGATGAAAGAAGGACCAGACGCCTCATTAATTCATGCTGAGGGAAAACACTGGTTGTTATGAAGGTTACAAACTGAGGGCAGCAGAGCAGTAGAGGATGTGACCACCCCAGCATGAGTAAGCTGTTCTCAGCCAGAAAGGCAGTTTCATTGTGTGTTTGTTTGTTTGTTTGTTTTTTAGACAATTTAATTAAAAGTGTTTTTGAGCAGTTTTAGTGTGAAAGCTTCACTGTACATAAACATCACTGTTTGCCTTGTTTAACAATAAGGTCCATTGTTGTTGGTTTATATCTGGAGCACTGTATTCTAATAAAAAATTTAACATACATATCCAAAGCCTTGTATTGTATTGGCTCATTTTGTACTGTATGGAGTGAGAAGCTGCTGTCAATGCATTCATTTCACTTCCCAGCAATCTCCCACACCTCAGCATTTACTTTAGCAGGTTATTGAATACCTTTCTGTTTTTTTCATTGTTATTCTGAACACAGAGAGCACTGGCTGACAAAGAAACAAAGCGCTGTGTTTTTGGTAAACAGTCGTCAGATACTGACAGCCCATTGTGTTGCTCAGTCACCTCCTGTCCTAAACAGCAGCACCTGAGTGTGAATTCTGCAGTGTTTATGCTACTTATTGACCCTGGTATTCCCACAGCAGTAGGTAGACTTTGTCTTTCCCACAGGAAGTCCTCCAGCATAGAAACTGGTAAAAAGAAAGTTTACAGGGCTCCCAAGTGGCGCATCTGGTAAAGGCACTCCGAGTGAAGTGCAGGATGCGCCCTATAGCCTGGAGGTGGCCGGTTCGAGTCCAGGCTATTCTATTGCCGACCGTAGACGGGAGCTCCCAGGGGGAGGCGCACAATTGGCCGAGTGCCGCCTGGCGGGGGGGGGGGTATAGGTCGGCCACGGTGTCCTCGGCTCACCGTGCACCAGCGACCCATGTAGTCTGGCCGGTCACCTGCAGGCTTGCCTGTAAGCTTCCCAGAGCTGCATTGTCCACTGACGCTGTAGCTCTGAGGTGGCTGCAGGGTGAGTCTGCAGTGTGAAAAAAAGCGGTCGGCTGACGGCACACACTTCGGAGGACAGCGTGTGTTCTTCTTCACCACTCCCGAGTCAGTGCGGGGGTGGTAGCGGTGAGCTGAGCCTAAAAATAACTGGATATGCCAAATTGGGAGAAAATACTAAAATAATTGACGATTACTTAATTAAACAAAAAAAAAAAAAAAGTTTACATTTTTGACCTAACAGTCCCCCATGGAAAGGTGAGCTGCAAGGAGTAACCATGTGCTGGGTAGTTTGTTTATTTTAGATTTAAGGTGAATATTAGAAATGCTAGTAAGAAGAAAACGTTTTGATTTATATACCATATGCATGTACTATGAATAGGAGAACACAAGTGGAGAGTATAGTCTCCGCTTCAGTAACATAATACTGGTAGCTTTATATTTTTTATTTGTTTATTCAGCAGACGCTTTTATCCAAGGCAACTTACAGAGACTAGATTTATACAAATAGAAATTCATACTCCTCATGGCCTGTGCTTTTTCTAGGTCCTCAGGTTGTAGCTAATCAGAAATAAAACAAGTGTGTAATACAATATATGTTTTTAGCGGCCAAATATAAGCCCATGTTAGCTTCAAACTGAAAAAGTATTTCAATCATTTGTAAACTCAGGAACCCACAATGCACATTGATTACCTTTCTGTCCTGCGTATAGTGAGGTCGTCATGGAGATAAAACCTCTGAGGTCACGTACTTTAGTTCAGGGGTTATGCATGCGCATGCAGGTTTAGAGCCAGCTTAGTGTGCTACAAGTGTACATGGAATCTTTTAATCCAATCCAACCATAGCCAGCTCAGTCGAATTTTTAAGTGCTAACGCAATGTGAGGTGGGGTGGTGAGAACCACTGACGTTCGGAGGAAATGCACCATTGCATGTGGAGAAGACTCATCTAAGGGTTAAAAAATCTGGGAGTTCATCGATTCTGACAAATCTTGGCTCCTTTCACAAGAGGGAGGGGCCCGACTTACACACACACACACACGCACAGACAGACACACACACGCAGACACACAGACTCCCACACACGCACGCACACACACACACACACACACATACAGACACACACACACACACATACAGACACACACACGCACACACAGACACACATACAGACACACACACATACACAGACACACAGACACACAGAAAGACACACACACATTCATACAGACACAGACACACACACAGACACACACACACACGCACGTGTATATATTATAATGTATTTCTGCAATAGGTTTTTAAACTTCAATTTTTATACTTTCTCTTAGGTTAAACAGTGCTTTGAAAGATAAAAAAATAACCTTTTAAACAGCAAGCTTGAATTTATTAATTAATCAAAAAAGGGTTTAAAAAAAACAAAAACATTCCATAACAAAACTCGCTTTAAATTACTTGAAACAGCCCTTAAGGGTTGTGAAAACAGTCCATTAAAACATTGTTTTTACTTTTACTTTCCAATTTTTCAATGAATTAAAAGCTTTAAACTAAGTGTTTATAATTAGGCAATTAATTGTGAATTCTACCTGACAGCAACATACACACAATCCAAAAACTTGGCAGCAAGTTTATTCTTCCACACATTTATTTTCATACTTCAACTTGGTCACGGAACATCTAAAACCTCTTTTAATATACCCTAAATGCCAGCGCTACTGAAGAGCAAAGGAGTGAAAAAGCGAGACACCTAACACCTTAACAATAGGGGATAATGCTGGCCCTCGGTCTGGTAAACAAATCTAAAATGCATCTGGTGTTGTGTGCAGGGGTAAAACAGTTTCACTCCTTATAGTAATCTATCATCATTTAAGAGCAAGAGCAGCCCGAAGCGGTATGTTAACAGCAAAATTGCACATGAAAGCATCGCTGAGCCTTATTGACACAATAAGCCTTGAGTCAGCCAAGACTTGGGTTATGTGTATGGTTTTGAAACAGGTGTAGATGTTTCAGGAAAGCAAACTTGTTCTAAGCAATGCATACATTTGCATTAAAATGTTAAAGATAAGGAGTTCTTGAGAAGAAAGGCTGGGTTTGTTCAGGAATGAGAAACTGGATTAACTGGGGTTGGTAGCTCTCAATACTTTTGAAAAGGGTAATTCTACAGTATTAACAATTTACAGAATGTATTTGTAATACACTAGACAAGTTTAGTCACAACATTCTCTGAGTTCAGTGGGACTATTTCAATGACAGCAAAGCTTAGCAAGAACACAATGTGGAATTATTTAGCATGTGATTCCCTTTCTACAAAATTAATGTAAGCATTATGACATATGGTGTTTTTCATGAAGTTCCTTGCTGTTTTCCAAACTTTTCACTTGTAGTTTGCATTTTAATTTCAAATATTTCTCTTCTCATATATTGAATATATGTCTTTGGAAAATATAATATTTGTCTTTTTTTTAATAATAATTGCCAATTATGTAAGTGTGTTATCAGCATAACCAGCCAGCTACAGACTGGTGTGCACAGTGTCTTCTTTGTGAGGTTTCTGGCTTCACACAGACTATACATCCCAACCCTCACAATGTGTATGCTGCAGCCTTTCCATATACAATATCTCCTTGTGATCTGGCGAGAGTGGCCCTGGTCTGCAGGTGTTCTGTGGCAGGGATGTGTCTATTAAAGAGCATCGTGTTTTTAATAAGATGACTTGGCCCAAACTATATTAAAAGTTAGTAAGTGATAGACGTCTGCAGGACCCCGATGCTCTCAGTAAAGAATGGGGCCCCTTTACAAACAGGGGTCTCAAAGCCAGGCGCATCTGCAGATTGGTTTTCACTATTGCAGTCCTTGAAGAGCATACAGGGTATTGCACACTCACGGGCTTACAGCTGAAGATCTTTTGATTAGAACTGAAAGGATTTATACAATTAATAAATAACAGCATGTATTAATGGAGCCGTGTAAACAAATAACATACATTCTGAATCTACTGGTGAGTCTGAACTGTTGAAAGTCCATGTTTCCCATCTGTAGGCTTTCTTGAAACCAGCTCTGTTATATCTGATAAAGCAAGACAGAAATTAATTCATAGGAACAACGTATAGTACTAATATTTCCAACATGGGCTTATACAAGGTCATATTTTCTTTGTTACCTGTATATAAAAACAGTTAAAAAATGTGTGTACAATACAGTTGCAAACTCCTATTTGCCTTGTAAGCCATTCAAAGAACTCCACCCAAGTTCACGGTTGCCCTAAATTCAATAAGAAAATGAACTGTGTAGCATTGTATGGCTGATCTCGACTTCTTATGAGCGCTTTTAATTGACAAGAGGATAGTTTCATCAGCCAAACTGCAAGGGTGAAAATGGTCTTATACCATAAGTCTGAACAGACTTTTTATAAATCATCTTTTAATCTGGTTTGTAATCCAACAAATATGTTTTAAGATAAAAGGCAAACTCCATTGAAACTCCTTAATCCTCTGTGAACAATAACTTGAAAATAAATAGAAAGTTTGTGGTTTAAAGTAAGTTACCCAATAACCAGATACTCAAAGGCTTTTGTTGACTGTTCAATCAGTTATGCCATTGAGTTTTGACAATACAACACAAGAAGGTAATTTTATTTTCCCCATTTGTGTATCATTATAAAAACAGGGCTAAAACACACCCTTGAATACAATGCCCTTTAAAAAAAAAAAAAAGCCAGTCTTATAACAGAATAATATGTCACCTTGTCGAAACTACAAAGCATGAGTTATTCATGAATAAAACGTGCCAACCCCACAAGCTTGCATATTTGTCTCATTCCAGTTGCACCATGGGAAAAACATGTCTCATAGCATAAAGAGAAAACACCAGCAGAAGAGCTCATCTATCTCCCTCAGCAGAGTCCTGATCTACTTCACAGGATTCAGAAGAGCTAATCTATCTCCCTCTCAGCAGAGTCCTGATCTACTTCACAGGATTCAGAAGAGCTCATCTATCTCCCTCTCAGCAGAGTCCTGATCTACTTCACAGGATTCAGAAGAGCTCATCTATCTCAGCAGAGTCCTGATCTACTTCACAGGATTCAGCAGAAGAGCTCATCTATCTCAGCAGAGTCCTGATCTACTTCACAGGATTCAGAAGAGCTCATCTATCTCCCTCTCAGCAGAGTCCTGATCTACTTCACAGCATTCAGAAGAGCTCATCTATCTCTCTCAGCAGAGTCCTGATCTACTTCACAGGATTCAGCAGAAGAGCTCATCTATCTCTCTCAGCAGAGTCCTGATCTACTTCACAGGATTCAGCAGAAGAGCTCATCTATCTCTCTCAGCAGAGTCCTGCTCTACTTCACAGGATTCAGAAGAGCTCATCTATCTCCCTCTCAGCAGAGTCCTGATCTACTTCACAGGATTCAGCAGAAGAGCTCATCTATCTCTCTCAGCAGAGTCCTGATCTACTTCACAGGATTCAGCAGAAGAGCTCATCTATCTCCCTCTCAGCAGAGTCCTGCTCTACTTCACAGGATTCAGAAGAAGAGCTCATCTATCTCCCTCTCAGCAGAGTCCTGATCTACTTCACAGGATTCAGAAGAGCTCATCTATCTCCCTCTCAGCAGAGTCCTGATCTACTTCACAGGATTCAGAAGAGCTCATCTATCTCCCTCTCAGCAGAGTCCTGATCTACTTCACAGGATTCAGCAGAAGAGCTCATCTATCTCTCTCAGCAGAGTCCTGATCTACTTCACAGGATTCAGCAGAAGAGCTCATCTATCTCCCTCTCAGCAGAGTCCTGATCTACTTCACAGGATTCAGCAGAAGAGCTCATCTATCTCTCTCAGCAGAGTCCTGATCTACTTCATAGGATTCAGAAGAGCTCATCTATCTCTCTCAGCAGAGTCCTGATCTACTTCACAGGATTCAGCAGAAGAGCTCATCTATCTCTCTCAGCAGAGTCCTGATCTACTTCACAGGATTCAGAAGAGCTCATCTATCTCTCTCAGCAGAGTCCTGATCTACTTCACAGGATTCAGCAGAAGAGCTCATCTATCTCTCTCAGCAGAGTCCTGATCTACTTCACAGGATTCAGCAGAAGAGCTCATCTATCTCTCTCAGCAGAGTCCTGCTCTACTTCACAGGATTCAGCAGAAGAGCTCATCTATCTCCCTCAGCAGAGTCCTGATCTACTTCACAGGATTCAGCAGAAGAGCTCATCTATCTCTCTCAGCAGAGTCCTGCTCTACTTAACAGGATTCAGCAGAAGAGCTCATGTATCTCTCTCAGCAGAGTCCTGATCTACTTCACAGGATTCAGCAGAAGAGCTCATCTATCTCTCTCTCAGCAGAGTGAATTACACCATGTAGGTGAGAACTTGGTCATCCAGCGAGGGTCTGATAACAGATGAACTCCCTTATAAATGACTTAGTTAAGAGTTTAAATACTTTTCTCATAGTTTTCAAAGAGTTTGAAACTACAGTACCTTTCCATTGCTATAGTGTAATGTCTAAACTGTGCATCCTTTTTTTCCTGGGGAGAAGCAAATATTTATTACTGCCTCTTTACTCCAGATAAATTTATTTGCATATAATTCATCCACCACCATATAACTTTTGTGTATTAATTTATCAAAATGTACAGAGCAGCCAGTGTTTTATGTGTTCTGTAATAGATAAGTCAGACTCCATGGAAGTTACAGAGAATCACAAAGATTAAAGACTGTGAACTTCATACAGTAGCACAACTACAATGCAATGCCACCATGCGGCATAACATACTAAATAGTAAAAATTGTGATGTATCAAGCAGCAACAACAGTACTGCAGTGAGAATGATGGCAATGTGGGTTATGGGATACCTGCAACAATACATAAACCACATGTGACAGGGAGGACCCTGTCACCGGTTCTTGCACGGATGTGTGCAGCGGGGACGCATGACAGATGCGTTGCTAGGCAACCAATTAGCAGGTAGGCTCGCCCGGCACTGAGCTGATCGGCACTGAGCTGAGAAAGGGTTTCGTATGGTAGTAGGTTCCTGGAGCGGGACGTCTCTTTTAGTGAGACTTGTGTGGCAAGCATTTATATTTAGCTTTGTTTTGTTTAGTTTTGTTTCTGACACTAGGGCCACCATTGCTGGTACCCTAGTGTCAGCACTTGTGTGTTATTAAATCTGCGCGCCTGTGGGGCGTGTCAGCACCCAGTGCTCTGTGTCTGCCTCAGTATTATTCAGTGACGACCCACGCAGGTAACACTTCCCACTGTTACACCACAATATTACATTGTTCTTCTTCTTTTGAAATTGCCTTATGAATGAGACCCCAAAATAGATCCATGATAATTATTAGGACTATGTACTTTTTTGTAAATCCTTTTCTTGGAATTACATAAAACCTCTGAAAAGCCGACTGTAGTCTCACCTGGCCAAAGTTAATCATAATTGAGGCATAGATAATGATCTTTTATTCCCCAAGGTTATTTTGACTGAAACATTCTTCCATTGACAGAGACTGACAATGAGAATACCTTAGGCACTTGCTGGAAAACCTTTA
Organism: Acipenser ruthenus; assembly: GCF_902713425.1. NCBI lineage: Eukaryota > Metazoa > Chordata > Actinopteri > Acipenseriformes > Acipenseridae > Acipenser > Acipenser ruthenus. The sequence goes on from NC_081189.1 coordinate 8,050,059, forward strand.
CTACATAAACTATTTGTTGTAAAATGTCCACAAGCCCCATATACACACACCCTCCACCCCTCAACAAACTCACACAATCAGCTGATTTTTATGGTGGCAGATCTAAAAACTGCCCCCATTTAATTCATTAAAAAGGATCCTTACTGGTGTTTTGTATATCTGGACAGACTGAGCTAGACTATGAAAGAGACTAAAGACACTCACATGCACTGTGAGATGTTTGATTTGCATAGTTTCCATACACTAACATTTTTTTGGTTTGGTTTCAAATAATCGATGTAAGAAATGTTTTAAAGCTATAAAATGGAAAGGTCCCCATATTACTTTTTTTTCTGTATGCTGGAAGGCTAAAGAAAGCAGATGAATTTATATATTTTAAAAAATAATAATCTAAGATTTTTTGCAAAAAACTAATGAGGTAAGTCTGCTAAAATTCACAAAACAAAATTCAATGTACAGTTGGTTAAAAACAAATATGTAAATAGTTATTGGTCTTGTTAAAATGCATTACCCTGAAATTTGACCTTTTGACCTTTTTTTCAATTAATTGTTAGTAATTTACTTTACAAATCTTAAACAATAAATAGTGAGAAAAAAAAATCTGAGTTATTTTTAAACCCTTTTCTTAGCCCTACTAACTACTCTCTCTCAGTCAGTGGTATGTAGCAGTATAGAGGAGTCATCTATTCGGGTGATGATATCATGTTTTTGAAAGCTATAGGAAAGCACACTAAGCTGATCAAAAGGATAACAAGCTGGCTGTCCAGAGATTCTTCACTGTGCGTTCAGTGTGCAGACTACAGGGAGAGAAAGGCAGCTCGACGTTACAGAACTCACACATTCAAACAACCAGGAGCACAAAGAAACCCGGACCAGTAAGGTACCTTATTGCTAATTAGATAAAATCATTTTACTCTGTATATCTTGATGTTCGTTAGTCTGAATGCGATAATCGGAGTCAATATGGAGGCTAGGGTTACCTCTGTTCATTGCCGTTTGGGTATGAGCTACTCTCTCAAAGCTCCACTGTGTTTTTTTCATAATTTATTCCTTCGCATGACACGATTTCTGAGCATCTATATGTAAATAAAATTATGAATACAAAACCACGTTACCCGACTACTCTTAAACACCTTGCCCCCCCATAATGCCCATGCACACAAAGGACCTCACTTTAATGATCTAACAGTGGCAGGATTCAGATCAGCCACCGTTTTGAACAGCTGAATACACTCCACAGTGTCGTAATTCCTCAAAGCAGGGGTGACAGTTCAGTACAATTCAAATACAGCACATAATCCACTAAGATCAAAGGTTTCTTTTACAGTGGTGTCCTCGCCAGACAGCAAAGCATGCAAACACACCGGACTCAGACAAAGAAACAATCAAACTATCAAATCATGACAACACTTCACATGACTGTACTTACACATATTTGCAATGTTATTATGCAGAGTTACAATGTACGTAAAATGTACATCTTTTGCACGATATATGTAAATACACAATTGTATCAGAATAAGGTTAGGGTTAGGGATAGGTTTAGAGTTAGAGTTAGGGTTAGAGATAGGGTTAGAATTAAGGTCAGAATTAGGGTTCTATCATGCAAAATAATGTAGACATTAAGTACATTGTAACTATGCATAATAACATTGTTATGCATAGTAACATTGTAATTATGTGTAAGTACACCTGTATTTATGAAGTAACTGCTATGTACATACACAGTAATTAGAGACAATGTAAAGTGTTACCCAAATCATTTTGCCATAATCCACAAAGAGTTACAATCAGAGAAATCCGAATACAAATGCAAATACAAAAAATGTTAATGAAGATGTTACCCTGAGTGAGACAGCAAGAGAGTTCTAAAAAGGCAGGGCACCAAAACCAAAAGATGTGTAATCTTTGGAACCCTCAGCACAACCGCATCATTGCATCTCAGAGATGCAGCCAGATATTGAGGAAGGTCTTCACTGATATCTTTGTACACCCTTATGGTGGGGGCTCTATACGGGCAATCAAGAACATACAGTATCAAGCCGCACTGTTGTACTGTAGATAGGGCAAGCAAGCTTAGACAAAAGTTAAAGAGGTTCATTCATATCTTACATGTCAGCATAATCAGTTGTAGGTTTGTACAGGTAACTTTGTCCAATCCTAAGGGATAAAAAAACCTCTTATTTCTAAAATAAAACAAGTTTCTGAATTAAATGACCAACACAAGCATTGAAACAATGTATTTATAATATAGGAGTGACTGCCAGCCCACCCGCCCGCCCGCCTGCCTGCCCACCTGCCTGCCCGCGTGCATGCCAGCCTAGAGCTCTAAGTTACTGCATTTTTAAACATAGTTTAATATTTGATGTGGAGAGGGATAAAGTCAATGGAATCATCATCCTTGCCAGTCAGATATTGTTTTTTGTTTTTAGCCCAATAGCTAAACAGCACAAGGTTATATCAATAGCAATCAACCAGAATAAATGAGTAATGGGTTTAGAAATTATTATTATTATTATTATTATTATTATTATTATTATTATTATTATTATGTTTTACTCAATTATAGCAGCCCCCTGATAAAAACAGATTTTTATGCACTGAATTCCTTCACCCCACAAAGCTATTTTGTGAAATGGGTTAATGCATCAGATTCACAGTATTATAACATAGATTGTACTTTATATTAACATGGTAATAATTAACAGGGATAGCTGAGTAATTAGAGTTTATGTAATATTATTGATTATATTGATTTATATAGATTTTTCAGGTTAAAATTAAACAATGCAAAATGGTTTAGTAAGGGTCTATAAGATGGGAATTTTGCCTCCAAGTGTCCAGTTATGAAGTGTTTTCAAAAACTATTTTCTTTGCACATTTTTTAAAGAAAATGAATTTGGGGTTAATAGCTAGCCAACCTCTGGAGGTTACGAGAGGTTACATGTAGTTTTGCAGGACGGCCCTGTGAAAATCAAAGCATCTCTCCCATGTTGAGGTGAAGCATCTGGGGAACCCTAAGGCCAGGTCACTGGGGTCATGGCCACTGCTTTTCTTTTGAAAAGTTCCATGGAATTGACTGCATGAGAATGAGATCCTCATCTTACATATCATTAATAGTACAACACTCCCACCAACACCATTACATTACCCAGACCGTCTCATTTCTAAGAGCTGATGATTATTGCTAATTGATTTAATTGAGGTCTGTGTTTAGGAGCCTGGGTTTGGGCTCTGGAGCGCTTCCTGTCCTGGGCTAGTGAATCTGCTGCTTTTGCTCATTTTTGATGGCTTGAGACTCTGGTTCAAGTCCCACAGGTGTCTCCTCCTCTTTAGTGATTGTAGACCCTGTGAACAGTCTGGCTGTTTGTGCTGCCTGAGGAGGGTTTGACTTGAGAGAGCAGGTTTGTCAGTCAAGGTTCTTTTTCACTGCCAGGCTTAGTTCAGCTGTAATATATATTTCTAATCGCCTCAAGGTTTAGACCACCGACAGTGTTCTCTTTTATACCGATTCTGACTAAAGTGTTGTTGGTGTTGAACTAGATTTCAACCTGGTGGTGAAAGGTCTGTGCTATTATCAGGAAGAAAGCATGCAGTGCCAATTGAATACTTAATGGAAAAAATTACTTTAAAAAAAATAGGGATTCATTTAGTCTTCATTTTGCCTCATAAATGAAATATCAGGTAGAGCCCAAGGTAGATATTAAACTGACCATTTGCAGATAAAAGGGGTTAAAACAGCGCGCCTGTAAGAAAATGAATTTTGTAAGATAATCCAGTCTAATAATCAAAATCTTTTTACTAAAATCTAAGTACTTTATTATTCATTTCAAGGAGGTATCAGTATAACATTGGTTGTATTACAAACTGCATCATTAGAATTAGCTTGATGGGAAGACACATCACCCCCTGACATAGACACTGATAAAATCAGGTCCTCTGACACCAGCACTAACTTCAGCACAAATCACTATCCCATCTGCTGCAACAGCTCACTACAGCCTACAGCCATGTCGTTCTGCAGCGTTTTTACATCCTACTGCAAATGCAGGTGGCCCCCCACCAACATTTAAATTGAACCGTTGATTTGGCTAATTGGCCAACCAATCAAGGCCTCAGTTTTCCACTGTTCCAGTCACATTCTCAAATGGCAACTTTCATGCAAGGAAAGGGGATTTTAACCCTATCTCTGCCAACCCATAACAAAACAAAAACACAAATCCTCAATAATGAGACAGACCACTCCTAAAATTTAAAACAATTAGATAAAATAATGAGTGTGTACTTGCATTGGGTGTATCTGTCAGATTTATATTGACAGTGGAACAATTCTAAAGACTTTAAGAACAGGGTTACAATGTGTGCTTTGCTTTTCAAAAGGTACAGTGCCTCAGGGCAAAAAGAAGTTTTTCTTTTCATGTTTGCTTTCAGTTTCATGGAACGAGTTACATTAGGATGTTAGAATATTATCTCATCGGGGCACTTCAGTCACTTTTAGTTATGCTTGTTTAAGTGTGCAGTTTTAGTTATAAAAAGAGTTTTGTGAGTGAATGTGGCACCATCTTCTACATGGGTTTGATATAATTTAATGAACAGTGCTGAGATTGTATGACTAGATGCATGACTGAGGCAAGATTTTGGACAAGATAAATGAAACCTTTGTTTCAAGCATTTTTTGTCCTCACTACACAATTTGTTCAGTAAATAAAAATAAATACCATGATGTCATTAAAATATACCCCCGTGGATTATGGTATTGTCATATGTCAGAAACCATGCAGAGCTGTATCCAGTTGGCAAATGGATGAAATGTGTGTGGGTGTCAGTGTCTGTAAGGCTGGTGTGTTTCCATGTGCTTGGGGGGGGGGGGGGGGGCCTTTGGTTTGTTTCTTTGTGAAAGCCATTCCCCCCACCCCCGTGTAGTTACCCATGACTGTACCGTACCATGAAGGCAGTGCTGATAATAAAGAAAACAATGCCTGTGTGGGCTGTTTCATTATCCTGAGCCCAGCTGCCGTAACTGCAGGTTAATAGGCAGACTATGGAAAGTGTCATTGATTGTTACTAATCAGCTCTTCGAAGGTTCTTGATAAAGATAAAAAGGAGTAAAACAGTGATTAAAGAAGACTTTTTCCAGCTTTACCTGACTGCAGGATTCTGCTGCTGATTGCACTGATGAACAACTGCAGGGCTACTAATGATAAGAGACCCCTCTCCCATACACACAAACACACACACAGCTGCCTTTGTCTGCAGAGGCAACGGCGAGTCTGCTCAGAGTGGACAGATACTCTTTTCTGTGGCTGCTTTATGTCCCTGGCTATGAGGCACAGATAAGATAAAGGAAAAGTACGACTACACAAACAAAAAAGACCCATTCCGCAGCAGTTAGTCATAGTTTCTGGGTTTTTTTTAAGATTGCGAGTGTCTATCAAGTCTGTACACAAAGACCTCAAACATTAATAAGCTCACAGGCAACTGTATATTTTAAAAGGTCAATTTCACTGGTGTTGATCAATTAGATTTATATATTTTTAAGCCTTGTGAATGCCTGTGCACTACAGTACTTCATTTTCATACTGATAGACATACTGAGTCTGTTTCTGAAAACAGCTATATTGAATGCTTATATGATACCCATTTATGAATGTTTGATGACTGTGAAGAATCAAGCAGGGGTTTATCTCTGGCACTCTTGAGAAGCAGGAGACATCCCTTTTTAATAATGATGTCTTTGTCTAAGCAATTTGGCAACACAAGCCTGTGAACCTTGTTAGTCTTTTATCTTGGGTATTGTATCTCAGTGGGTTTACACTGTATAAATGTAAAAGGACAGGAACATACACCCCCGCCAAGGCTGTGCATTGAAATGTAGAGCAATTCGAATGATGCAAAAGGCCATGACGCAAATCAACAGTATGTACAGAATAGTATAAAATAAGAAACGGAAAAGAATGCTTTAATAATAATCGTTGAAGTGGTATTTAAGACCTAGGTGGCGTTTGTAAAGAAAATGAGGTGTTTGTATCATGGCAAATTATATTACAATGACTGATTTACAGTATGTGAATACCAAGTTTCATTACAATTGGATAAGCGCTTTAAAAAAGCAAACAAAGAAGCTTAAAAAAAACGCAATGTGATTCAGACTATTTTGATTGTTTTTAATGAAATGACACACACTTGTAATCATACTTCAGTTGTTCTTTATTTACATTCCTTAGGTTTCATAGATTATACTAATCTATTCACACTGTTTCCAAGCCAATTAAAAAAAATAAACTAACAAAATAGGTGCAGGTAATTCTGAGAAGGAAATGGGCTGATTGTATCTGCCCAAGGCATTGCTGGGGTAAGAAAAAAAAACCCGGCAATATTTTAATGATGATAGCATCGGGACCTTTGACTTGTGCGTTCAAAAGAAAACAAGAGCAGAGGGGCTCAAAGAAGCACGGAGAGCTTTCCTTTCTGAGTGGCTAAGCAAGGGCACTTCGTATAGCTTCGCACTGACAATGGCATGGACGCTTGTTTTATGTATAGAGGCTCTGGGTTTATAAGATCAGTGAATAGATGAACCCAGGGTCATTTCAGGAATGTTGTCCATTCTATCAGAAACTGGCTTTGATCTGACTGGAATTTCCCCATGCACACCCACTGGCTTCAAATCTCACTGGAATCTTCTGAGGTGAGTGACCAACATCAAAATGCATGTTCAGAACACTCATACCAGAAGCTACAATGCTGCTGCCCTGACTCATCTGCTGAGGTAATGCAGCACTTAAGAAAGATAAATATACTAAGCACCCTCTCTATAAGATTATTCCAAATGCATGTGGGCTTAACAGTGTCACAGTGTAACTACGTACCATGTCATACTCGAACTGATGAGGGAAACCTAATATTCGATGAAGATAACTGTTAAGTATGAACAGAGTGATGAGTGTATGAAATGGCTGACCTAGTAATATGGATAATTGTGGTAGTTAACAATTAGGTGAAATTTAACCACTTACTAGGTACCCAGAAGACCAGAGGTGGGCTGAATGGCCCCCTGTCTTTATGGAACTGTTCTAGGGTTCTGCAGTGACACATTCCACACTTCCTAGTGTCTCCAGGAAATGCTCTGCTTGTATTTGAGTTCCTGTTTGTTCAGGTATTCTTTCTGGATGTGTTCTCACTATTGTGTTCAGCCAGCTTTCTCTCTGTATTATAGCTTCAGCCATCACGGAGCTGCAAGCACTGGACCTTGTAGAAAGACAGCTCAAACAGCCCTACTTTCTCTCCAGAGGTACAAAAGGTCTCCAGACAGATGGATCAGCCACAGGGGCCTGTTTAATTGGTCACCACAGCCCTCAGCTCTGATCTTAATGGGCTTCTTTGTAATGGGCTAAATGATGGAGTGGCTTCACGATGCACAGCACAGGGACCTCCTGAAGATTGAAATGATCATGAAGCTGTGAAATAATGGGAGAAAGCTGTCAACAGCGAGTTGAAGCTTGATTTAGTTTTAACCAACCGTTTAAAAAAAAAAAAAAAACATAATTTTGTTATGGTTTGTTTTTCAAAGACTTTTTGTCTTCTTGTCCATCACAGAAATAATTAACAAATTGCCTGCTTGTTGGAGGGTAGTGTGTATACAGCACAGGCGCACACTTTTCTTTAAATAGGCCGTCCCTCACAGGACTGATTCAATAGCCATAGCTAAAATTAAATAAGGTTTTCTGCTTAGTATGAACAGGGTGATGAGTGTATGAAATGGCTGACCTAGTAATATGGATAATTATGGTAGTTATGGGAGGTATTCTGCTTTATTAACAATGGTATGGGAGGTAGTCTGCTTTATTAGCAATGGGACGGGAGGTTTTATTTTCCAGCCCCAGCATTCTGAATATGACAGATGTTTTTTTTTTTTTTCCATATAAAAATCCATAAATAACTTCAATAATGTTTGGCAATGTTCTTTGCTTTACCTGCAGTGAAAGGAATGTTTCCATTGCTGCCTTTCGTGTTTGTTCATGCTACACCACACTTAATCAACCCAACAGGTATTTCCCTTTGCAAATGCCATGTTGCCACAGTGTTGCAACCTGTCCGAGTCAATAAAGGGGAATTCACAACCTGGATCTGTGCTTCCTGTATTTAAAGTGTGAAGGTTAACAGATAATTCACTTGTAAAACAGTCAAACAGCATTTTAATTATTCAACAAATATATATGTATGAGCATTGACAATGTGTTTGGATAGGCTAATAAAGGAACATATTTGTTTTAATTAATTGGACAGTATTAGCTGCCTATACCTACTAAATAAATACAATATTTACAGGCATCTTTTTCCAAGTGTTTTGTTTATTTAACCAATGGCCCCAGTTGTTGTTTGTATTTCCTGTATAAAAGTTCACAAGAACACACACACAACCCTTTTATGTGGGTAAATTTGAACAAAAAGGCCCTTTTGTTCCTTGCACCTTCAAAATGACATAGAGCATTTATTATTACCTCTTTCAATGATATATTAACTGGGGCTCCCGGTGACGCATTTGGCTTAGGACACACCAGCACACATACATTTTACTCAGCTTTGAACAACTGTATACATTCCATGTCTCAGTGGACGTAGTAATCTGTTACTATAAATATGACATGAATAATTGGTTTTCAAACCGTGTTTAAGCTATGGAAGAAATAGCTCACTGTGTTATATGAAATGCCGCTTTCATTAAACTCGTCATTCTATAACCACTGAATAAAACTGGGGCATTCCCTGCAATACCCCCACACATCCCATAGTATTACAGGTCTTAATTTGGACCATATCTAAACATCCTGGAGTGTCTTCTTGCACCACTACCCTACCCCACCCCTCCCAAAGGGAATTACTGGTCAAGCGAATCAGACAGAGAGGTTCTAAAAGTTCTGTGACATATCTGCTCAGGTAGGAAAGCTTGTTAGCCAATGAGATTGGTCCCTCTAGTCATGCCATTTTAAACAAATGATTATAATTACCTAAACAGTGATGGGTTTATTGACCTCTTTATAACGAATGAAAAAGGTCTGTTGAAAGAGATCAATTATAGTAGTTTAATGGCAGTGCTGTTTAGATTTGAAATAGACCCCACCATGAAACAGCACTACATACTGTTCCAGATTTATGGCAACGCAAAGCAATAACACTTTGTTTCATGTCAGCTGCTTCTGATTTTTGTCAGTGTGTCTTATTTATGTCATTTGATATCAGACCTGTCAAATACTCTATGTATTGAGAGGCAATTTATGTTTTAATATGGTGTAAGTATGTATTTGATTCATTGGCAGCTGTTCAATAAATGTCAGTATCACTCTTCTTATCAGCATCCTGTTTTATTACTAACATCTGCATAACGCATTTCATAGCCATATTCTTTGGTTCAAACTTCTTAACTTGGCAACACATCTATCACCTGGGTCATATTAAAGTTTCTTATAGATACAACACTGCCAAAACATTACAAAGATTTCAAACTTCCATGATCGATGGCTTGTTAAAATGCAACTCGAGTTCATCACACATCCTGGACTCTCCAATTCATTAAAATTGATTTAATTCATGCCTTGGATTGAGAACGGGCAGAGTAGACTAGATATGGATTAGAATCAGATGGTTTACTTAACCTTTAAAAGGACACCTGGGGTGTTTGCACACCCCAAGCATCATGTTTTGTAATTATTATCTTCCACGAGGTGTTCTGTTGAAGGTTAACACAAACCTCAGCTCTGTGTGAATGTCTCTTGGGAGAATTCCTCCACTATGCTACATACTGCATACTCATATTTGGAATATGGCCAATCATATGCAGAATATTCCGTTTATATGAATTCTGTATTCTAATCAATTTAAAATGCATGTAAACTTGCTGTGTGGTTCTGCACAACACAGTACATTTAGTACAGGTGCAATCAGAATCCCCCAGTCGAATATCACACAGGTAATAAGCAACAACAATCAATGCATTGAGAATACGTTTATATTCAAATACAAGAAAAAACGGAGGCAACCTCCTAATACAACATGTATGTTCATTATATCATACAGTGGGTAACTTTGGTTCCAAAAGTGGGGGGTACAGTTTCAGTAGCTGTGGCATATAGTAATACAATTTAAAATAAATGTTGATTTCACTCAGATTGGTGCCTTTGTGGTCGTGAACAGATCCTAAAAGAACAATAGGACTGGATTGCATTGTACTGGTCTTACAGAATGGTTATTCTTGTCCTCATTTGCTTCAAAGAAGCTGTGGAATTGATTTAGTAGGATAGCTTCCTTATTCCTCTTCTAATAAATGTCATATGTAAGTTTTTGGCTTGTGATGCACCTGCTAAAAAAGATCCCCCCCCCCCCCCCCCCCCGCTATAAACCTGGCATTGATTAGGGTTGTGTAGATGTGAGGAAGACGTCACACACACTGCTTCTCGATTGCTTGTGATTATCAATTAATCTTTTTATTTAAAAACAATGTGTTTCACACTGCACATCCTATAGTTCTGCACATAATCAAAGATCTACTTCCCTAAATGTTGGCATGATGGTGGATTCCTCCCACATAATTTGTGTGACACAGACCTCTGTGCATTATGCAAGGCCTTCTGTATTTAGGCTGAGTAAAGCAATGTTGTATCTAAATATTCCAGCTGTATAGGAGTTCTCCTAGCATGAACTTGTCACATTGATTAAAGCAGGGTTTCCCAATCCTGGTCCTGGGGGACCCCTGTGTCTGCTGGTTTTCAGTTATTTAATGTAATCCTTAATTGAACTATTCATTAGCTTAATTAGACCTTTTTAATTGTTTTCAGCTTTTAAACAGTTGGAGATTTCAATTTAACTACACAATTTTATAAGTAACTTGAAATCTGCTACTTTTTAGGAGCTGAGAATAATTAAAAAGGTCTGATTAAGCACATTATTAGTTCAATTAAGGGTTTGATTAAGTAATTGAGAACTCGGTTGGAATGAAAACCAGCAGACATAGAGGTCCCCCAGGACCAAGATTGGAAAACCCTGGATTAAAGAACCCTCGTCCTCTCAAACGCAGCACAGAAGACGGCAGTCGCCCACATGACCTGTTCACAGAATAGGATGTTAATTATGGCAGAACATGTCATCTGGAGCTGAGGATCACCTGAGACAGGGAAGCCAACCTAATAGCAAATACCTGTGGAAACAAGACGAGAGAGCTGCTGTGAGTTATTGATGGCCTGTGGATAGATACTGTACAGAGATATCTCTAATACTTTGATTTTAGGTAAATCAAATTGTGTCTCACAGGCAGATGTGTCTCCAGTTCTGCCTCTGGGGCAGGTATGATACAAGTGCACACAGACTGATGACATCACAAAGAGGAGATCTTCCTCCGAGGTAGGGTGATGTCATCAACTCTTAGTGTATTTATACAACTAAGATTTCTGGATGTTTATCCATGAACTTAAATGTCTTCTAAATAAACCAACTAGGTAACACTTTACATGGTGACTAATTACTGTGTATTTACATAGTAGTTACAAAGTAAATATGTGTGTACTTACACATAATTACAATGTTATTATGCAGAATTACAATGTACTTAACACAGGGTTAGGGTTATATCATGCAAGTAGCAGCAGTCAGGTTATCTCTGCCTGTTTTTTTGTTTTGTTTTTTTGCAGACTTGTCCTAAACAAAAATTATGCATTTATGAGTCAATCTACACAAACCTGTGTCAAAGAGATTTTCTTATGCTTACCATATATTTAACAAGGTAAATTGGAAACCAATGTGTTGTTTTTATTCTTCTCTGTACTGGGTACTAAACACTCAGAAGGTAGGAACATACCTGTGCTTTACCCTATTACAAATCTGAGGTAATATGTTTTTGCACTGTGAAATCATAAATCAAGGGTGGTGAAAGGGGGAGATCACTTATTGAAATTGGAGCTATTAAAAGAAAGCCCCCCACTGTTTAGTGGCTTGCCTGAAAACCAATAAATAACTAGTTTATACCAATTGGAAAAACAATGAAAAACTATTCTCAGCAGGAAGATCAACATCAATGACATACCCTGCTGGAGAATGCATAATGTCACACAGCTGTGATTTCATGAAAACTAGACACACCTCAAAGATCAAAACCAGATGCTTCAAAACCCTTTTCCCCAGAACTGGAAAATCAAACAATCTGAAACAAGATCTGAACATTTGTATCTCTTCAACAGAAAAGCACTTCTATGTAAAGGTATCAACATATTTCTAACTCATTACACTTCCCCATATAATTGGATTATGGTCTAGTTTTAGGCCCTCATTTTGGCTCCATTGCTTGGTAATTCCAATAGGAAACTGACATGTTTCACATTTCAACATTTATTAACGAATAGCCATTGGCCAAGAAGAAAGAGATTCTGCTCCATGTCATCTCAAGTTTCAGCTGTTACAGTATAGTGTGTTCCAGAAAGGTCCTGTCGCGCACTTCTTTTCAGTGTCCGGGGCCTCTGTTTAACAAAGTGCATGCCTGCCTCACAAGCTCAGCGGACAGCACAGCCTGTGTATCTCTGAGACCACCAGTGTGGTGATGCTTCTGCTTACCTCACCCTTTCTATGCACATACCTTGGCTTTTGTTAATTTATTTTATTATTATTATTATTATTCACACATCATCTTATTAAAAAAGCTGTGTGTTTCCCTAGTTATCAAATTACTTATGAAGGTAAATCATTTTACTTGGCACAATCTTTTAATTACACCACCACAAACAGGTAACTAATGCAATAATTATGTGTTAAGGAGCAAGTATAGACAAAAGGTAGCTACAATTAGCTATTTGTAGATTGTTACTAAAGTGCTATGAACCAATGCACACCCATTCCAGTACCATGGTAGCATATCAGAATATTGTAACGGGACAGGCAATATTTGTTCCAAACTAATTGCTAATTGCTGGCAATGCTGTGGTCTGCTTGCGATTAAGCTTATGGTTTCTTCAAATTCACAACAGGGCAGGGGGTTGCATTTCTTCATAAAACATGTAATGGGGTCACGACAATGGGAAACCGAGAAGCAGCAGAGAAAACACAACTTTAAAACACTGCAACTCAGCACTCTGTTCCGATGTTCCCAAGACTATCACTGGGGGTTGTTGGTCCACTGAGGGCACAGGGTTCTTATAACCTGTCTGTCTCGGCTGATCAGATGTCCGCAGAACAGAGAGCATGCAGATGAGGAATGTGTAAGGCTTTGAAGTTTGAGACCACTGCTGTTTAAAGGCTTAGCAGGTATGATAAAAAACAGCTTGATACTTCCATGAAATCGATGCATGATGGGCAGTACAATGTGTTTTATTGGATCAACTAAACAAATATGATGCCTTGCTTCAGCTGATGCCCCCTAAAGGTTTGACCTCAAAGTGCAAGTGTGTTTCATTGACTTGGTCCAATAAGCAGTACTGTACTGCCTCGTTTTCTTGATAATTTTAAAGTGTCATTGCACTCAGTAAACAATATTTATTAATTATAAACAATACATTTACAGCAACCTCAAGTTAACTTCTTAAACCATGTGCCACCTTAAAACAGAAATTAAATACATATATCAAGATCATTATGTGTTTGCAAAAATAAATTCACACAGTATTATACCGCATGCAGTATACTGGTAAATGTTCTGCTATATTAGCACACAGTTTATTACAGTATGTGTAATCTTCAACACAATATATATGTATATTTATTTGTATGTATTTATTTGGCAGACACCTTTATCCAAGTCATGTATTGTGTTATTTGTAGTGCAGTTTATGTGTACATTTATGATTTTTATATTTAACTGAGCAAAAACATAATTATAAATGAAAATATAATAATTCAAGTAGAAAATGATACATGTGGATACATTTAATCATCTTACCAAGATCAGTCTCAGAAAGACACCATTGAATGTGTACAAATGTGTACCTAATTAAATTAATAACCAGGTAAATAAGCAACTAATTATGTCAATTGCATGATTTATTCATTGCAAGTATATGCAGGTAATGCAATCTTTCAAATCATCAAACACAATTCAGAATAACAAGCCTACGGTTACAAGAAGATAATTGCTTCTCTATAGAAAGTGCCGATCGTCTCAGACTATTTTCCCACCAGTGTTTCCTTCCTCTGTGTGTGTGTGTGTGTGTATGTGTGTGTTTGTGCATGTGTGTGTGTTTGTGTATGTGTGTGTGTGAGTGTGTGTGTATCTGTCTGTGTATGTGTGTGTTTGTGTGACATTCCAGGACTCCTGCTCCCCCGATGTGGGTATTCTGGGACTCAGGGATCATTACAGATGAGGGTGCGCTGGGACTCAGGGATCATTACAGATGAGGGTGTGCTGGGACTCAGGGATCATTACAGATGAGGGTGTGCTGGGACTCAGGGATCATTACAGATGAGGGTGCGCTGGGACTCAGGGATCATTACAGATGAGGGTGTGCTGGGACTCAGGAATCATTACAGATGAGGGTGTGCTGGGACTCAGGGATCATTACAGATGAGGGTGCGCTGGGACTCAGGGATCATTACAGATGAGGGTGCGCTGGGACTCAGGGATCATTACAGATGAGGGAGTGCTGGGACTCAGGGATCATTACAGATGAGGGTGCCCTGGGACTCAGGGATCATTACAGATGAGGGAGTGCTGGGACTCAGGGATCATTATCTCGTACTTGCTGGTGGGTGGGCGTGCCAGTGCTCTTTGATTCTCTCCCTCTAATTGGAGAGGAAGTGATTTTACTTGGCACTCTCCGTCTCAAGATAGCTGCTTGTGTTAAGAGACAAGACATCTGCTAAACAGCAGTGTGTGCTGCAGTTCAAGCCCACTAGGAGCTTTGCCATACATTGTGTCACTAGACTTGATACCAAGGCACTATAGTATTCTGGGGTGTTTTCATACAAAATGCACACAAAGAATGGAGGCCCCCTTTCTCAATGGCCCTAAATAATGTAATTCATCCTTAACTTTAAATACACTCAGCCATAGGTAAAATGGCTTGTCCTTGGTGAAGGCACTAGCTGAAACACGTATCTACTAGAGTTGACTAGTGGCTTGTTTCACTGAACCCGATTAGCACTAGTCTTAGACTATGTAATGCTACAGTGTGAATCGAGCCATTATGAAGCCAATAGCTTTAGGTTGATATCATCCAGAAACCAAAAAGTCACATCAAAGTATGGCAGCCATATTAGTATATCACAGGTCAAAGTGAAGGGTTCCATTAGATGTTGCTCAAGGAGTGCCCATAACATTGGAAATATTCAGCAAATTATTTATCAGATATTATGAGTCGAAACAGAGGCAGCAGCAGATTTACAAAAAACATATAAGCTCCCCTCGAGGGGCTGAAAAGATTTTCTTCTTCAAATGTTTTTTCTCTTCTAAAAAGTTAATTGAATGACTCAGTCTACTTGTCACTGTTGAACACATTTTATTGTACTGCTGTCTTAATGTATATATGTATGGTTTTAATAAATATGCTTGTTCTTTGTTGTTGCTTGGATAACAGTTTTTGGGGTCATAATAAACCTAACCCTCTTCCTGCAGTGGTTTTCTCCCAAGTAAATCAGAAGTGAAACTTTAATTAATGAAACCCACGCCTTTCTGTAAATAATCAGCACGCTATGCATAGAGGAAAGTAAAGAAGCAAAATGACTGCACTATGTATTTAAGTCTTATTTTTCTGAAAAGAAATTTAGATTTTAAATGCTTTCAAGTCATTTTCCTTCACCAAGTATCACAGGTGACTGTCAATGTAGTGTGTGGGTGTTTTGTTTTTCTTTTGCCCTTCATTGATAATTGTTCTTTTTGTCACATAATTAATTTTGCATATTTTTCAGTGTCTGCTTTGAGTTTATTATTGTTTATGTATGGATATTTTCTTTATTGTTTTCAGTGTTTACCCACTTGTGATGGAGATTTGATTTAGTATTATTATTTAATTGTGTTTGTATTAGTTGTACTGTTCTTTTATGCACAGGGAAGGGGTTGTGATTAGTCCCCATTGCTCCAAGCACCCATAATCAGCCACAGGTGCATTCAATAGCGACGCCCAGTACCATCATTGAAGTCCTATAAAAGGGGAACCAAAACTCACCAGAGGAGGAGTGTGGGTTGCTGGTGGTGCCTGGAGACTGAATGGACAGGAAGTTGGTCATTTTGGGGAGCAGGAAAAGCAAAACAACAACACACACAGAGAGACTGAGTTCCAGAGAGTTGCAGACTGGAGAAAGGGTTCAGAGTTGAGGGTGGACTGCTTAAGTATCATACAAAGGGAAGTATTATGATAATATTTAAGTACAAGATAAGTCAATAGTATAACGCTTCATGTAGAGAATATTGAATGTTGATTATTGTTGGACTGCATCTAAAAGTGTGATTGCATGACCTCCAAGTATCAGCTGAGTACACGGGTGTCCAAAAGACGCAGGTACTGCCACTTGTGAGGGACGTGGCTATATTAATGACTTATGTGTTTTGGCTCTGTTTCAAAGGCACTCGCACTGTAGACGGCATGACCCAGGAGATCGAATACCAGCAGCACAACACACACCCGAACTGTGAGGCCCTACTCTACGTTAAAAAAAAAAAAAAAAAAAATTATTTCTTAGCAGACGCCCTTATCCAGGGCGACTTACAATTATTACAAGATATCACATTATTTTTACATACAATTACCCATTTATACAGTTGGGTTTTTACTGGAGCAATCTAGGTAAAGTACCTTGCTCAAGGGTACAGCAGCAGTGTCCTCCACTGGGGACTGAACCCACAACCCTTCGGTCAAGAGTCCAGAGCCCTAACCACTACTCCACACTGCTGCCCGTTAAGTGCCAGTGACCGTGTCAGAAAGCAATTCGTAGAGCAGGGGGGCCGTAAGCAGGGTGTGTTAGGAACCAGATAGAGTGCTGTTTGGAATGGGAATAATGAGGGTGACGGTGCCAAGGCGGCAGAAGATATTGGGCATGGAGGAGATCAAGCAGGCCGTGGTCATTATGTTAATTACTATCTCCATGCCAGCGATATAAACAGGACAGAACATACAGAGAACTGTTTACAGGATTGGATCCAGAGGCCCCAGGTGATATTGTTATATCATTCTTTCCATACATACAGTACTTGTTGAAGAGGAGAGACTGAGTATGCTACTGTGGGACAGATAGAGATGAGGATTTGCTAGATTTTTAGTGCTTCCTTGTCTATCTGTGAAATTTGTCTGTGATATATTGACCTGTGTGTTAATAAATGGTTGAAATGTACTTAACTGTCGTGGTGTTTCCTGTGCCTTCATTGGGGAAGGTCCGGGTGGTCACCTCAAAGTCCAAAATTACCTGCAGGGGACAACAAGAGTATTCATAAATTGTTATACTTACCAGTGTTAACAATAACCCCTGACACAAGCAAAAAAAAATAAGCTGAAGTTACATCTCCTGTCCATTGAAAGCAGGTAAACAGCAGTTTTTAACAATCAGAACTATTTTTGGGTTAAGTGCCATTTTCAGGACTCTAATATTCCTCTACTATTTAGATTTCTGAACTGAAGTAAATGCACTGAATGATTAATACTATGTGTTTTTTGGTATTTGGTGCTTCCAGGGAGCTGTGTGTTTGATATTGACTGCTCTTTAAACACACGTCTGTAACACAGCATTGTCAGTTGGTTTTCAGTGTCGGACAGCTTTATCCAGAACTTTTTATACATGGACATTTATACCAATGTTGTTAGAGGAGGAATTGTTTGTTTGTTTATACCATACACCAGTTTCTAGCAGTGCCACTGTGTATGTTATAGCACATTCAACGTAAATCATTTTAAAAGGGATAGTAAGCCATAAAGCAACGAACCAGAATGAAAAATATGACATGACAAATTAGGGTTGAAATTGGGGAAACAAATCTCTGTGAAATGTTTTCCTGATATCTTTGGTATTCAAAGCTTACAGATTTGCATAGAAAAAATAATTCTACAAAGTATTGTGAAGATGTATGCAAATATGTGAATCTGGGATTGAACTAGCTGCATAAATAACCTTTCTTCCTAGCTGGTGTACTGTGATGCTGTTGTAAAGCTAAAGTGTACCTGAGTCTTTGCTGTATAGAAGACAGCAGCAGCTCTGTATGAATCCTGCTGCAGTATCATAAAGACACACAAAGAGGTCCTTAAAGCCATTGCAGCCAACAAAACAATTCCACAAATCATACCTGTTTTGCACTGCCGTTGAAATCTACTACTGCACCTGGGCCATTTCACATCAAGAGTGTCCTCCGGGTCAAAACATGTTCATGGCTGGAAGCATGTCAGTCAACATGGGAATCAACTGGTTAATGACAAGATAGAAGCCATTGATGGGGTGGGGACAGTTTCAACCTCCAGGTGAAATGACCAAGGCAGTGCAACACGATCTGATAGCACAGCTGCAAACAGATCACTCCAACCAAGTGTAGTACCAGATACCATGTTTTAAAATAAAAATCAGAGTTTCTTTCAAAACAGGACATGTGATACTTTGTAACGATTGGAAGTGCACAAAAGGTAAGATTTATACAATCACTTTAAAAGAACAAGCTTATACAGTACTTTTTATAGCAATGCCATTAAGCTGTTGATTTATCATAAAAAGACCTTACAAACACACTGATAGAAAATGAAACATACAAAGACTCACCTACACTAACCCTGAACACTAATCTATTCCTATATATGCACTTCCCCAATTTAATGAAAGAGCTGTTCAAGCCACTCCAGTACATTTCTGATTTAACCAGACCTAAAGTACATGAAATGTCGATGAGTACTGTACAGGGTAACACTATACAGTGTCTCTAATTACTGTGCATTTGCATAGTAGTTACATAGCAAATACATGTGTACTTACACATTAAATACAATGTTATTATGCATAGTTACAATGTACATTTTTTTGGCACAATATATGTACGTACACGATTGTATCAGAACAGGGTTAGGGTTACATCATGCAAAATTACGCATTAAGTACATTGTAACTATGCATAATAAGATTGTAATTATGTGTAAGTACACATGTATTTACGAAGTAATGACTATGTAATGTGAAGGATTTCACTGTGAAGCAGATCCAGAGACAAGAATGGTCATTTTTAAGCACTTTCGTGCAGATTTTATTATTTACAAAAATAAAGATAAAAACGACAAAACCAAAACAAAACCTAGCTCCCACATGGAGTACTACACTATACTATTTCACTTCTAGTTCTAACTGTATCGGACAGCTAAGCCGTTTACCGACTGCAGAGCCCTTATGACACACAAAGGGTTACACAGGACCTTGCTCCGACTCTTCCTCCACACACAGACTGCCCTGAACAAACCTTTTGGTCCTGTTTAAACACTTGCCTGCTACATCAATTATATTTAAAATTAATTACACCTGTGACTGTGCGAACACAGCCACACCCCCACATTTCTCTGGCAGGGACAGAAGGTAACCCTATCCCTGCCAATCCTCAACACATTTCTTTCAGGCAGGGATCTGCCCTGCCACAGTAAGTACACAGTAATTAGAGACACTTAATATAAAGTGTTACCACAAATGTAAATAACAAAACAAAAAATGAAAAGCTAATGACAAGTAGCTGTCTGTTTCTTTGACTCTCTAGTCTGCAGTATACCACGTGGGACTATTTTGCAGGCACATTTTCAGTATGAAAACTCCTTACTAACACTGAACTGCAAGCAGTGGTGTTCCTTCCATTCATCGGCAGGGTGAACTCGACAGAGCACCTTACACTTTACAGACAATTACATACGTTTCCAGAGCTGTGCCTCCACTCTATCACTGCATCCTATAAGCTGCTTGTACTTTAACCAGGTTGGGTGGGGCACCCGATCTTGCACAATCTTAGTTACAGAATCTCTATTTACCACTGTGTATTGCCACAAAACTAAATCCATTGTGTGGAACATTGCTTCAGGTTCTGTTTGTGATTCTTCAGAGTAATACACAGGAAAGCTACAGCAGAGAACGCTAGTCATAAATGTGAGTGTACCAGTGCATTGCAGTCTATAAAGCACAGGCACAGAGTTATAGAAAAGTATTATTAAAAAACATAGCATGGTGAACTAAGGTAAATGCATCGCATACACTTTCAAAAACTGCTAAATGATACGGTTTAGTATATTTTATTTGAATGAATTCACTTATACTGGTTCATATGTGGGATATAAAATTATTATATTACAACTCTGGTGAAACGTAGGAAGCTTAACAATCTGTAAATTACAGCTAGACACATTTCATCCAGCACTATTATATGAAATGTGAGGTGCATTTGTTTGGGATCTCTGTCTGTGTAATGATGAAAGCCTGATGAAGAGCTTAAACCCTTCATTGCTCTTTGGATGGGGTACAGCCACCTGCTTTTGTGTTACCTGATCTTTTTTTTAAATATGTCCTGCAGGAGAAACTGCAATGTTTTTCTGGGCACCAAAAGCTAAACAGGGTGTGCAGTACATTATATTTTTGCCATTAGGTACTCATAGTCCACAAGCCCAGTACCTACAATTTGACCTATCAGTACCATCTGGAGGGGTAAATTTTAACATGTTATTTTGAATTGGTATATGTCCCTAGTATACATTTCTGTATGGTTGCAATTTGTGGGAGGCAGCTTAACAGCCAGATTTTTCACTTTTTCAGGGGTACTATGTGTCAGTAGATGATGTCAAATAGGGCCTGTCCAGATATACCATGTACAATAATTTCATCTCATACTAAAATTATTCACATCATAGCACAAAAATACTCGCATTTGCTGCATTCTGAATGAACAAAACTAATTGTGGGCCTCCGTTTTTACTTTTGATGGTAAAATGGTTAGTGTATGATGCCAAAATGTGAGATGTGATTCACAACTCATTATCATATATTGGAGGAAACATTGTTTATTGTAAACCATTTTTATTATTATGATCCTAGACATAAAAAGATTTGAGATCAGAAATTCCGATGCTTCTTACTAGAACAAGTTCTTATTCATCACTCACATAACACAATGTAACATTCCAAATAAAAAGTCTACCACTAATATTACTTTTCTGGCCGTTTTGTGAAAACAGCATTCTGCAATCCTGAAGCAAAAAGTATTAAGACCATATTTTTTATAATAAAATTAAAACTTTAACTGTTGGTTGATGCAATACAGGATTGTAAATATTATATATGTAAAACTAATATACTTACAAACACTGTGTAAAGTCATGTTTCAACTATCTTACTCAACATAACATTTCAACATTTTGTTTATTTCACCCATATAATCTAGGATATGCAACATGTAACTGAGAAGTATTCTATTAGTTATCAACATAAAAGCCCTTTGCACTGTATATTTCACAATTGGTAAAACTGACTATACAAGGTATAGTGCAGACTCATCTACTTGCATGCATACATTAACTATATATAGTAAGCACATTTTGTAGGTATTTTCCTCACTAGTCTAACTCCATTCTTCATCTACAGGACAGCCTCAGGTGCAGGTGGCACATCAAGCCAATCTATCCCAATGTGCTCCTTGCCATCTTCTTTCTCAACAATCCAACCATTCCCCACTGGAGAAGGAACATCAGGGCAGTTCACTGGGCAACGTCTCCAGATTCCAGCTTGAAAATTGGCACGGAGGCAATGTTTGTACAAAGAGGCAGTACTGGGGGGCAACTCCCATGACTCCACCTCACCCTTCTTGGCACGGAAGAGTCTGTAACGCAGATCATTCACATCATTGGTTGATGCCTTAGCATTGCATATGAGACAGGTGAGTGATTGGAGGGTTTTCAACACCTTTGATGGTAGATTCCATTCCACACGAGTTGTTTGAGGGCTTCTTGGTATTCTAGATGTGCCTTCATAAGGGCAGATACCTTTTTCAGGACAGATACCTTTCCACCCCCAGCAAAAGCACTTACTGTGTGGCATCCTGTGACAGCAGGAAGGCCAAGAAGTGCCATGCTGACATCCTTGCCAAGAGACTGTGCCACCTTTTTGATGTCAATGTACTTGGTGCGGGCTTGCGTTCCACTTGTTTGGTACATTGAGCACTGGATTTCTTCACTGAAAACCACACACAGCACTAGAACTTCAGTCATCAGACACAATCTTCACTGTCTGGTGTCCTGATGAGGCTGCATGGCCTGCATGAAGCAGGATCCTTGTATCTGCTTCCTCTTGTGTGGATCTCAAATCCTCCATTTCTTCAGATCCATCCTCTGATATTTTAAAGCATGATTCCATGCATGTCACATATAGTTCTTTGCCAACTCATTTTTCTTTGTTCTTGGGTTGCTTCCACTCATTCACCAGCAACTTGATCAGACTTTCCTCATTGCCAGGACTGGACAGAAACTCAGCATTCAGTTTTCTCTGATCATGCTTTTTGGTTGACTCTTTAACTTGGTGTATCCCAGCATCCTTCATCCATGTCAGTAGCATGTTTGTCAGTTCTGTCAGCTTTAGAACTCAAGGACTCTCAAAGATGTCATTTCTGATGAATTTGTTCTGCAAGAAGCAATGTCTCTTGGTGAAGTGAGAGTAGTGCTTGAAACTTCATTGCTGCAGTGAATAATACATGATGAAACTTGTCTTGCCCTTCTGGATGGCCAAGGTCCTTCCACACCTCCTCCACCACCACCGTTGTCACCTTTAGGCGCACCATCACCTTCCATTTCTACAGCTAAACTACTCTACCTGAGGAGGAAACAAATATTATGAAGAAATTATATTGTGAGAAAGGATGTCAGTTAACTCTATCTGTAAATATTCGGATAATATGAATTTATTTGTATACTCATGGAGACCAGTACACACTGAAATTAATCAAAGAAAACATTTATGATCTCTAATAGATTAAAGCCATGTATACGTGTGTTTAAAATGAGTTTCCAAACATCAGTAAAACTTTTTATATCACCTATATCTTCACCTTTGCCCATGAATATAGGCCACATAAAATATTGTGTTATTACATATAAAAGCTGCCCAACTGGAAATGCTATCATGCAGATTTTGTTTTCATATGACCCAGAGAACAAAACTACATAAATGTATGTTTGCCCCTCCACAGGGTACTGACCACCCCAGCCAGCTCCTGGACTATCAAGGGGGTTTTCTGTATTGATTTAAAAAAAAAAAAAAAAAAAAAAAAATGAAAGTAATAATTACGCAATAACCTGGAGGTGAGCTCAGCCTATAAATCAATACACATCTCTCTCACAAAGAATCTACTCTGAACCCACAAGCGGGGGTGGATTTCTAACTGCAAGAGCTAATAAGAGCCAGTATCACTCACAGTGTATCACAATTATCTGTAATTGTGTTTTATTTACTGAAGTGTAATACACATTAACAGCACTTGTTTTTTTTATTACTTTGGGGACTGTTTTACAGAATGTAATTGCATGCTCTGTAGCATGGTCTGGTGAAAACATGGTAAAGCATGGGTATGTATTGTAAAGCACAGAAAGGTATGGTACTAAAAGAGGCAGGCAAGTCAATGAAACTCAAGAAGAAGCCAGGCATGATAGACACCCCAGTGGGATGTCTCTATTCACTGGTAAATGGGTGTTACAATGAGAATCAGAACATAACCGCAAGTGTGCAAATATTACATTTACTGACAAGGACAATTCCCCGCAGAGGGGCAGTCAAACAAATTCACAAAGTAGCTATTGTTGATGCATTCATCCATCTGTTATCATGTTGTTAGCACTTCAAATATCAACAGAATGGATACAGCCTACCCCAGACCAGATTAACTTACCATTTATTATTATTATTATTATTTATTTCTTAGCAGACGCCCTTATCCAGGGCGACGTACAATTGTTACAAGATATCACATTATTTTTTACATACAATTACCCATTTATACAGTTGGGTTTTTTTACTGAAGCAATCTAGGTAAAGTACCTTGCTCAAGGGTACAGCAGCAGTGTCCCCCAGCTGGGATTGAACCCACAACCCTCCGGTCAAGAGTCCAGAGCCCTAACCACTACTCCACACTGCTGCCCATACCAGAGCAACCACTTCAAATCCCAGAAAGTCTGTAGATCTAGATTAACACAACCTTTCATAAACATAACATAAACCACACACTGCAATATTGTATCATCCTTGTTAAAAATAAAAAAAATTCAACCGTGAAATGAATAGTTGTGGGGAAGCTAGGTCTCTTGTTGTCTTCAGTGGCACAGAAGAGCACTGAAATAAGAAAGAATAAAAACAGAAATTTGGAATGTCATCTATTTTTCAAATTTGTAAAATTTTAATAAAACACTGGAAGCTCTCTACCACAAATAGTTTGGAGGTTAAGCAAGTTTGACCGACGATGTTTTGAGTGTGCCCATCGTCTGGAAGTAAGAGTGAGTATTGTTAATATACTTGGTACCAACTTTCTAATTTTCCCTAGAATTATACCTGATTTCCATCTTCATTACGATATCAACACAATTTGAACAGGGACTCTGTCTGAGAATTCGCTCCAACCCAACCTCTCCCAGTCTCCATTAAATTAATATAAACATGGAAATCATATGATACTGTAGAAACAAACGTTTGTGTAGCCTCCGATTGCAGTTTGGATTGTGGCATCAGTTTGATTCTGCCAAGAGATGAGATGCAGTTTTGGGTTCAGGGTGCCGATGCAAACATGCTATCACATCTTCTGCTGTTCTTGTTTTTTTCTTCAGTATTGATTGACAGACTGCTGTTGTAGCAATTTAGAAACACGTTCTCAATAGAACTGACACTGGTTTGGATGTTATGCTTGGGTTCTTGGTTGTAAAGAAGGGTGGGAATTGGTAGAAGCAGAGATTCAGGACGCACTCATTTGTAATACAATCCCCAGAGATCCCCATGACAGATAACATCTGAGTGACTTTGAACACTGTGACTGTTATTCCCTGCTTCAAATTAAACTTTAATTTCAGGGTCAAGGGGCAAGAAAAAGCTATGTTTGGACAAAAGAGTGGATGCAGTATTGAGGTCAGGAGTCAGGATGTCCTAAAATGGTCCAGCAGAGCGGAATTCACAATGAGTTTAAAGGATTTGTTTGTCTTTGCTTTTACAAAGAAGTTCTATTAATTACAAAAAAGACACCACAACACAATAAGAATATCCTACCTCCCCACCCCACGCACTTATAGACACACACAGCGTAAACCAGCGAGCAGTCCTCACACCTTGTACATCGCAATAGTAAACATGATTAACACAAGCAGACCCACGTGATAATCGGGGATACAGGGTTTCCAGGTGACATGCATGAGCTAGTGCAATACAACAGGATTGGCAACAAATGTCAGCATCATTTGGTTTTGAACATAACAAGGTTTGTGTTTAGGATATGCTTTACAGCATGGATTTGTTGTTAGGTCCTGTAAGCTCCTTAATGCATTGACATTAAAGCAGTAACAATTATCCAGGGATTTGTTCGGGTTTCGTCTATAGGTTCACTAATGCTGACAATCTTACTCAGGAATACTGCATTGTATTGTTTTTAATGTTTGTCCTGGGTTCCCTTGGAGACGGAGGTATATTTAGATTTCAAAGCTTTTCTTGTTAAACTGTGACTTACCTGTGAAAAAAATACTGTTAAACCCCAGGAATAATGTGTAACGAAAAACATCAAAGGACATGCACCGTTCCTCTTCAAGCTACAGCTAGATGCAGCTGGCAGATACTATGCAGATTCAACAGTGTCATTCAGGTAGGGATTTTCTACAGCTGTGTGTATTTTCCTTAAAACATTTAATAATTTAATCTGACCTTGGGATTGATTCCATCGCTACCACCGGAATAGGTGAATATTATTATTATTTGTTTATTTAGCAGACGCCTTTATCCAAGGCGACTTACAGAGACTAGGGTGTGTGAACTATGCATCAGCTGCAGAGTCACTTACAATTACATCTCACCCAAAAGACAGAGCACAAGGAGGTTAAGTGACTTGCTCAGGGTCACACAATGAGTCACTGGCTGAGGGGAGATTTGAACCAGGGACCTCTTGGTTATAAGCCCTTTTCTTTAACCACTGGACCGCACAGCCTCCTGTCGCATGTCAGAAGCTGGATGTTATTACTTGTTCTGATGTCTCTTCCCTTTTTAGCACTCAAAATCTCTCTCAACTACAGGGACCCTTACAGGACATGAGGCCCTATAGTTCGCCATAAAATGTGAGTGTGAAATCAGCAACACTCAATTGTGTTCAAATATAAAGACAGTTATTTGAGACACCATGGAAGACTTGTCTTTACATAAACCACAGAATTTAACATTAATGTGACTGAATTCCAGACAATTTAAATTACATGTTGATGTACATGTTAAAGATAACTGGGTGTCTATTTTCTTGCCCTTCAATAAAGGTACAGAGGCATCCTAGTTCTGTCAAGATTCATACTATTGGCTTGTTTACCCAATGTCTCTTTGTGGCAGGGCAATAGGAGAGAGCCCTGCACATTATAAAATGTATATTTAGTATTATTATTATGATTTATTGTTTATAAATGATGGCAAATAGCTGTGTGAGTTTTGTTCTTGTTTGGCAGCATGGATAGGGTTAAAAGCCTCATCATAAAAACCTTGTGCAGAAGGTGACCATCTCCTGAGTTAATTCATTGATTAATTGTTTCTAATCGGGAGATGGTCACCTGTATAAAAAGCCTCCAGTTTCCTGCACTCTGTGTGGAGAGTAGTGGAGAGAACAAGAGCGAGAGAAGGAGTCTGAAACAAAGTAAACTAAAGATAAGGATCAGTGAAGGCAATTGCTCAGTCTGACCTTAGTGTTCTTTTGTGTTTGTGATTTGTTTTTTGTGTGAGTATTTAATTTGCTCTTTGTGTCTATTGTTATTCAAATATTTAATTAAAATATGAGTGCAGCAATGCCGTTTGCCCGTACCTACCTTTGTGTTTTGGTTTCATTTCCTGGTCTGGTGTTACCACTGCAGCTCTCACTGCCACACTCTTCTAACACAAAAACTCTTTCACAACATTTCAAATACTGAACAAAACCTTATTTTGTATCTTGGTCTGCTGGATGAGTTTTGATTACCATAGATATTCGCATACATGGTAAAGGGGGTTAATTTGTAAATAAAAGGTACTTAAAATTAAATTATGGTATTTTTAATGAACCTTGATTTACAGTAGCTTCCACATATGCTTCAGGTTCTCGTCTGCTTGTGGGTTTCATGTCTTATTGTTGGTGTCAGTAGCTGCATGCCGACCATTGCGCAGCCGTGTTTTAACATAATCTTCAGGTTTGAACAATACTAGACTGATCTGATGAACAGGAGCGATGACAAAAAACTAGCAATTGTCTAACTCATAGACTTCCCATCATAAAATAAAATGTAACACTACAGTTTGTCATTCAATTCATAGAAAAGTGTTTTTTTCCCCTCATACGGCTCATCATTTGCACACTGTTTAATTCTCGCCTGTCAAACAAATGAACCCCTGCATGGTAATGCAGAAATCAAGAAGCAAATATGACCACAGTTGTATCATTGTACTGCATTCAATGTATGCTAATAGCAGTGATAAACTCTCACTCTGGTAGAATGGTCTGGTGTCGACACCCTCTGAAATACCCAAGCATGCCATTCAGTAAAGCATCACATGCCAATCATAGCACAGTGTGATTATTGCGTGTGGTGCCATTAGTAACAATCAGGTTAACAACTTACACATAACACAGTTACTCTTATTTGTTCAGCCATTGCACAGGTCCATTCAACCATCAATCTATTTTTGCTGTGTGTTATCGCACTTTTCATAACAGCCTTTAGAACCACAGCTTCAATCCATTTTCAACCTTGCCTTTATACAGGTTGATTTTAAACATGTCCAGACACAGCCCACAATGACAGGCTGCCTCGGTTTCAGATCCACAAAGCCATCACACTAAACCCTTCACTGGAATTACTGATAGCGTGCAGGCTCCTGTGACAAATTCAGGATTATGAAATTGCCTGCATTGGGAGCTATACCTGGATGTAAACAATATATTAATCAAACAATTTCAGCATAAAGTTTCACGTCAACCAGAGTATTCACATTTTTAAGCTGCACTGCAGAGCAGTGAAAGTTACATTGCTGTCATCTGTTGCAAAAACACATTAGGGTACTTTTTAAATTTTTTAAAATTCCTAATTCAAACCAAATTCAAACCTGAATCTATTTCAAGGTCATAACATTAAATATAAACTAAAAATATAGATAACCTCCTTTTTTTTAAAGCATTTTACAATATATTTCACATTTTGTAGTATCTTATTGCAATTTGTTAGGTGGTCCAGTTTCTTGAAATGTGTTTGTCAAATTTATACTAGAATTTATTGTTATTTAGGAATGTTCCCGCAGTCATTAAGTGACGTTACCAATGTAACGTCACTTAATAGGGCGCTGGGCCACTGTGGTATCCCGCTCTGTGGAGTTCTCGGCGGACCGTTTTTGATGAAATTGGTTGCTCATGCCCCAGGTTGAAATTTGCAGTCAATTCATCTGCAGTTGCTCACCTGTTTTGCCTTGCACTTTGAATTAATGCACGGATATCACGATCCTGGAGTATGCATATCTGCCCACTGTTGCCCTTTTCTGATGATGTCTTTCCCTCGGAGTTCAATGCCGACATCACCTTAGACACCGTTGCTTGTGAAACATCAGCAAGTTGAGCTGTCTTGGTCACTGAAGCTCCTGCCAAATGCGCCCCAACAATCACCCCTCTTTCAAAGTCACTGAGGTCTCCTCTTGCAGCCATGCTAGCCATAATTATAGGCAACCAGGCCTGTCCAGCATTTTTATACATGACCCTAAGCATGCTGGGATGTTATTTGCTTAATTAACGCATGAGCCATGTTTGTAAAATGTCAGGTCTACAGTAGTACTCAAGTACTAAAAATTGGCCAATAATGTATTGCTTATTCAGGGGCATTCTCGCATAATTTTATAAGCATTGTTAAACAGCTCCATGGGATATGCAACTTTGAAGTGGTGTTTCTTTAATTAAAAACAAGGTGCCTGACTCTGATCAGATTAAACACGCCGAAAATGATGACAGATGACAACAACAACTGTGCAAGAGGAAGCTAGCAAATAGTTGGGGTTTATAAAACCAGCTAAAACAAAACAAGGTGTGATCTGAGAGATATGTAAACACAAAATAAGTCCTTGTTACAACTTCAAAGCATTTCAAACTCTGAAACCTGACAGGACAGTTGCAGATAGGAAATCGTGGGAAGAGTCGCAGGGGAAGCACTTGGCGGTTATCTGTCTATACTTTCCTGTGTGAAGTGTGCCCAAAGCCAAATCAAAGGGAAAGCCGATTTTAAAAAGAAACAAGCCAAAGCTTTGCAAGCATTATCGGGTCTATCGCACACTGAAATAATAATAGTGAGAGGGGGGGCCTGGCAAAGTGGCATGTTTAATTTTCATAATCTGTCAGGTGGTTCTGAAGTAGGGCCCTGCTGACTGAACTTGAAGAGAGATTTGTTTTGTGATAGCCGTATAATGAGAGAAAATGGGTGTAGAAAACTGCTTGGATGGATGCCAGTGGAATGTCAACAGCACGCAGATTAGAAGTGAAACATTTTCCCAATAATAAAGCATTATGCACATGTGCACTGCTGGTAGCCAGCCTTCCAGTGTGGCAGACTTCATTTGTAATATTGTATATTTGGGGGTTTGTAGTCTGCGTATAATTATAACTACTGTTTAGAAAACATCTTTGATGGTGCAAATAAGTAGAAAACAAATCCATCCTGTTGGAATTACTGGAAATGTACAGCTACAAATGTAGAGTAGCTACAACATATACTGTAACCCCACCTGGTACTCATTACAAGCAGGAGTTTCTTTTTACATTGGCGTTCATGTCTTGTCAGTATTCTCCTAACGAGGCTGTGTGGTCCAGTGGGTAAAGTAAAGGGCTTGTAACTAGGAGGTCCCCAGTTCAAATCCCAGCTCACTCACTGACTCACTGTGTGACCCTGAGCAAGTCACTTGTGCTCTGTCTTTCGAGGGAGACGTTGTTGTAAGTGATTCTGCAGCTAATGCGTAGTTCACACACCCTCATTTCTCTAAGTCACCTTGGATAAAGGCGTCTTCTAAATAAACAAATAATAATAAAACAAATAGGCTGTACATTAAAGTACAATATATGTTATTGAGAGTTACTGTACTGTCATTAATAAGGACAGTATTTATTTCAACTGTGAGTCTTTGTTGGTCCATCCATTATTAAATGTGCATTCACAACTGTACTTTCAAACAGAAGGTCAGCCCTGCAGATATACACTTGTACTCTCCAGGTGCCTGGCCAGCAGGGGCTGCTGTAGTGAGAAGCAGTCCCTGACGATTCTGACTCCCGAACTTGCAGGAGCGCCAGTCAATATGACGATTCCTGTGGAATCCCTATAACCGGGATAAGCAACTTGGCACAGCCAGGACTCAAACCTGTGCTCCCCTGATTGTATGACTCACCCTGCACACCATGTGGTTGTGCCACTCGAGAGCTATTAGATGCATTTATAACAATATTAGTTTCAGCCTCCTCTGGCGGATATCTACTTGAGTGCTATCTTCTTTTTATCAGCATCCTAACCTTGATCCAGCATTCCTCGATTGGATTTTGATTAGGAGACTGATTGGGTTGCAATACAGAGGGCCTTGATGTTTTCACCCCTGTACTAAAACATTCAATCACAACCGTCTTGCAATCACTACAAAATACATATTGCGATATTGTCCTTATTCTTGAGCAGATGAGAGGAGAAATTTGATTTTGCTTGCAGAAGGTTGTGAAGGAGAACCAGCCAGTTGTGTAGGAGTTGGATTTCTTTAGGTATTTTCTCTTTAAATTAATGGTGGGAGGTAGATGAGAATTGCTGACTTAATGGGGAAGACATATGCTGCTGGTGAGTAGTCATTATCTGAAAATGATTGTGTAGTCTTGAGTCTGTAAGCTTGAGTCTGCAGCTGCGTAGCGAGGCAAAACAAAAAACAGAAGACAGACAGCAAACCCAAGGCTTGGGGTATAAATAGGGGATTAGCAGATGTTATTGGTAGGAAGGAAGTAGGGGGAGAAATCCTCGCCCCCCTGAATAACACACAAGTTTACAGGGATAAAAAGCTTCCTGCAAGTTCTATGTAATTGTTTTTTCACATGGGAAACGTGAGGTTTGCAATCATGTCATTGCTGTGCTGTACTAGTTAGAGGGTGTTAGTCAGTGGAGTGGTCCAGCCGGAACGAGCCAGAGGGTGCTGCTCTTTCATTGGGTGATTGCCAACTGATGTTCATGTGTTCTTGTAGAAAGAAGAGACTTACATTTCAAAATATAAAAAAGTTTAAAGAGAAGAAAGAAAGAAAGAAAGAAAGAAAGAAAGAAAACCATTGAAATGCCAAAATGAATGATAATAAATCACAGTGCCATGTAACTTTACCTCTATTGAATGTTGCATAACAAGATTTGTTAGTTCCAATTGGAACACTTATCTCAATGCCAACTTCCTGTCAGTCGCATGTTAACCACAACACAAACATTGAGTCCCAGTAGCAATAAAAGCTGCCAACTGTCATTTTCAAGGAGCTTTTTTTTATGTATTTACAAGAAGATTACATTGATTTTGCTTCTGTCAGCACTTCTGATAAAGCTGAAATCGTTTCCAAGAACTGCCACGGCAGTCATTTTGATGGTTTGAGGTTTTCAAATTTATATTACTCAGCATGTTGTAAAGTTATGGGGGTGTCTGTTTAGACTTTTCCTAAATACATGTATTAAATACCCTGAAGGCGTTTCAAAGGCAGGATTGCAAAAATAAGGATGTTATAATCCCGCCCACCTAGAACCGCCAAAGCAGTCATTTTGACTGCCTTTTACAATACATGTTTTTATTTAGAATATAACCTACAATATTCTATTTTTTATATACAAGCCTGTTGTTATCTCTACTGGACCTGGCAGCCATCAATCCCTTTGTTTTGTACAAGGAATGCACCAGGGAACATATCAGTAGGAGAGGTTTCATCTTGAAGCCACAGCACTTCAGCAGAAACATTTCAATCAAAAAACTGCAAAGCAGCAGGCTGCTGCAGCTCCACCTGGATTCAACGCTGCACCCACTGACACACGCAAGAGAAAACATATGTTACTTTCATTTTAAATTAAAAAAATAATTTCGTTTTTACAGGTTTGTATGTACATATACCTGTTTCTTTTGAATTACAGTTTTTCATTTTTTGAAGTAGTGCTTTCTTTATATGTGGTAAGTTAGATAAACCCTTTTATGTTTAATTGTTCATTTAAATACAGTGTTTTGGCTGTGCATGTGTTTGATATGACGTTCTTGAACAAAACTTTTGAGTTGTATCCGATAGTTTGTCTTTCATTTTAATATTGATGTTGTTTAAAATGTAACCGTCACAATGACTGCCGGCGGTGGTTTTAGGTATGAGTATAACCACGGCAGTTCTACTGTTAAAACAATAAGTTTTATGTCCTGGTACAATATACAAATTTCAGCCATCATCTTCTCTCTTGGAATAGACATTTAATAGTCTGTGTTGGCGTTCTGATGGTCGAAGAAGGATTGTATTGGTTCATGTGAAAAACTCATGAATAAAGATTCATATCTAGATTGATGGGAAAATTAATCTTAAGTATCAACCCTCTAATAAATCTGCAGAAGAGACCCTTTGAAGTTAAAAGCTGTTTGTCACACATTTGTAAATAATTACTGGCTTTGTGACAGGGCTTGGAGATTGAATGAACTTGCAATATGTTGATGGACAGATTCCCATTAATTAAATCAATTTAATTACTTTGCCCTAGAGCAAAAATTGCTCGAGCAGAACTCAATGTACCCAGAAACAGCATGCTCTATGAAATATTTAAAGTAAATTGCTTTAACCCATTAAGACCTGTACTGACCAAACTTAAAATTGCTTTTCGTATTTTCATATAGGTAGCAAAAGGACTTTGGTGGCAAAATCAATTTATTGCATAATCATGCAAATAGGTGCATACATGTATGTATAGGGGAGTTTATGTGTGTGTAGCAGGGCTATACAAGCTGTAGATGTATACACAGCTTGGCTCCCATATCTTGCATTTGCACATGGGGGTGCTGTGGGGGAGCATATACTCACAACCAGGTGCATGGGTGTGTAAATGAAACCAAATATTAACTACACAGTAGTTACTTAGTAAATTCATGTGAACATACACGCAATGTTATTATGCATAATTACAATGTCATTCATTTGTAATTTTTGTACAGAAATGGGTTAGAGATAGGGTTAGGGTTAGATAAATGAATTGTGTTAGTGTTAGTGTTAGTGTTAGTGTTAGAGTTAGTGTTAGTGTTAGTGTTAGAGTTAGGGTTAGGGTTAGATAAATGAATTGTGTTAGTGTTAGTGTTAGTGTTAGTGTTAGAGTTAGGGTTAGGGTTAGATAAATTAATTGTGTTATACAGTGAACAGAGTTGGACATGCAGTTAGCAAAGTGCTGCTGTTGGTAATTAATGAACGCGGTAGCATGGAACCTAAAGTAAACATACAATCATCTAAATGCATTTGAGAGCTGTCTCTAGATATCAGATGGTAACGCTGTAAACTGTGCTACATCTTATAAAATGTTCCCTTTATAAAAGCATGGAAGTGTGAAAGCATTGCAAAGCTCAGAGAGGTATGGGAAAGCATAATAAAAATAAAAAAAGGACTTTCTTTTTTACAAGTGCATCGATATTTCAGGAGGTCAGTGGAGAACAAATACCATTAGCAACATGACACTGTATTTGGCAAGGATTCAATATGGCATTACAGTAATCCATCGCATATCTGACTGCGGTGGGATCAGAGTAAGGGCGGATAAGTAAAAAGTCGGATGAATGAATCCTGTTTTAAATACCATTATACACACTGTAACAATTACTATATTTTCACAATTATTGTTCTGAGATTCAGCTTTTATGAGAAACCCCTAGTTTAGAAAGATACAGGATAATGCTTGTGACAGAGTAGCCGTCTGCCGTGTGGGTGCTTGCATTCGCTGCTGAGTGACAGGCAGGAGATCGAGACGGAGGTTGAAGTTGATACACCCCACAGGTGAACAGGATTTATTTACATATCAACACAATGAACAGCTCATGTGACACTACCAGCAATGGCAGCACACGGAGCACATACAACAGTGTATGGAAACTTTGGTAGGATCTACAATCTCTGAACTAATGTTCTCTCTTAAATAATAAACGAACGTTGCTGAAGAGGTTGATCATGGCGGATAAACGGTGAGGACGGATATGTGAATGGCGGATACGCGACGCAGTACTGTATAAAGTCAACCGCCCTAACAAAACCGTTGGGGGGCACATAGCATTTACTCATCCTCAGTGAGAATTTCTCAGCCTTGTCTTGGGGGTATCACCCTTTCTCGCAGAGGGTGTGGGATTCTGGCAAATTAAGCCAGTGCTAATTGATGCCACTGGTGGCATGGACTTCTCTAAGAGGCTGCCAAACTCAAAGAGTCTGTAATTCTTACCTTTCTGTTTGCTCAAATAAACCGAGCTACATCTACAACAGGTGGACGGCAGATAAAGGACCTTTTGTACTGCAGTGTCCCACTCTGGTCCAGGCATTTCAAAAACGGTCTGGATTTGAAATATATACAGCATTAAGAAAACTCTTTTGAAGGGTCTGTTTGGACCCTGGACTGACATGGAGCCTGCAGGTGAACAGCACAATGCGGTTCTCACATCGACAGCCAGGATTTCAAGGGTGCTTCAAATTAAGTGTGGGAGGCCTAAAGTGAGAAAACGCTGGTAGTTATTTTTAACTGGACTGAAGGTCAGAAATTAGCTTTCATTTGAGCAAAACCCACAAACAAAACCCATTGGAGCTCTTGCATCCCATTCGCACATCTAATCCCGCTCTGATTATGTAGAAGATCCAGGCTGGCAAAGTTTCAGGGCCTAGTGGTATTAAACACGATTAGGTTAAGGGCGCCTATATTTGGCTGTGCAAGGCGAATAGAGAGCAGGTTACATTGCATTAGGCAGGGTGACATATGTTGAAGACAAGTATCAAAGTGAGACAAGACTCAGTTACATATCCTATGGGAGTCCTTAATGTATATATTATTAGTTGCAATTTGGTGTTGCTAGCCTGTTTTTCTTTTAATTGTTCCCATGTTTCATTTTTTTAATAGACTGACATCCTTTTCAAGGTTATCAAATAGACATTTGTCTATGGAAGTTTTATTTCAAACAAGTTGAGTAATATAAGGACAAAACATGTACCCAAATTGACTTAGACTCTACTGACATGCATATAATGGTGAGAATACACAAAACCCATGTTTCTTTAGCAGAGCAGACAGCGTTTTAATCTGTGAAGCTGGAGGCTGGGGTGTGATCCTCTGTTGTCTGTGGTTCCTTACACTTTGTCTTTTAGTTTCACTATTTGACTACCTGCTACCAGTCATGCAGAACATAAACAGCTTGGATGAACAATGGTGATTTACTGAGGTGTCAATATTTTGGGATTGTACAGTACATGAGGGTACATGTGGATTTGTATACAACATATTTGCAACATGGAAAAACGAAAATATCTCCAGATCATGTTTTCTGGGGGTTTATCTAATCTTGTATCACAGTTTAACAGCTGCAGGGTAGAATATAAAACAGTACAGTAAATAATGAACAGCAAATAAGAAACATTTCCCATCAGTGCTCCAGATCAGGTTGTGGGTCTGTGAGTAACTTACCCTCTAATTTGAAGACTGAAAGAGTAACATTTATTTTCAGGGGGTAAAATGCAGCATTACCTAGAACTCGAGTAATCTTGATAAATACTGTACAATCTTTAATGGTAATGGGGTAGGCATTAAAAAAGAGCTTTCCATTTTAACTGCAATATTACTTTGAACTACTGTACAGCCACGCGTGTGTTCTACAAGTTTCTTCATCAGTGCAGCGCATTTTTTTCGAGGTATCACACTGACTGCAAATTAATTACGTTACTTGTATTTTAACATAAAATTCTTAAACTCAGTTAAAACTTCAGTATAAATCCAAACAGATAAATAAGATAAGTTATAAACCACTTGTTTAGCAGTTGCCTTGATGGTTCCAGATGGATTTGTAGCTGAACTGGGATGTTTAGGATTCAACCTGTGTAGCTTTGAAATGTTCTGATTCTTACTGTGATTAGCTGCAAAGACAACAGGGCTAGCCAGAGATTGGATAATTATTTATTCATTTCTTAGCAGACGCCCTTATCCAGGGCAACTTACAATTGTTACAAGATATCACATTATTTTTTACATACAATTACATTATTTATTTATTTAAACACATTATTTTTACATACAATTACCCATTTATACAGTTGGGTTTTTACTGGAGCAATCTAGGTAAAGTACCTTGCTCAAGGGTACAGCAGCAGTGTCCCCCATCTGGGATTGAACCCACAACCCTCCGGTCAAGAGTCCAGAGCCCTAACCACTACTCCACACTGCTGTTTGTTGGTTGTTTTTTCTTGTGTACAATTTCCTAGTAACTGAAGACATTGTATTCTGGGAGATGTAGTAGTTAGTGGAAATTTTAGGGGAGGCAGACAAGCTGTGCAGCAAAATTGCTACGCATATTTGTACGCATTAAATTTAAATTAGTGCGTATTTCTGTTTTTTTAATGCGTAAAAACTGCAGGTACGCAGCTTACCTGGACCACTGCTTCCCATAACATTGACAATTGGAAGTACCATGGGTAGCCAGTGTTTAATTGTTTTGCCATCATACTCGATTACTGCTCTCCCGAAAGAATCAGCTCTTTAGAGATGTCAGGAAGGGTCAAGAAACACTTTCACCTACAATGAGGCCTCTATCAAAAATGTGCATGAGAGTACCTATATCAGGGATTTGTAAAACAAATGATTCAGTCATGCAAAGGAGAAGCTGTTTATAAAAAAGTGTAGTACAACTCTTGATTGTATTAGTGATTTCCCTTGGAGAGGTGTCATACAGTGGGTTTAATCATTTGGTTTTTCATTCCTGTTACATAGTAAAGCCTTAGTTTACACCTTCTATAACATGCCATTACACAGTGATCGTTTACTTTGTTTTAAATGTTAGACATTCAGGAAACAATGTTTTGTAAGATTTTTACTTGGCTGTGATGTCACAATCGCCATTTATGTTCATTAAAAAAGGTGATGAAGAATACCATTACCTGGCTGAGATATGTAGCTGATTGTGATGTCACCGTCTTGTTGGACTTTGCGTTTGAAGGGAATTAAATTTTAAATTACCATTACTGAGAATGAAGCACGGTAGAAACTCAGTATAATACGGCTGATGTGATCAAAGGTGTTTCCTTGTGATGTGTCATGGCGTGCAGCCGCCTAACCAAACAGGCATTCTGCTTGGCTGTAAAGTCCCCAACAGTCTATTCTAGCAAGCAACAATATTCACTGTCAAAATGACCTGAAGAAACAGAACCATTATCAAACTGCAACATTAGCTGCACTTGACGACTGTCCTGTGTGTGGAGATGTTGTTTTTTTGGGTTCGCCTTGCTGTTTCAGGATGACTGGGGTTATTACCTCAGATGGCAGTGTGGAATGTATGGCTGCTACATTCACAACCGGTTGTTAATACATGTTTGCCTCACACTGCGTTTGCTTTCCTGTTTTTGTTTTCCCACCAGCCATGTGTTTATCATTGTCTGAGGGTGACTATATCAATGATGACTTTCCACAACTACTTATCAACAGGCAGACAGGACAATAAAAATACCCGTAAAAAGACTCCTTACAGTTCGACTCCCACACCCCAAACCACAGGCCCACACCATCATCCCCGGTGAGGCAGACTGAGAGGCAAGGTGTCATTAAAGTAACAGCTGTGCGTGACAAAGCCAATCATATCTCAGCATCAACACTGGCTAACCACACTAAGAAGATACGCTTAAAAACAAGGGCAGCCTGCTCAGGGAAATACTACTACAGCTTGGTTTCACATCCCTGACAATGTACACATGACTGAGTGGTCTTTGTGAAGTAAACAATAATTATTATAACCCTTAAGGAATGTCTCAGCCAGTCAGGACCCACAGATAGATCCCCAGGTTTATAGAATGTGTAGATTGTGTTTTGTTAGGCCCTTTTGGCTAAGACCTCACTATCGCCGCAGCGGTCCTCTCACCCTAAACTACACGAGATTCTTATACAATGAGAGACGCCCTACACACAACGTATTCACTTATATGAAACCTTATATCAAACTCGAAATACACTTTATAGACATGTTAGCTTATCAAGTCCAGCTGAGACACAGTAGCCTCAGGTGGCAGTATATAATTCTGGGTCTCAAAGCGTCTTTCAAACAATTGCAATTTCAGCTCTTTCCATAGGCTATCTGCAGCTTTGCCTGCTCAAGTTCACTCGACTTGTGTTTTTATTAAATTTATTTTAAATTGGGTACTTGTCAAACTGAATCTGTGTAACCTGTCTACATGTGTTGCTTTCAGCACTAATATGGTATGCTATAAGGGCACACGTGACTGATGTTGACAGTGGCATGCGTCTGGCTGCCCCTTGTATTGTGTGTGGTCTGAATGACTGGGTGTGACTTGTGACAAGCCCTGTCTGTTTTAATTTTGCATATTTTTCATAGAACAGCCTAATGCTGTATATAATAATTTGCATTCCCAGACAATGTCAATTTTTAATTTGGCTAAAATTCAGTTTTTTTATCAGTTACAGCCTATAACCTAAACCTTTAAAATGTATTTTTAAAAATGTGTTTTATTGAGTACAAATGAAACATTTTTAATGCCAGGTTTCAGGCAAATACGACAGTTGACAGTCAAACTGCCTCCCTCTCTCAACAGAAGATTGTACTCAGGAACTGTATTAAACATACAAACAAAACGTGCTGTTGTTATTTATTTATTTCTTTGGAATTGTGTCATATGTTCTACACACGGGATGAATCTGCTTATGGGAATTCTGATATATCTTAAAAGTGAAGGTTGATTTCTCATACGCGGTTTAAACCAAACCCTAGAAACCACTGTAATGCACAGTTTTGGTCTTTGTTTGTTTTGTGTTTTTTTTTCATTTTGGCACAAATCATTAGTACAGAAGAGACACCTTTCAGCAGCCAAGTCTTACTGTAGATTACTGTTGATGTTTACTGGACAGGAAGCTGGTCTTGCTCCAGCACCACAAGAAAAGACAGTGGAGGTTTAAGCCAGTAAAGTGACCGGGTCCAAGCCAGTCAGGTGTCTAGAAATCTGTAACCAGGGTTACTGCAGAATCTGAATGATACAAATAAAAATAAAAGTTTGTGATTGCCAACTATATTTCCACCACAGAAGGAAGTTCAAATTGATTCTTCAGCTAAAAACAAATTATTGGCATGCCTGTTCATAAACAAAATATTATAATATATATTTTGAGGAAACATAAAAGACGGTGCGTTTGTACACATAAGAACACAGAAACAATGACGAATGAGAGCTGGGCAATCGACCCGCAGAAAATGGCAAAACCACAGCAATCAAAATTAAATGTTGTCCGAGCACTCTGTGGATTTGTGAGTTGGCTCGTCAATGGAATCCGAAAAGTTAGTTAAAGTCCTACTATTGAAATAGGTTGTGTACTTTATTGACAGGTTTTCATGTTTTTTGTTTATTTGATAGGAGATTCATATCTATACTTCTTATATGCCCACTCATCCATGTAATTCCCATCTGTCTGAGTTTCATCCCATCAGTGTCTCTATCTATCTTTCAGGACAGCCTGTAGTTCAGTCTCCATCCCCATCCAATCTTTGGTCGTGTCAGACTGTCTAATATTAAATGACAATAAAATCTGCTGACAGTTGCATGCAAATCTCTATAGAAGTCAGTGTGTAGAATGATATATGACCTGCCACTGGGATCTGGATCCCCATCCGTATTACAAATATAATGAGATAAAAACTTCAGTGTATTGTACTGCTGCAGTATGCATAGAATATGACACATAAATCACACAAACAAACGATAGCACTAAACATTCCAAAGCAAGAGTGGAAAATACTATAGTGTTTGTTTTTATTATTATTAGCAACAGTAAAGTATTATTATTATTATTATTATTATTATTATTATTATTATTATTATTATTATTATTATTATTATTATTATTATTAATGGTAGTAGTCGTAGTAGCAGTAATATTTGAAGTTGATTTATGGTGTTGTTTCAGTAAATTAAATTTATTTTATTATAATGCATGGACAAACATGGGTTTTTCATTTTCAAATATTCTTCCAAAATGTAAGCACATATTCAAAATGTCTTTAATTTTTAATTACAGTAGCTGTAAAGCAAAAGCACAATTCAAACTATGTTACAGTAAAAGGCTGTTAAAGGAACTCTGTGCTGTATGGTACAATGTGGATTAGTTATTTTATACATCGTCTTACACATTGGTTTCCTTTGCATGGTATTTTTTTGATACAGTCCTGTTGTATGAACGAATCCG
This sequence comes from Acipenser ruthenus, assembly GCF_902713425.1. Classification (NCBI taxonomy): domain Eukaryota; kingdom Metazoa; phylum Chordata; class Actinopteri; order Acipenseriformes; family Acipenseridae; genus Acipenser; species Acipenser ruthenus. The sequence continues at coordinate 8,090,666 of NC_081189.1, forward strand.
AACATGGTCATTTTTGCCATGCGTGTCAAGCAGTGTTTGTTCCAATATTTGCATATCTGTCCCCTCGCTGATTTCGTATGGAATTAAAGATCCAGAAGAACATGCCATTTCATATGGTCTGCTGCTTCCACAGATCATCCTAGTGCTCAATTTAAGCCTGTGCCAGCTTGGTTTATACCTGCTTAACAAACCAGACAGTGCTCATGCTATTGAATCAGATTAGCAAAGCTGATTATGACACAGAACCTCAATCTCTGCCATATGCTCCACAATGTATCATTAGGTTAATGATCAGGGTTTGAAGTAAGTGGTCCTCAGGTCAGATTGTGGACCACAGATTCAGAAATGCTGACTTCATAACATAGCTTGTGAGAGCATACTCCGACTGTAAACAATGCAATCCTCATGCATAATAAAAGAATACAATGATATTGGAATTCAGATTTTTCTATCAAAACTGGATCTTAAAGCCCCCCAAAGCAAACATCCCATCTGAGACAGTACCGGCATACATTCCAAAATCTCTTAGCAACCACAACGCAGCGAAAGCCTTTTGCTCAAGGTTGGGCTGAGAAACTTTAGATAGAATCATCATGAGGAGAAAGTTGTTATTATTTGCTTAACTGTCCTTTTCAATCTTACACTCACTCTTGCTCCATCCCTTTGTGCGATGCTAACTGCTTCACCAATATTTCAAATGTGATTAAACTCTTTTTAAAGATATGGCTTGCCAACACCACCGCAGAACAACAGAGCCAAAAGACACAACCACATTAGCACTGGATCAGCTTGTGAAAGTACATTACTTTTGGTATACAGGACCCTATACTTGCAACACTTTTTTAAAGAATTCTTTTTTCAAGAGTGTTAGTAAACATTCTCTTAACAGTGCTTTGAAAAAATGAGAGTAAACTATTTTGCCCTCTCTAAAACAGTTACAAAACGTCATTTTATTTTTGTATGTTATTATTTTTTGTGTGAATTGGAGGACGATGTCATTGGCACTATCTTTCAGCAGCACACTAGTAAGGATTGTGACACGGATTTCTGTCATTGCATAGCTTTAGTTAGACAGGACGAATGTTGTGCTTACAATGAATTTTGTGTTTGTTTATAGTATAATAGGTGTTGTTTAGTGCAGCCAAAAACAACGTAAATCATTTCAAAATAGGGTAATTATTTATTAGGTTCATTAACCCTTTAAGGTACAAAAGCTACTGAGCAGTTGTTCAAATGGTTTCTATTTATACACTTGAGAGCGACTCAAGTATCACGAGGAGGAAACTGACGATTTGGATGACCAGATCCAACCTGTCAGTACATTTTAAACCCTGTTTGTGCGCCTCATTGCACCTCAATAATCTTTTTTGTTTTTTGTGGGACACACACACACGTTCCTTGCCCTCAAAAGGTCACATTATTATTACAATGAAAGACTTCATTAATGGCAATATGTTTGGGGATATTACGCCTACTTAGATACTTGACCTCAAGGGGGTGTTATAAATAAATGCTAATGGGAGAAGAGACTCACCTTGGGGAATGAGGAAGCCATATGAAAGTGAGCTCTAGATAAACTGGCACTGGCTGAAGCACTGGGGAACAAGCTGAAAAGAAACCCAGTTACTAAGCCATCGGGGGCACGATCCTTCAATGAAATTTTAAACTAAGGACGCCGTCCTGATTTGTAAAGGTGTATGTTGTGCTTGTCTGCCTACTACTGTGGAAATTTATGATCTACATACTGTATGTGTTGCTGTTGTGGTTACTTGTTATACAGATATCAGTATGAAAACCCATTATTGTCATCCAATAAAAGAAAGGTAGGTATTTTAAAGCAGGCTTGAGATACTTTTCAAAACAGTAGCTTATTTCCCTTATTCAAGGAAGTCCGGCCATTGAATGTATCAGTCAAGCTTAAAGGAAACATTTTGAAAGCCAAATTCAGCGTCAGTGTTGATGGTTTTTTTCTATTTATTATTATTATTATTATTATTATTATTATTATTATTATTATTATTATTATTATTATTATTATTATTATTATTATTGTTGCACATAATTTGGCCATGGGATAAATATTATGAATTGTGTATTTACCTTTTAAATCTCGAAACTATTTGTCCACTATGTCCCTTTCTTTCAGTCCTTATTCTACATGGGAACTATTATTTGCATAGGGTAATTCTAAATAAAATAAAATTTAACAGTTCATTTAATGTGTTCCAACAAATCAAATGTGATCCTTTTTCACATAGATATGCAAGCCTACAAGTTGAAATGTATTGCACTTGTCAGTGCTTCTTTCTATTATAAATCCTCCCATAAGCTTGTGTTGCTTTGCATCGTCCTCAAGCTTTGAAAAGCAAAGGAATGTGGCTACTTAGCTTAGCCTGAGGGTCCTGTGTAATGCAAGTGGGTTTACTGCATTCCCTGCAGTTTGTTAAAACAAGTGAAGAACACAAGTGAGCGATAAAGAGCAGTGCCTCACCTTGCCACCAGTATTTCAACTATGTAGTTCTTTACACTACTTTTGTCAGAATCTTGATCATTAAACCAGCTGTGTCCTTCCTATATTCAGCTGATCAGCTATGGGGAAAGAGATCTGCAAAGTGTTGCACAGATCTGAGCAAAACAAAAGCAAACATTAAATGAAATACATTTGAACTACGAAGGAAAATCCAAGTGAAAAGGAATTTACAAGTTAAAGCTAAGAAGCCCTGTCTACAACAGCAAGATGTGGAGAAAGCAGGGTAATTTGTAGTTTATACTCTTCGACAAAGGGATGATGACGCTATGCACCCAAAAGAAGCAAATTTACAATTTGGAAAATATTACCTTACATATCGGACAGCTGCACAGAATTATCTCATTTGGAAGTATTCTTTCAAAAATGACCACTCTCCAGTCTTCAGTCGAAGCATGCATTGGATGAAGCCATTTATTTACATGAAATCCAGCCCAACATTAGCCAGATGTCCTTTGGGGAAACTTCAGGAAGAGATTTTATGTAAATAAATTGCTTCATGCACTGCAAGATTTACACATTAAATACCCGAATCTTTTCCAAAACATGTTGAAAATGTTGTAATTGAGCCTACTGGTCAGGGTTAGGAAGTGGGAAATGGCAGGGAACTACACCTTGTCACAATCCATTTTACTTAGAGCTGCATATTAAAAGTGGACTCATCATATCCAGATTCATTGTCATATCCAGTATTGCCAACATATTGCCAGATCTTCCTTGCTTAAATTTCCACAGCATTGACAATCATGACCAGTAGGTAGTTGCACATGAATACACTGAGTAATGAATTGTATTCTCAACCCATTGAATTGAACAGAAAGGCAAGGGCTGCACATGAACAGCAAGCCATACGGTTCAAAGACGAACATCTTGCCATTCAATAAAGTGCTAGCTCTGCAGTTGAGAGGTACGTTACATGTCATGTGCTGATGTTAGTATTATTAACTCACCAGCTGCTCAGATAAGATTTATTACATTTCCAGGGGTGAGGATCAGCCCACTACTCTAACCGTATTGGCTTACCAGTCCTATATATACCAAGCACACCTTTCACTAAATGTTCTGAAAGTCTTTCTCCACCTCCATACCGCTACCTCTTTTGAAACTGTTTCCCCCTTCTGGGGATCGGTGGTCCTCAATCCCCCAGCCTTGGTTGACCTCTGACCGATGTCGGAGTTCGATCCTCAATTGGTGGAAGCTCCTGCTGGACCAGAAGGCGAGATCCTGGGTCAAACAGTGTAATCATTCCATAACACATCTTATATTACATCTGTCAGTACTGTGCCTCTTTGAATTCCTGATTAAACCTTGCTTTCCAGTCTCTTGTGCTCAAATTACTTGTGTGAAGGATATGATTGAACCACTTGTGTCAAGTACCTTGGTCTCAATCTAACCATTGGAAATTAGGGAAACAACTTCACAATCATGTACCCTATTAGGTAGCGGGCAAAACTTCTAAAGGAGACACGTTTCTTATAGAACAAAGGGAACACAGAGTTGGAGTGAACTAGGAGTATGACCTAACAGAAAAGAATGTTATCTTGGCGGTCTGGGATTTTTTTAAGGAATTTACAAAAAGGTTTAGACTTGTGGTAGAGTGTCAGGAAATTAATCTGATAGTCATCTTCAAGCATGCCTTAACCATGTGAAAAAACATTCTGTAGGAACTACCCTCACGCAATATAAGATACCATTCTAATAGTCGTATCACAGTATACATTTTACAGAAATGCTTTCTAATATGTAGCTCTGTCTACTATGTATGAAACCGATATTGCTACTACGTGACTAAGAGTCTCTGAAATATGCAGAATTAAAAGTGTAAAAGGCAATTCCATATCGGGGGTCTGATTGAGATTCTGAAGCTTCAACAGTTTTTATTTCTCCATCGATCGCCATGCTAAAATTTCTACTGCAATACACTTTCTGCCATCTATTCTACTGTATAATTTCACTGTATTTCTCTGAAGAAACCCACATAGAACCATGAGCAGCAGATAAGGCAAATACAGCAGTGGACCTGATAGGATGGACCTTGGTGCTGATATGGTACCATAAGTGGAGATTAGATAAAGGGGCATTCAGAACAGAAAATAGGAGGCACTTTTATACACAGAGAATCATGGGAATCTGGAACCAACTCCTCAGTAATGCTGTTGAAACTGACACCCTGGGATCCTTCAAGAAGCTGCTTGATGAGATTCTGGGATCAATAAGCTATTAACATCCAAACGAGCAAGATGGGTCGAATGGCCTCCTCTCGTTTTTAAACTTTCTTATGTTCTTCTTATGTTTTATAATTTGATCATCATACTGTCATTGTACTATACTGTTCTAGAATTTGATTATCTTACTGTCATTGTACTATACTGTTCTAGAATTTGATCATCATACTGTCATTGTACTATACTGTTCTAGAATTTGATTATCTTACTGTCATTGTACTATACTGTTCTAGAATTTGATCATCATACTGTCATTGTACTGTACTGTTCTAGAATTTGATTATCTTACTGTCATTGTACTATACTGTTCTAGAATTTGATTATCTTACTGTCATTGTACTATACTGTTCTAGAATTTGATTATCATACTGTCATTGTACTATGCTGTTCTAAATTTTGGAAATACGCGTTCCAAGCATGGAACACCTAAAGGGGGTGGGCCAGTGTCAGTTTAGTATGATCAAAGTGCATCAAATTCTAGGGACAAATGGAAGAATCTTCATTTTACTGAGACAGAAATCCAGTTCCTTATCTCCTGTAACCCTGTTGCAAGTCTCGTGTTCAGTAATGCTAATTACACAACTTCAGAACAAATAACGCAAAGGCCACTGAAACTCGGTATCAAAAAAACAAAAAACAAAAACGAAAGTATGCCAATCAGGAAAAAAGCACAGAGTTACATTGGTGCTTCCCCGGGACCGGCAAAAGAGCATTCTCAGGAACTTCACAACATATTCTCTGAATAATCTCAAAACAGGTTCATCTGTTTGTACTGCACATTCTTTATAAACACAAGTCAAGATACACACACCTCCAGATAGTCACTGATAAACCACTGAAATCTCAGCAGCAAACCAAAATCTTCATGCAGCTCAGTCAATAAAGCCTGAGTTTACACTGCTTCAGATGATCGCATTGAATCCTGCTGTTGAAAAGTATTTGAATAAAAAGGTACTTCTCTTCTTCTTATTATTGTTCAATAGCACTTCTCTTATTATAATTATAGTAGTTATAACCTTGCTTTGAACATTGAATTGATTTGGGGTTCAGAAATGTATATCTTTGACCAGAAATAGTTTGTTTTAAAATTCGTATCCCAGTGAAGCTATTGATATTGATGATCGCATTGCTGAGGATCGGTAACCGCATGAAGCACATATTAACAGCATGTAGTTCCAAAAATAAACTTTAATAGAATTATCAGTAGCTGAAACATTTAACAAATAATTACATTTAACCATCCTCAGAGACAGAAAAAAAGCAAGGTGACAAGTCAAATGATCCAGTAATATCTGTAATATCACTCTAACATCTGACAATGTTGTAGTTAACACCATTTTTAATGTAAATGCTCGTTTAATTCACAGTATGGTTCTTTTGATGCAGAACATATTAGCATAGCCCCCCCCCCCCCCCCCTTAATTACCATAAAATAACACCCACTGACACGGCTCTTAGGAGTCTGATGTAAACCCGTGCCATAAGATAAAAGGACAGGAACACTAGCGCTACAATCATAACGTGCTACCACTGTTTCTGTTGTCTGCAGCCATTAAGGATCATCTGGTAAGGATTCCCATCAATGGCTTCTCATTCAATCCAACAAATCTCTGATCTGACCTCATTTAGGTCTGGCTGGTTGATTGTGTAACATTCTCATCATAGCTTCAGATTAAAAGGAAAAAAAAGATTATAATTCAAGATATGGTTCTAGAACAGCATTCGATCCCTCACCCCCCCGGTACATATATAAAACAATAAAGTATCTAAAAATAGAGCCTGCTGCACATGCAATGTGTGAATACTAGACCATTTCCAGACTCACACCTTAAAGCTTTGAAAAGGCTTCCTCATGCAATCTGATGGCTGACAAGTGATAACACGGATTTGTTTATCCAGTAAAAGATTGTGTAAGGAGACAAATCTATACTAGTTCTGAAAGCAATAGAAATTTGGTTCTGATGAAGTGATTTGCATGATGTTATCATAGCTGGGCCTCGTGCCATAACAGGTGTTCTGAACTGCAAGGACTTTATTTAGCTACAGACTTCCAGGTGAGCAAGGGTCAGATGATCTCACTAACTCTCATGTTTCTCGCTCATGTCTGTCTCATGTGTTTTTATTGCCAATGTGTACTGCACTGAACATGCAAAAACTGAAAATTCAAATAGTGTAAGCCATCCATTAAGCTGTAGCCTTCAAAAGATAACAAAGGATTTATGGGTCATGGAGAAGTAAAAAAGTAAAGCTATTGTTTTGGAATAATCCAACTTATTTCCACAATTTGCTGCAGCATATACGGACTGCATATATGGCATGCCCTGACAGTAAAACTTGTGAATACATTATTGAAGTTTGAACTTGCGTGTTCTTGTTAGTGATTGCATTGCAGTGCCTTCTTCAACAGTGTGTATTTGGTTGCATGCAGAACATTGGAAACTGCTCCTAAACTAAATGGACCATAACAAATACTATTCTATGTTACCGGTACTGCCAAAAACGTGGTCTGAAAGCTGCACAACTATAAGCTCAGAATGTGCATCTCTACCTGCGACTCAGGAGTCCTGTTGTGGTCGACTACCAGACACTTATGCTTTGAAATGGACCCCTGTTTTTTGCGGTTCAAAACACCTGTTCTGGCATACAGGTGTTCTGAGACTGGCAAGCGTTTCCCATCTCTGGTTACAAGAAGTTTAGCCAACTAGACAAAAGGATGCCTACTGTGTGCTCACGACAGTCCTCTGAGGTCCTCAGTATCATTGCATGTCCCCGGTAAAGATTTCTCTGATTCGTGTTGGCTTCTGTTTCTTAAACCTCTAGATGGATGAAATTGATTCTGAAACAAGAGACAGGAAACAGGACAGAACTCAAACAATGATTTGTCTTAAGATACAGGGTCCCGGTGACACACTGACTGCAGCCTTTTAAGCAAAATGATAAACTGATTTAGTATTGATTGGCCAATCAATCAGACTCCTAGTTTCTTCTATTGCAGCCACATTCTCTCAAATGTCACATTTTCATTTTTACATATTTGTAGAGAACCGCTTGTCCAATTGAGATTTAGCATCCTGATGACATCCATTATCACAAGTTATTGAGGGTCCCTAGCGGGTGCCAGTCTGTACCTGTCTGAATGTCACTTTGATTTTTTTACATATATAGAGAGAAGTGGTTATCCAATGTGCATGCAGTGTGTACAGTGGATGTATATGTAGATGGTGATAGATGTTACTGATAGATCTCATTTTGTATTTGCAGCTGTGGTGGGGGGTGAATGTCACTGATGTGTTTGTTATTAACAGAATTGCCATGTGTATTGCTTTACACCCCCATGCCTTCTGTTTACCACTTTCCACACAGAAAACAAGCACACTCATGAGAAGTAACACCCCAGCATGACATTGCAAGGTTAGTGGGCTGTCAGAAATACAGTGAGGCCAAATGATTCAGACAAAATATTGTTGAAGCTGTATCCTTCTGCATTGTTTCCACAGCGTTTCCTCTTCCTCCCTGCAGAAAGCAATAGATTTTCACCAATTAACCCCAGAAACTTGCCTTAGAAATCCCTTGAGAGATTGTTTAATTGACATTAACTAGCTGAATTTACTGATGTGTCATTTTATTGTTTAAAAAAATTAGTGATGCCATTTAAACTACCAACATAATATTAGAAAGTTATAAAGTATTGCATTGAAATAATTAAATAATGTTTGGCTCCCACTCCACACCTGGTTTCAGTGCTCGCCCCATCACAAAGACAGACCTCCCCCCTCCTTTATCTACCATGATAGGATCCAAAAAGCAAGCAGATTCCTGTGATGATTTTGAACCCCGCTTCCAGGGCCTGAGCGTGTGGTGTGAGAGTAATGAGGAATGACACACAGAGATGCAATGCTGCTCACGCTTCTGTGTGCAGATTGTCTCCGCTCTCTCTGGCTGCTTATTAAATGCAGGTTACTCCAGCGAATCCGAGTGGGTCTTTTAGATGCCTTTGCTTAGATTAGGTGGATGAAATTGATTCTGTCATAATAGGAGACAGGAGACAGAGAAAAGCAATTCTTCTTCAGGGTTTGCTTTTTTCCCTCCTAAATTAGATTTGTCTTTCGGTGCTGTTCTGTTCAGTACTCTATCTACTTTCTGGTTTTAACAAAAATACCTGCAGAAGAAAGACGAATTGTACATTTATTTATGCACTGTATTTGATGACGGCTAATATCTGCATGATTAAGAAATCTGTGACAATTCACTAGTATTAGCATTCCATGTTTTAAGAAGCCACCGCTAAGATCTTGTCAATGTTCCTTTATTGCTGTTGCTTCATTGTTAGTCTAAGTCATTGGAGACTGTGACAGACTGGCTCGCAGTGGTGACGTCACGGACCAGGAAGTAGAAACCAAAACAATGGATGGGCGGTTGAAGCTGAGTGCAACGGCACTCAGCGTATTTATTAATAAACAAACAAAAGATTTAAACAAAACAACAAAACAACAAAACAAAAGGGCACGAGGGCCAAACGAATCAACAAACAAACAAGTAAGTGTCGTGCTGGAGAATCCAGCACGTTTTAGCAATTGTTTTTTTTTAAATGTGACTCGCTCTCTCCGCTCCCCGTACTCTCCTCTGTACACCCAACCTCGAGTGCAGAGAGCTGCAGGTTTATATACTCTGGCCGAGGGATTAACTAGTTGTTAATTATCTTATTATCCCTCGGCCAGAGTCTGCACGCGTTTGGTAAGGATGCATGACTGTCAGCTAGTTAAATAATCAGTAGCTGATCAGCCATGCATCCTCACGGGGTTTTTAAATAAAATAATAAAAGACGCGGCGCTTTTATCCGCGCCGCTAACAAAAATACAAATAATAATAAATAGGGGCGGGACACTCCGCCACAGAGACATATTTATTACAGTAGTATTAGCATTATTTTTTTTCATAAGTTATTCCCTAATGTCGACCAAGATCCAATTCAAGGCTCCAGGGGGAAATGACAAGAGAAGATGCTGTATTTAATTCAAGGTGTGGCTCATAGGCAACATTGCTTGTTGTAATAAATACTGTGTAAGGTTCTTTAACGGAGTAATATTGTGCAGAATACTATTTCACTCAATAAGTAGTCAAAACATGTGGTTTTGAGACTTCAGTTTATTTATATATTATATACTGTATATATGGCATCATTACAACTGGTATTAACCTTAGTTTATCAATTTGTGTTTAGCAGAGTGTGCAACATGAAGGACTAGACTCTGATTTTCAGCTCTGGTGCAGCAGGTTAGACATGCAGAATGGTCAGGGTCTGTTTTCCTCCCCACACTACAGTGTACCTGGGTGTGAAAAGGCAATCGGTTTGGTCGTGGGATCAGAGCACAGCTGCTATCTGAACTGCCTTGTGGGATTGCAGTGGAGAGGGAACAAAATGGAACATTCTAGAACGTCTCGGCATGAAAAGGGAGCTAAAACAATTATAAAGTTACACCATACCGGTAGAAAAGGAATTAAAAAAGAGTAAGAGTGCAAAGACTGCAATCTCAGAATAAATGAACTGGCTCGATTACCTCCTCCTTTTACTTTACATGTTTCTATGAATGTAAAGTACCTCGATGTGGATCCTTTCATCATTCCTCAAGAGAAGCACAATTTATTATTGAATCAAGCCACCCCCCATCCCATTTAATCATTTCCATACATACACTTTTCACAGAAATAGCAGGTTATTTTAGAGCAAGATGGCTTTTGTTTTACAATGTAAATTAAAGTGGTTGACCTGAAATACAAGTTAATGGGCAACACAGATGTAGTTAGCCTTTTAGCCTTGATAATGTAAACCTGATTCATTCCTTTAGTACCCTGCAGGGCACAGCAATCCCAGGGCTTCATGAAAGGGCTCTGGGAGTGGGAGGTGTAATGCGATCACTGCAATCCACCATGAAGTAGAGTGGCGTTCTTATAAACCGCTGCTTTCTAATCCAGGGAGGTTTTTACACAGCCTTTGTTCTGTGCTGGGATTTCACATGACCCTGTCTAACATGAGCCTAACTAGAGGAAGCAGAACATTAGTTTTAAGATTTATGGGAACTTTCATTAGCACATGGATTAATACATGCTGTGGTAACTAAGCTATCGCAAATTCATGTTGAAACCCTCGCTATGTTGGGTCCACCACAATCTGAACCTAGATATATTATTACTGGTACTTGAATTAACATCACATAAGCACATGGTATTGCCAGCCACTGTGGTTTCAGAGTTTATTTTCCACGAAGTTGTTGAAAGGTTTGGGACAAACATTGATTGCAAGATTGCTATTGAAATTTTGGACTGGTTAACCTCTTTGAATGCATCGAGTTTACTGGAAAGATTTGTGTTTGGCTGAAACTGATCTTAATTGAAAGGGCCATTATTCAGCTGACTTGGAGGAATTTAACCACAGTATAGAGAAAGTACAGGTTGGGGGGCTTGACAATAACTTCAATTCATCCCTGGTTTCATGTTACACTGCTTAAACCACTGAAGCACAGCTGGGCAGTTTAGTAAAGATATAGAGATAAAATAATACTTTAAAGTCTGTCCAGATGTTTGTTTGACTGCAAAACTAATTTAAATATGTTACATTCTGGAATATGCAAGGGAGCACACAGTAAAAAAAAGTATGAACCAAAACAGGTGTTTACTGCTTAGTAAGAACTTGCAGGCATACGATAATGTAAACTATCCAACTCGATGGTTTGAGACCAGACAGTATCCCTTTAGGCAACTGGTGAGATCTTGATCTTTGGAGTACAGGGACAGCCGAGCCATTCCTTGTAGCCTCTTTGAAATAATTTAGTACATTTGAAATATATACAAATGTCACAGGTGACTATCACTGTAGTGTGTGGGGTGTTTTGTTCTTCTTTTGCACTTTATTGATACTTGTTCTTTTTGTCACATAATTAACATTCAATAGAGACACCCAGTACCATCATTGACAGCCCTATAAAAGGGGAATCAAAACTCACCAGAGAAGGAGTGTGGGTTGCTGGTGGTGCCTGGAGACTGAATGGACAGGAAGTTGGCCATTTTGGGGAGTAAGACAACAACATACACAGAGAGACTGAGCTGTAGAGAGTTAGTCTGTAGAAAGGTTCAGAGTTGAGGGTGGACTGCTTAAGTATAATACAAAGGGAAGTATTATGAATATTTAAGTACAATATAAGTCAATAAAGTAATGCTTCATGTAGAAAATATTGAATGTTGATTATTGTTGGACTGCATCTAAAAGTGTGATTGCATGACTTCCAAGTATCAGCTGAGTACACGGGTGTCCAAAAGACGTAGGTACTCACGCACTGCCACTTGTGAGGGATGTGGACATATGTTTTGGCTCTGTTTCAAAGGCACCCACACTGTTGACATCGCTGCTATTGAGGAGTGAACGGCACGACCCAGGAGATCGAATACCAGCAGCACAACACACACCCAAACTGCGGGCCCCATACTCTACATTAAGTACCAGTGATCGTGTCAGAAGGCAATTCGTAGAACAGGGGGGCTGAAAGCAGGGTGTGTTTGGAACCAGATGAAGTGCTGCTTGGAGTGGGAATAAGTGCTGTTCATGTCCTCTTCTAAGGAACTACAGCACAGTGAGGGTGCGAAGGCGGCAGAAGATATTGTTGTGTTTGTGACTGTGTTTCCACCAGGCCCTGGAGGAGATCAAGCAGGCCGTGGTCATTATGTTAATTACCATCTCCATACCAGCAATATAAACAGGACCGAGCATACAGCGAGGATTTGGTTTTTAGGGTTTTAGTTTTTAGGCCTTTTAGTGCTTCCTTGTCTATCTTTTGAAATTTGTCTGGTATTTACCTTTGTTAATAAATTGTTAAAATGTACTTTAATTCTTCCCAGTATTAACGATCACCCCTGACACATTTACATCTCAGTGCTGATAAATATTAAAACTCTGTAAGAACATGCTTTGTTTCACGTACTTGTCTTCAGAAAATATTCCTGAATAAAATCATATGCAACAGTAAACACAAGGTAATCTCTGCCTGTCTGCTTGTTCCTGTGGCCCATATGTAGTTACCCCCAACAAAGATATTGAATTGATGCATCAGTCAACACAAACCAGAATATAAAAACCATTCGCGTATGAAGGAAACTGACAACAAATACCAAAATGCCCCTTGTCAAGGTATTTGAGATTGTCTTCTGTTTGTAAAGAGTCATTCGCTTCAAATTACATTTTCTTTGTTTTTCTCAACTGCTCCCTGGCCTATTATGATAGTTGCATTCATTCTGAGGGGTCCTTCTTACAATTGCTTTTTATGATATGTCTGTATCAGCTGACACCAGGAGCTGGAATTTACTTCATAAACAGGAAAGTTAGACTAAGATAACATCTGATACAGATTGAAAAGGCAATTAGTTAACTTTGGTTTTCAAGTGATTCTGTAAGTCCTCTGGTCATGCTCGTCAGTTAGGGGATTCCAGAGTTACCATTTTGGTGTTTTTAGGATCCTTATCCTAAAAAAAAAATAAAAAATCTTCAGTGATAACAAGGAATATCGAATAGTTCTCCAGGGCCCTGTGGCGAAGCGTCCCACCCCTTTGTTTATTATTTATTTATATTATGATTTATGTCTTCATATGATGGCGAAAGCCAATATTATTTGTTATTGTTGTCTGCGTTCAGGTGGAGAGTGTTAGAGGAGAGACGTAAGTCTGTGGGAGAACGAGAGTAAACAATTGTTATACGCGCTGGCTAAAAACCAGCACGATACTTGTTTGGCTGGCCAACGTGCCTTTTTGTTTGGTGTTTTGTGTTTGTTTAAATCTTTTGTTTTATTATTTAATAAAGCGCTGAGCGCCGTTGCGCTTCAGTTTTGCCCCACCATTCATTGTTTTGGTTTTGTGTTCCTGGTCCGTGACGTCACCACACGTGTGCACGGCAACCACTCGGTCACAGGTCCCCACACGCATCCAGCTAAATAAATACAGAAAGAATATATTAAGAGCAGTTTTAAGTGTTCAGGCATGTTTAAGTGTTCAGAAGTCGTTGTTGGTATTGCTACAATACAGTATGTGCCATTACTTCAGTATACAAGCTTTACATTTGGAACTCCTATTACTGCTTTCAGTACAATATGGTACAGCTGATAAGAGCATTACAGCTGATGCAGAAGGAGTAAAATGTTGGGATTTACCATACGTTTTTCTGAAGCTTATAACAGATTTACCATCCTGACATTTCAATGTCTGTATTAATGATGGGGAGTAATTACAAGGGGTTATGAGGGGAATCTATTAGAGCTGCAAGACACTTGTGTGAACGTAGACCTAGATATTTTGTGGCATGTGTTGCTAATCTGGATGTTGTGGTGCGCTCTGCAGAACCATTGATGGTCTTGCACTGGAAATTCCCATTTCTAAATGATGTGCTTTCATCTGCTGGTTAGAACGGCAGTTTATCTTAGTCAGTATTACATCAGCAACTAGAAAAAAGGACAAAGGACTGTGAATGAAGAATGCATAAAGGAATAGAGACAGATATAGTGCCCTACAATATTCCATGGTAAACTCCTACTAGATAAAGATTAAATAGAGAAGCTATTGTGTAATGGAATTCAGCAATCTTGCCAAGAATGATGTCCAGACTAGGACTAATAGATCACTTGAAGGAGGACGCTTTCTAAGCCACAGGATCACTTCAGTCTCTGGGTGCCGGAGTGGGAATCGATTCAAAGAGTGAACAAGTCCATTAAGTTTCCAAAGAGGATGGGAATGAGTGACTGTGGCAATGTGCCCCGCCTCTGTGTGCAATTATGTGTATGTATGCGTGCGTATGTTAATGTTGGTGTATAGATTGGTACACGGGATATAAACGGGTCTGTGTTTCACGTGTATATAAAGTGTAGATTTGTATTTAGGCACGAGGAGAGCACAAATCACTTCACGTGCTGGTTAAATGTAATATGTGAGCACGGGGTTGCACAGAATTAATTCACGTGCTGGGATTCAAGTGAGTAATTAATTAGTAATTGAATCCCAGCACAACAGTATATATAGATGCACGTTTTAGTCACTTGTGGTTAGGTGTTCAGAGAGTGGAGAACGGGTGAGAGAGAGGAGTAAAATTGTAAGCGTAATTATAAATATAATAAGTGTATTCTCACCGTGTTTGTTCGTCTCCGTTTCACCTGTGTGTTAGTGTCTAGTCGTTTTGTCTGTCTGTTTATTTTGGCGTCAAGTGCCGTGTCCTGTTTTGTATTCCGTTGTACAACCCTTTTATTTGTTAATAAACGCTGAGTGCAGCCATTGCACTCAGCTCATCACAACCACTGTCTCTGTATTCCTTCCTGCTTCCGGTCTGACGCCACCCACTCTGGCCGTCTTTGTGACACGTGGTGTCTTCGTGGGATAGCCGCGCCTCCAAGCGTCAGACCAGGAGGGGTATGGATTAAAAAAAAAAAAAAAAAAAAGGATTACAAATATTGTTTTGGGGGAAAAAAACAAAACAAAAAAAAAAAAATCAATGGCAGAAGACGCCATCAAACTGCGGGGCTGGTTCCTGGAGAATGCTGGGCTGGAGGCCCAGTCTCTGCCCATGGTCGTCCGGGCCCTGTGGATGATGGACAGTGAGAGATGGGAGGCATATCAGGAGGAACACACCCCAAACACCTTGGAGGAAGGTGTGGAGTTTGTCCTCAGCTACCTGGAGGCAACCATAGACAGAACAGCAGCCCAGGTAGCAGGACCACCAGCAGAGGAGTACCTGCTGTCCCCATCTCCACCAGCAGAGGGTGAGTACCTGCTGTCCCCATCTCCACCAGCAGAGGGTGAATGCCTGCTGGTTTTGCCTCCACAGCCCAAATGGGAGGAGCCTGAGCATCCACAGCCCAAATGGGAGGAGCCCAAGCGGAAGGAGCCCGAACGTCCTACGCCTAAGTGGGAGGAGCCCGAACGTCCTACGCCTGAGTGGGGGGAGCCCGAACGTCCACAGCCCAACAGGGAGGAGTCGGGGCGTCCACAGCCCAACAGGGAGGAGTCGGGGCGTCCACAGCCCAAAAGGGAGGAGTCGGGGCGTCCACAGCCCAAAGGGAGGCAAGTCGGGGCTTCCACAGCCCTGGGACCCAAGCCACCAGCAGAGGGAAAATGCCTGCTGGTTCAGCCCCAAGAGCCAGAAGGGGAGGAGTTACAGGCTCGACCCCCTGAAAATTTTTGGGGGGGAGAAGGGCAGGATGCTGGTGTCCCCCAGCAGCCTCTCGCTATGCTGCTGAAGGCAGCACAGCGTGCACATGCCCAGCCGCCACAGCAGAGGGAGCCAGCACCGCCAGGAGCAGAGGAGCTGGAGCTGCCTCTACCTCCACCACCTCCAGGAGCAGAGGAGCAGGAGCTGCCTCTGCCTCCGCCACCACCACCGCAAGGAGCAGAGGAGCAGGAGCTGCCTCTGCCTCCGCCACCACCACCTCCAGGAGCAGAGGAGCAGGAGCTGCCTCTGCCTCCGCCACCACCACCGCAAGGAGCAGAGGAGCAGGAGCTGCCTCTGCCTCCGCCACCACCACCGCAAGGAGCAGAGGAGCAGGAGCTGCCTCTGCCTCCGCCACCACCACCGCAAGGAGCAGAGGAGCAGGAGCTGCCTCTGCCTCCACCACCGCCAGGAGCAGAGGAGCTGGAGCTGCCTCTGCCTCCACCACCACCCGGAGCAGAGGAGCAGGAGCTGCCTCTGCTGCCCGTACCTCCGCAGGGAGTACGGTGGCCGGAGCCCCAGAAAGGGGAGCTGCCGGCCACGAAGAAGGGGGAGGAGGTCTGGAGACCACTTTCCCCAGCAGCAGTTTCGCTGCAGGAGTTCTTGTGGCCGGAGCCCCACAGGAGGGAGCTGCCGGCTACGAAGAAGGGGGAGGTCGGGGGACCACCTGCCCCCGCAGCTTTTTCGCTGCAGGACGGGACCAGCATGCTGTCAGCCGTGCCACTACCGGCAGGGGTGCTGACAGCATGGCCAGCCAAGGGCCCACTGAAGCCTCCCTTCCCAGCCCGAGACTTTGGCCTGGACTGCTGGATTTTTAAGGGGGGAGGTGGCCGTTGAGGCCATGTGTGCTGCGCACAAGGGGGGGTATATGTGGCAATGTGCCCCGCCTCTGTGTGCAATTATGTGTATGTATGCGTGCGTATGTTAATGTTGGTGTATAGATTGGTACACGGGATATAAACGGGTCTGTGTTTCACGTGTATTTAAAGTGTAGATTTGTATTTAGGCACGAGGAGAGCACAAATCACTTCACGTGCTGGTTAAATGTAATATGTGAGCACGGGGTTGCACAGAATTAATTCACGTGCTGGGATTCAAGTGAGTAATTAATTAGTAATTGAATCCCAGCACAACAGTATATATAGATGCACGTTTTAGTCACTTGTGGTTAGGTGTTCAGAGAGTGGAGAACGGGTGAGAGAGAGGAGTAAAATCGTAAGCGTAATTATAAATATAATAAGTGTATTCTCACCGTGTTTGTTCGTCTCCGTTTCACCTGTGTGTTAGTGTCTAGTCGTTTTGTCTGTCTGTTTATTTTGGCGTCAAGTGCCGTGTCCTGTTTTGTATTCCGTTGTACAACCCTTTTATTTGTTAATAAACGCTGAGTGCAGCCATTGCACTCAGCTCATCACAACCACTGTCTCTGTATTCCTTCCTGCTTCCGGTCTGACGCCACCCACTCTGGCCGTCTTTGTGACAGTGACATAAAACAGCAAGTCAATATGATGTCAGACTTTCCTAATGTAATGTTTTTCTGGATTACACCCCTGTGGATTTAGGGACTCTTGCAGGCGAGGATACACTGCTGCAGGAAGTCATGCCTAATGCTTAATATTACATTTAAATGCACCGGTAGTAGGACCCTGCAATGACTCCATTAACATGTATTTTCCAGACTACTCAACAGAAATACAGTAAATGGAGAAGGGGAACTACTGTATTAGTTCAACAATATCAGCATAGTTCCTTAAAATGCTCATTTGTAGCTAGAATAATTTGTTTTTTGCTGTATATTAGTTCTTAGTAGATGTCCTTATCAAGGGTGACTTACAACTGTTACAAGATATCACATTATTTTTACATACAATTACATTATTTACAAATACAATTACCCATTTATACAGTTGGGTTTTTACTGGAGCAATCAAGAGGTAAAGTACCTTGCTCAAGGGTACAGCAGCAGTGTCCCCCACCTGGGATTGAACCCACGACCCTCCGTGTCAGGAGTCCAGAGCCCTAACCACTACACCACACTGCTGCTCACAGCAATAGCAATATAGCAATGTATTGTGTAATTAAAAACATAAAGCATATAAGAAACTGTAACCTCTTTATAAGGAGATCATTGCCGGGCAATGCGTTTTTGCTCTACTTCTAAGGCACAGTAGCAGCAATAATGATGTGATGGCGAGGCTGGTATTGCGACATTCAAACTATGCTAACTAAAATAATATGCTGTATCCTTTTTTATTGATTGGATTACTGTGCACCACCCTCCTAAAATCAAATGAGGGTGTGTTTTATTGGGTTTTGCAAGGACAAATGGAGGCAACATTTCCAGCAAGTCTATGTTCTTAATAAATGTATTTGAAAGGTTTGTCCTGCTTTCTGTTTTTGCACTACAGCCACTGTAAAAGGTTACTGCCCTCTCTCACATTACCAAGAAGCTCAAAGAATATTTAGATTGTCTGCCCTTTGTAGCTTTAAGTGCCAGTAGACAGTACACTAAACAGAGCAGTTAATTCCATCAGCTTAAACCAGAGTCACTCAAGTCTGTCTAATACCGTTATTAGGATTTCTCGCTTGCTCTTGTTTTTCTAGAATTTTCTGACCTGGTTTTTTTTTTTGCAAAGCAGCAGTCGTTGTATTAGATTCTTAACACGTAGCATGCCATCAAATCACAGTGATTTTTAAGAGGCATGGCTTTTTTTTTTTTTTTTTTTTCCCCACATGCCACTCATTTAAATGCAGCTGGAACTTGAAGCCAGCTAGAGGTCTGTGCAGGAGCCAGACTAGCTAATCATCAAGCCTATACGAGTGTGGCAATATAAAGGAAATTCTCTTATTTGTTTATCATAACTTGCCATGCCTGCTATATACAGCTTTTCAATCAATGATCCCCTCCATACAACACAATTTCCTTTTGTACACTTGTGTCACAGTAATCTCCCTCGGCTCTCCATAGGCATGATGGCTTACTCTTCTGAACTGAGTTTGTTAAAGAGTTTGTCCCTTCACACCTGTCAGCTAAGCTAGCTGTTGTTATTTGTTAAATCAGTAAATGTACTCTAAGAGACTGTTTTCAGATAGAAAAATAGAAATGTGCTGTAATTAAGGATGTGCAGTAAGACATCCCTTTTCTATGGTTAAGTAAATCAAACCGTTATTCGTTTTTTCATCCTCAAAGATGAAAGCTGTTTTACATTTTTCAAGCTTAGTTATTATATTGAACTCCCTTTGAACTCATCTGGTTGAGCATCCAGCATTCACTGAAATAACATGCCTGCTGCTGATGACAGAGTGTCACTGTGAAGGACCTACATCCCAATACAAGTGCCTTCAGAAACGGCTGGACTTTAAATAAATAAACAAGTTGGGATTTATTTTGTCTCCTGACAGGGGACTAGTCCAGTCTCAGGATTTTTTATTTTGTCTCCTGACAGGGGACTAGTCCAGTCTCAGGATTTTTTATTTTGTCTCCTGACAGGGGACTAGTCCAGTCTCAGGATTTTTTATTTTGTGTCCTGACAGGGGACTAGTCCAGTCTCAGGATTTTTTATTTTGTCTCCTGACAGGGGACTAGTCCAGTCTCAGGATTTTTTATTTTGTCTCCTGACAGGGGACTAGTCCAGTCTCAGGATTTTTTATTTTGTCTCCTGACAGGGGACTAGTCCAGTCTCAGGATTTTTTATTTTGTCTCCTGACAGGGGATTAGTCTAGTCTCCGATTTTTTTTTATTTCTTCTATCCAAGCTGTGTATGGAAGCTCCAATCTTGTAGTCCAAATGCCTTGATAAGAATTTAGTGATGTGGGTTGTCACGTTACATTCTGAAGTGTATTTAATGTATAGGCAACAATTACAGAAAGAACCAATTTTACTGCTGTAAGACATTTGAATGCATTCAATTACTTAAACTTTGAAGATATCCAATTTATAGTATCTCTATTGACACATAATTCATTGACGCTATTGCACGGCATCATTTTAATTTATTCAGGCCATAGGGCACAAAATGAGGCTTGTTGTGAGGATTATTGCCCACATTGTCAAAAAGGTAACACAGCAATAACGATCCATGATGTGGTATGGAACAGAAAAGCCAGAGCACTTGTTGTTATGTTTTTTTTTTGTTAGTTTTTTTTCCTGCAGTGATTTAGAGGACAGATCTCAAACCCCAGTGCACTAGAGCGGACATTTTGAAAAAAGCTTTGAAACAGAGTTTAAAATTATCAGTGTAAAATGTTGTCAGGATATTAACAATGAAAAGACAAATTCTAACGCTGTATTTTTCAGAACCTCGCTACGTACTCTTTAAGATGAATCCTTACAGGTTTGTTTTGTACTTGGTTTGTGACTCGGGAGAAACATGTGTGTTGCTGAACTAGGCAAGGGCCCCAGTAGCTGACTGTACGAGACCAGGTTGGGCAACAAAGCCTTTGGATGGGATAATTAAATAAGCAGCAGCTACAAAGAAGCACTCTGTGGTGGAAGCTGGAGGAACCAGAATAAGACCTCCAAGTTGATGGGGCCAGGCCTGGAAAACCAGGTGCATAGAAGTCTGTTGGGAGGCCTATATTCTTCTGACATGTTTAACAATAACTCCTTAGCTGTCCATGGTCGCCCTACACCCTATCTGACAGTGTTATGGCAGGTGTTTTCTATTTTTTGCCTAACCTCTGTATATAACTTTAGATGATTTAATGTCTAATAAAATATATTCTTCACTGCTACACTTTCATAAAATATCAATGCATTTTATGAAGAAATACATTTTGTTTATACAACCTAATCGATATCTGTTTTTCTATTTCAGATATAATGGAATTTATTTCTTCATATAGCCAGCCAAATTGTTTTTGATCTAAAGCACCAAAATCCAATTTCATTCTTATCATAAAACAACACAATCGCTGCAAGTAAAAGAAAAAAAAAAACAGATTGGATCATATTTGGAAAAATAGCCAAGCTAGCGTGACAGGGATTGACCCTAATTACATTTGATGTGACAAGCCATGGGGAGGATTTACTACCAATTCACTTCAGATATATCTTATCATCTCTTGTTGAATGTGCCATGTTTTGAAAATCCCATTCTTTAGATAAGTGCTATTATAAAGAAAATACGACGTGCCCCTGTGACATCAGAATAGGAAGACAGTGGAGTCTGGGGTAAGAAACGCACTGATGCGCGTATTTATTAAATAAAATAAAAGGTTTAAACAAAACAGAACAAACACTGAACAAACAAAACAGTGCATTGGCCAAAATAAATAGACGAACAAAGCACTCATCCGAATAATTACATTACTACAATCGGAAAAACATCAGAACACGTTTGCCATATTTTATGGAAACAAAAGAAGAAGAAAAAAACTCAATAAAGCAATGAGAGTTGACTTTTTTTAAAACTGTTACAGCAATGACTATTGGATGCCATTTTTAAAAATATACATAAAACATAGCAATTCTTAAAAAAGAAATTAAATACAGTTCTGGCCAAAACATATGACTGTACTTAATCACATTAGTAATAATATTTGCCTAGAAGAATAAGATTTTAGTTGTGCACTGGGATTCAAATTAGCATTGATAAATTTGACAAATGCACTGTTTACTGTGTACTATGCTTGGAGCATTTTTGTACAAATGTAACAGGGTATTTTTAGAAACATTTATTGTTCACCAAAATGTTGTCATTTTTAAACGTATCCACATCAAGACAGCACATGCTGTTTGGGATTTTTTTTGTTAAATGGCCAAATACCATCTATTTCTACGATGCAATGCAGTGAATGCCTTTTACTTGCTATCTCCTTATAACATGCATCATGTTAACTGTCTCAGAATAATATTTTGTGTAGCTACCATTCTAAATGAGTGTGGACATGACCCTTTTCTGCATACTTAAATGTAAATGTATTTCACACTGAAAATTAAATACTTGCAATGCGAACACAACAGATGTTAGTTATCCTGACATATCTGATGCAAATGGTGCTCAGTATGGTGACTCATAACAAACAATCAGCCTGTATTGAATATGACCCTTGGTTGAGTCCAATTACTTGTCAAGAAAACTCATGTAGCCTTACAAATAATCAAGTTTCTATCCATGCATTATATAGCAGTCTCCAGAGCAGGCTATGCACTTTGGGAGACTCCGAACTGAAAACTGCCATTCATCCTGGGCGTATGTCAAGGTACTTTGGGAGCACGATGATAAAACAAGCTCAACAGCATCATTAACAAGGATTTACATGAGCAGACACATTGATCCCAATTGAAACCACTGCTCAGCAGCAGATGAAATCCTCAGCCCTGCTCAGTTGAGGTACAGTAACTATAACACGGCATTGTAATTAATGGGCTCTGCCTAGGAAGTGAAAGTCTATCACCATCACAGCAGAACATCTGGCCCACATTACACCCCCTCCTCGATGACATCACAAAGCTATTATGCTGCTCCCACAGCATTGTCTAGCACTTGTAATGTGAATTCTTCTGGTGCCTGGATTTAGGTGGGTCTGAATGACATCATACTGTATTGGGCGAGGATGCAAAAAGCCAGGATTACGCTGGGGGTTTTAATATGATGCATTTCATTATACAATGCTGTTGGAAATTCAAAATTTATAGTCGCCTGGTTTATAGACAAATGACCTGACAGTTGTATTTTTTTATATTTATTTCACAGGGCAGGAGCCAGGGCTGCGAGAGGAAGGGAGTGTTTTTTCCAACTTAGGATTGGAGGCTCTGCCTCTAGACAAGGAAGAGAGAAAAGGACGGGTCAGACTCCAACCGAGAGAGCCTTCCCTATGGAGTCGAGTCTAGCCCTAATGGCCTCCGGGCTGCTGAAAAGACCTCTGACTCTCAGTCCTCTGACTTCTCAGAGAGTCGTTATAGGCTCGGCCTCACGACTGGGTCCCTCAGAGGACGGAACGGCTCATACGAAGCCTTGACGTAAGGAAGAAAAGAGAATCTGAAAGAACACAAATAATTGTTAGTTATGGGACTCGAGCACTAAGAGCAAGAGGGCCACATCCCAGGAGGGTAAAGAAGGAAGCAAGACAGAGCCTTCTTTCATGAGGCAAGATATATAGCGCATGAGCTGCGAAAGAATAGTGTGGCCGGTGGTCTCCTCTGACCACACGAAGAACCTGCAGAGTTACTGGAACTCCAGGTCGGGGAAGTGAACTCACACCTGTGAAGACAAACAAAGACCACGTGCCAATGTATAACATAAAAGCAAGAATAGAAAAACAATGACAAACAAAAGAACTAAAAATAGATGGTTAGTGAAACAAGCTATGTGTCGGCCATCTGCTCATCAGAGAGGAAAAAAACCTTCTATTAGGGGAAAACCTCTGGTGGTCCTGGCGAAGAGGGTGCCCCCACTCCAGGCATACTAGCTATAGACTGGTGAGCTGCAGAGATATCGGATAGCAGCGATCGGATGTAGGAGTTGACTGTTGAAGAGGACCAACTCCCAACTCCCTACCAACTTCATTGTCTTGATCAGGTGATGGCTGATGCAGGCTCTGGCTGCTGAAGAGGCTGCGCCAATCCTGAAGGAGTGTGTGGTGTTGAATAGGTGAGAAAGACCTGCTCTGGTGATGAGAGCGGAGAGGTGGGAAGAGACCCAGTGTCTGGTAATGATACTTTTGGTGATTCCTCAGAGTGTCAGACGCACTGCTGGGATGACTGCATTATTGTAGATGAAATTGTGGTAAACTGATATCCAAACAATTAAAGATGAGCTGCTGGAACTTCATTTGTTGATTGTTCCAGTGTTGCAGCAAGGTGTACCACATTCTGATGTATAGAGAGATGAGATGCCAATCATCCTATGTGTTACTTAATACAGGATTGATCAGCAGTTTGCTACTGTCGTGTCTGTTTGGAATAGGAATAGGAGGAAAGTTGGAGTGTTGAAAGCTCTGAAAGACATTTTTATGTGAGAATCCAGGTTTTTTGCAGTTGAGGTGAGAGCGAGAAGGCACGATATGAATGTTCTGCCTTGGGAATAATGCAAATTGCAAAATTGAAGTGTCCGAGGGGAGATAACGGGTTGCGTTTAGAGATTGATTTTGATACTTGGAAGTTGTTAATGAGCTAACGAATGCATTCCAGGATTGTCGAGTGGGAGGCTGGATTCGGATTTGACAGTGTCCCGGGTGATTCCGAGGAATTCTAGTCAGACCGATGGTTTATCTTGAGAGTGGGACGCCTACTGAAGAAAACAGGGATTGCAGATTGAAGATTGCTTGAGCAGGGGGTGGGGGGGGGGGTCCGAAGGTGGGGATACAAGGAGAAAGTACACTTCCCCGCGGATCCCGAATACGTGGTGGAGGGAGGGATAAATGGGCATGATTTAAAAACGTCTTATATCCACTTTTGCGAGCTAGGCGCCGTGGCCTGTTGCTTTGATGGATTTAATAGCGTCGGAAGCTGTTATGTAACAAAGGGAGAATTGATCGTGGGGAATTAGGACGTTGAGACTGGAGTGGAACTGCTTCTCGGGGCAGAAAGATCGATATATTACGGGTCACTATTCTGATGGGGCTAATCCTGAAGATGGGGAACAGAGCTGGGAAGGGGGAGGCCATGAATTCTTTGTCCATCTCGACTTGAATTAGAGATTCAGTGATTCTGGGTTTGGACGACGCAGAACAAATATTTTTGCATATGAATGGGACAGAGGGAGATTACGAACAGGGCCAACCAAGGCTTTTAAAGTGGGGCGGGTCTGAGACTGCGGGGCCGTGCAGTGGGTATGTGTATCTGTGACTGCGGGGCGGTGCAGAGCGTATGTGTGTCTCTGATCGCGGGGCGGTGCAGAGCGTATGTGTGTCTCTGATCGCGGGGCAGTGCAGAGCGTATTTGTGTCTATGACCGCAGAGCGTGTATGGAACTTGGCTGTCTTCTGTTACTTGCCTTCGGATCAATGGGTAGAGGGCGTGACATTGGATGGTGGCTGCTGATTGGGAGCCTGAAGCAGATGCTGTAACCAGGTTGTACTCTGGAATGCTGATAGATGGGGGCGGGGCCCGAGCTGCCTGGGCTGGGGTGAGCAATGGAGCTGCTGAAACAGAAGATGTAATGAAGGAGGAGCCGGAGATTGGCACGAGAGGCTGAAGGAGGAACTGCAATGGTGCTGGAGCGATTGTCTATGTCATCTAAACAAGTGTTTATTGCTGACAAGGCGTTGCAGGTGCTGCTGAGCGAGCAGGGGCGGAAGAGTGAAATTCAGCTTTGCCAGGGTAAAATCAAAATTATGATAATATCTTTAGTTCAGTAGCAGTGAAAACTGGAAGTGTACAGGATGGGAAAGTCCAGTAAAATAGCAGTGTGAAGCCTGTTTCCAAAAATTAAACTTGACAGAAACAACAACTCAACCATTTCTTAGTACTTGCAAGCAGTCTAAATCAGAATTGTACTTGAAAATGTTCCCTTTTAGAAAATTAAAATGAGCTTGGAAAATAACCCTTAATGTTGCACAAATATCAAAAGAAGAAACCATATGTGTTCGGTGGACATGATTTCTGACTACAGGCGCTTGCTGTGGACCATTGAGGGCTGCTGATGTCCAGTTGTATGTGGGAACGTCAGCTGTGGGAAGTGCTGAACCCGAAGACGGCAGCCATAATTGAAGTGGTGAATACTGGGCTTGTTGCAGTGTTGGAAGCAACCCATTTGTCCATATCGTTGAGACATGTATTAACTGAAGCAATTAGACGGCAATGGGGTGAATGAGGGACTTCACGTCACGTCCTCGAAAATGTTGTTATGAAGCTGAAGGATGGTATCTGTTGAAGAAATGATGAGATAGAGAAATGAATGCAATATTTTGAGGAGATCCGGCAGGAAGGGAGAACGTGTCGCAGCGTATGCAAAAAGCAAAACACAAGAGAAAGAGCTGAGATGTGACTGGGTTTAAATAAGCCCTGGCTCACACCCCCTGAACTTCACTAAAGTTAACATATGGTGAGAGAGAATATGGGGTAGTAATAATCTAATTGCATTATTTATAAGAAACTACAATGTATTTGCATGTGTTTGTCTGATGACACTGTACATCTGCAAGTTTACTATTAACCCGTCGCTCACACATCTAAATACAACAGCATATTTCACCACCTGGGTATCAATGCTCTATGTAAACAAACTGCAAAATAAACCTAAAAGAAATAATTGGAAGCAGGGGGTCTGTTGATTGTAACGGTGATGTATCTGTAGCAGGGTGGGGGGTCCCTGTCATGTGCTGGGATGGTACAGGCAGGCGGGAAGCCTGTTTATCCTCCTTGACCATCGGTCACTCTGTCACAGAATGTTTATAACAGACATCATTTAAATAAATAAAAATGACCCCTATCTTCTGTTTTAAATATTTTTAGAGCCAGAACACTGACCAGTATGAGCTCAGGAGCTGCTCTTACTGTACAGTGCACTTCCAAGGATCCTTGCGAATGAAATCATAATTCTCTAATCAAGCTTGTAAATTGCTATATCATTACACTTCACATAGCCTAGTTTTTTTTTTTTTTATCATAAACTAATGAAAAATACTGTTAATAAAATATTGATAATGATAATACATTGTGCTTTGAATGCACAGTGGACTGAATAAGTGGAACTCTGTAGAAATAACTGAGCAAACTCTCTGCGTGATAATTACTCTTAAACATAGAGTTCTTTTCAAAAGGAAGCAGCGGGAGGTGTTGTGCCATGTACTTTATTATAATAAGGCTGAAAATATATCTTAGAAGTCAATATTCATAGGCATTACCTGTACGATTTCATCAGTAGTGGTATCTCTTTATTTAAATGTCTGTTTTGCTTCCCAAACTGTTACAGAGCTTGACGTTATAACTGATAACCTCCTAAGGCTGCAGGTTGTAGCAGGGATATGCTTATTTGTCTCACAGAGTGCTATTGTGGCAAGGTTTCAAAGAAGGAGGAATTCTGTGCCCCAATATGTAAAGCTGCTTTTGTTAATATTATCAAATTGGACTGGCTCTTTCTTTAGTATAAGGTATACTAGTAATAAGGATAAAGAAACACCAAGGAATTATAAAATTGGACATGTCTGTGTACAGCAAAGCTTAACATAAATGAGTGTAACTCTGGCACCTGCCCTGCAAAAGTTTACTTTTGATATTTGCGTTCCATAAGCGTATGTGACTGCACGTATCTGAAAGCTACTTAATCAGTTTGTTAACCCAATGAAAGCAGACCTAATGAATAATCAACTCCACCAACACCCCAAACAATGGCTCCTATTCTCTTGTATGTGAAAAGGCTCCCCCTCCAGCTGCTAGGAGGGCAGAATGACAGATGAGGCCTGTCACTCACCCCTTTGTTTCTCTGACCATTGTTTGAACGAGAAAAAGAAAACATTTAGATTAGAGTACCTGGAAACTCTTCCAGAGGAGAAAGATGGAGGAGGAGGGGTGGGGGGGTTAAACCCTTGACAAACAGAGTGCCGCTGCTTACCAGCATGAGGCTAACAAGCCTATCGCTAGGCCCCAGGGCAGAATGGCTAGAGGCAGTGTCATGGCCTGTGTCAGCACCCCTGCCTTGCCAAATTATCTCACAATAGAGAAAGATGTCAGGCCTCCCTGGTCAAACCCGCTCTCAAGGGGTTTATCTCTCGTAAGGCCCAGAGCCAATAGCTATATCACAGTCAGCACCATTTTATTTTAATTGACAAAAGATATCGTCTTATCCTTTGAAGATTCTTTTTAAAGTTTGTTTCTTGCATTTGTGGCTTGTTACTGCTGCTCAAAAGCATTCATTTTAAGTATTTCACCTATAATCCCTATAATGTTTTTCAAGTTTGCATTTAAGTAAAGTACATGGCAATCACGAGCTCTTGTACATTGTTTAGGGACAGTTGACAGGTTATCAGAAAGCCTATATTTTTGGTGCAATTAACATTTAAAAGGAAATTGGATTTAATTTTATGGAACTGTAACAAAGTATGTCACAAATAACAAAATAAATAAATAAATAAACACTGAGCATATAAATAAATGTAGAAATGTGCCAAAATATACAGTCTAATATTACAATTGTGTTCATGTTTTTTTATTTTTTTTATTTGAAAAGTATGATGTGATTTGTACAGTTTAAACTAAGCATTTCCTATTGGGATGTTTTGGAATGTGTTTCACACTGTCTAGTGAAGAATAATAGACACAAGACCCATAAGAATAAGTGTATCCGTTATGTCCTACTGAGTGGATGACCAATGCTTTGTTGTCCTAACTTGTCCTGACTTGTTTTAACTTGTAACAACAGATCCCTGGCATGTGTGGGCCTGGACATTAAAGGCTACTGTCTGGACTATGTCTGGAAAGTGTGTGTTTTAGAATGAATAGCAATATAATAATAATCATACTAATAATATGTCATGACTATAATCTCTGACAGCACCACAGCCCTCTCGTGGTGGTGCGCAGGTTTTAAAGTTGAATACTGGATGTCTCACACTCAGCAGTCCCACATGTTCAGTAAAGCAGTGCTTTGGACAGAGGACTCTTCCTGAAAGCACTGTGAAGGCAGGTGAGACTCTAGGGGGGCGCAGACGAACAGGACATCAGGTACGGCACTCAGTTAAAGAAAGTTCGCAGTTTGCTTGCCTTGCTTACCCGGAAGTCTGTTTCTGTTTTACTTCCTTGGTTATTTCACCCCAGCACTGTCTTCAGGGTTAAAGCATCTTACTGGCTGTACAGCATGTCAGTTATTAGGGGAAGCAGCTGGTTACTGACAGGAAAGAAAGCCCTGAAGGGGTGGGGACAATTTCACAGGTGAAGTGACCGAGCAAGACAGTCTAAACAAAGCATGGCTTGCAAACAGATTTGTTTTTTGTTTTTTTGTGTGTGTGTGTAGTACCAGATACATGTTTTAAAATGAAAATACCATTTTTGCTAAAACTTTAAAAACTGCACATTAAGAGAAAAATAATGAAACTATTTTGTTAGCTACAATTACTTTAAAAAATGTTACAGTGTTGGTATTGCAATCATTGTTACAGTATAGAGGGCAGACCTTTCAATACAACGTCATTTTATTCCTCTCCAAGCATACATGCGAATCAGAGTTCAAGTGTGGAGAGACAGAATGTTTCACCATCACTACTCACTTGTTGAGCACATCTGTGCTCAGGCAGATGTTATGTAATGATAGAGAAATGGGTCATAGTTCTTCAGCTGCCAATTTTTTTTATTACTATTTCTAAGCTCTTACAAGAAACCAAAAAAACCTGGGAACATCTTTCTATTTATTAATGTAACCCCAATACAGGAGCATAATTGAGACAAGAAAACTAACAGCTTACTGAAACAAATGGCAACAAACAAGAAATCCTATCTAAAAACACAGGTTTTTTTTTGTAGTGTGATTCTATGAAGTCCTCATTATATATATATATATATATATATATATATATATATATATATATATATATATATATATATAAAGATAATGAGGACTTCATAGAATGCTGATAGATATATATAATGTTATTTTTAATCACTTAAACTATGCACAGACACAGACAGCTCTCCACAGGCATTTTCTTGTATTTACATACACATCTCCGTTTCCAAATGAAATGCAAATCGATCAGCCTTTTTCGACAGCCGTCAAATTATAAACACAAATACTGTCAATCTAGGATACATCAATTGGATATTAAAATATATATCTATGGAATAAATGTAACACATGTATGCTTTTAAATATTTAGATATATTTGAAATGTGTTCTGAACACGAAGCATATATCATGGGTATGTGTATTGAATGTATTCCTGAATGAATCTCAGATATGTTTGAGATCCCTTTGAGAGCACAGGGGTGCTTACACGTGTGAGTTTTAAACAGTCACAGGAATGTGATCCCTGACCCTGTGAATGCTACACAATACAAAGTGCTTTCAAGCAAGAAGAATACAGTAGTAGCAAACTACAGGGGCTCAAGCGTAGTGGGGAGACGAGACAGAATCTGCCTCTAGTTAAAGCTGTAATATGACACGTATATGTACAGGAAGCAGGATTGCTATTTCATTCCAAGGATTAAGAAAATTATTATTATTATTTGTTTATTTAGCAGATGCCTTTATCCAAGGCAACTTACAGAGACTAGGGTGTGTGAACTATGCATCAACTGCAGAGACACTTACAATTACATCTCACCCGAAAGACGGAGCACAAGGAGGTTAAGTGACTTGCTCAGGGTCACGCAATGAGTCAGTGGCTGAGGTGGGATTTGAACCGGAGACCTCCTGGTTACAAGCCTTTTTCTTTAACCACTAGACCACACAGCATCCTTAAAATGCCTTTACTTCATAGCTGAGCTGCTATGTTTACATGTTATGTATCCATCAGAAATATTTCCTAGGGATGCAGATTTACCAAGTGTTCCATCAGCTACAAGCTGAAGCTCTCAGAAATGAAATAGTTAAATGTTTAGTTTTCAAGTAATAAGTGTCTTCTATAAAACTATAAACTGACCAGCATGTAGATTGCATCATTCATCTCTGCTTTTATATTGCATTGCAGTCACAATCACACTCAGTGACTTCTCAGTCCATTTTTAAACAACATTATTGTTTCTACAGGATCAAAGTTTAATTAAGATCCGCCATGATAAATTACATACTGTACTATTATCTATCTATCTATCTGTCTATCTGTCTATCTATCTATTTATCTAGCTATCGTGCTATCTAAATACACACGTGTTTAATTGCATTACCTGAGATACCTGCAGACTTGCAGAATATCAGATAAAAGAGAAAGTGGCAGTTGATGTATGATGTATTGGGTTCCATGCAAATGTGTTTCTCTGAATGCTCTGTATTCCACCACAGAAGCACCTGTATGCAAATTCCTCTTCCAAGTACTGTAGCAGATTGATTTTTGAATCTTACTGGAAGACTGGATTATGTTCTTCTTAATAATAAACGTGAAGTGATATTTAATTCCTTATTGTCAGTTTATGTTTTGTTTTATTACCATTAGTTATTAAATATACAACATGTAGTGTTTGGTCTTGAGAAAACCCAGGCCATAGTTTAAACGTCACCATATAGTTTACTGGAAGTAGTTTACACATGAACAAAAAAATGTGTCAGCCTACTAATCAGAAACACATAGCAAAAAGAAATTCAGAACCTTATGTGGTTTAAGACAAATCTGCCTATTTTAACGACAAACCAGGACCCGAACAGCAAGCACTTCTGAATAGAATGAAATGCAATATCATAGTGTGGCAAACAAAAACTAAGATAAAAAGGTAGAACATTAAAAAAACAAATGAATCCAAATATCTTTTAAGCACACAACTGCTGTAAGAAGCTGTGTTTACTTTCAGCAGCAAAAACACACACTTGACTTCTCAATACTCAAGCATTTAATAGACAACAACAAAAGCTGACTGTGCTTTATCGTAAACCACACATAAACCCAGGATAATAATTTGGCAAAACAACTGTTCACAGTGATAAGGGACAACTAAAGAATCAGTTGCTAGACTGACACTTAGATTACTCCACCAAAGCACACATTTCCTATGGGAATTGTTTTATTTTTAATAACTAAGTAATAAGGTGCTGTGTTGAGAGAGATGACAGTGGATAATCTGTAATGCGCAGCCACACAACAGGAAGCCGATGATCTCAAACAACATATGTTTATACTGTTTGTATGACCCAGAAGTAAAAAATATCATTGTACTTAATTGTATTTCAAATTCAGTTTCAATCACCTGCCATTACTGAGTCCCTGATAAATATAGGAGGAAGCCCTGTGCAATTCATGTACCCTTGGACAATGTAGCATAGTTGGTAGCCATCTTGGATGGGTGTACCAATTTCTCATGTTGAAAGCTTTTAAACACCCCACAAATGTGTGCCATTATAAAATGCATGGGGTTTGATTTAGGGCAATTTACTCTGGGGTCACAGAGATTGGCTGTATTGTAAAGACACACTAAACATACCACTAGGCTGTAACAAGAATACCAAACAGCTTTAGCTAATGTAACATAAACCTTACAAGGCTGTAATTCAATCTCAGGGTGTAAACGAAGCCCACAAACTGCTGGCCGCCCAGTCTCATGGTGTATGACATCACCCTCTTAATTGAGTTACTGTCTTGTATTTGGTACCCAGCCATCCATTATCCTGTGTATATTTTAAAGTTCATAAGGTTCACACTCTACCAGTGCAACATTGTGTCATGTGAAATCAATAT
Organism: Acipenser ruthenus; assembly: GCF_902713425.1. Classification (NCBI taxonomy): domain Eukaryota; kingdom Metazoa; phylum Chordata; class Actinopteri; order Acipenseriformes; family Acipenseridae; genus Acipenser; species Acipenser ruthenus. The sequence continues at coordinate 8,122,910 of NC_081189.1, forward strand.
TAATGTATTCAGGGGAAAAGGCTTACAGAGTGGTGCATCAACATGCATTAGGATCAGCTGGTCAAAGAAGTGAGAGCCTGGGGAGGAGATAAACTGAGGCCAAGCATCATGCTTGCAGCCCACGTGGGACACAACTTATGTATACAATGCACATTTTATACAAACGTTTGGGCTTTAATGAACTCATACACACATGTCTTATTGCATGCATTTCATTCTGTTAAAATTGTGTATGTGTCACTGTGACAGAAATGATCTTTGGTGGTAAATCTCCCTCCCGAACTGTGAGGGTGCTAAGTAACGGGAACAGAGTACCATGGACTGTTTGGATAATTCGTTCTCAGGGTTAAAAGGAAGTCAGTCATCTAGAAAGGGGGCGGAGCTTCGGTGCACTAACTCATCGACCCGGAAGAGAAACAATGTGGCAGCTACAGATTGGAGGAGCGGCTGCAATCGTTTAGCAAGGGGTCATGTGTGACGGTACAAGAAGGGGAAGAAACGACGTAATCTGGTCCTTCATTAATGGTTAAGGAAATGAACGAAAGGATCTGTGTTGTATCGTGCGTGAATGTTTTGTTTGTTTTGTCTTGTCACTAACTGTCGATTGTTATTTAGTAGGCAGTTAAACACGTCCAGCACAAACCTGGACTTCACTTCACTTGTTGGCACAATAAATTGTATTTGCACAAAGAGCACTACAGCATGCACCCAGGACTGGTGACCGTGTTTGTATATTGTGTTATTGAAAACTGACTGTGTTTATTATTTGGAACTGCAATTCCTTTATTTAGAAGAGTGCCATTGCTGGGTATTGCCTGGGAAATATTGTTTGGTCACCAGACCAGGATTATAAATAAAACCACTTGCACTTGGAATACCGTTGTCTGCCTTTCATTTAATCACTGCATCACTCCTGCACCAGACTAATTCCTAATGAAGAAATATGTGGTCTTGGGGGTGAACTTATGCAAACCACAGTTCTTATATGTGTTAAATGAGCTTGTGTTAAACGTGTGCTGTTTAAACAAGAAGACCAGATTGATTATTGCCTCACTGTCTTGGCTCCTGTCTGTATTCCTCTTGAAGCTCCTTAACTCTGGATTGCACTCTATTGAGGCTTGTGTAGAATAAATATAATGCATGGTATTCCACATATGTTGTTACACTTAAGCGGTCAAAAGGTCACACTGAAGTGGGATAACAAAATGTATCCCACACTAGATATGCATATGCTTGTGGTATAAATATTATTTATTTGTTTATTTTTGCCTTAGTAGATGTTTAGGCCTGTGTTTTTTAACAGCAGTTTTGTGTTCAATATGAACAGCGCTTTGAGGTGACTTGGCACAAAAGCGCGTTTAAAGTCTATATTTGCTGTTGTTGTTGTAAACTTTCCTTGCAGAATCGGCTTCCTTAGAGGCACAGCTTAGGTTAGTTCTAATGGAGCCACAGCATGTCTACCTTGTGTTCACAGGAGCTTTAAATGGCCCAGCAAGAAAGGAACTCTTCACCCCTCAGTGCTGACAGCTGTGCTCCTCACTCTGACAGAGAAGGATCTGGAGGGAAGCCTGTGTGGGTTGCTCAGTGCAGCCAACAAAGATGGCATTGACTGTCGACACATACAGTAGATTTGTAAACAAGTCTTATTTTGAGTTTTGGGGAAATGCAGCAATGGCTAAAAGTTTTGCATCATCTAGAATGTTAGGATTGAGACATTATTAAAATAAATAAAACTATATGAACGTAATTTAGCATCATGTAATCAAAGAAACTACAAAATGATATCTCAAAAGCCATAATAGTACTACAGTATTTCATGTTAGAGTTCAAAATGTCACATTTTTCAATTTTTGTCAGTTTTTTGTTAAGTATATGGAAAACTGCAAAGAGGTATGTAATTTAATATGTTAACGTAACATTATTCAGCAAGTTTCATTTGACTTTATGAAGCAAAATGAGTTAATTCTATAGGGTGATGCAAAACCTTTTGGCCACACCTATTATACTTTGTAAACCACACCCATTTAGCTGTAGAGGGAGTCTGTCACACAAAGCCACCCTTGCAATGCACACTGTACACCAGCTGAGGAAGGTCAATCCAGAGCTTAAGGTTTACACAGGGGGAACAAATCTACAATATTTCTTCAAAATCCAAACATGGGGCTCACATTTTTCAAATCTGATGAATTGATTTATTCCTTGTGCAGTTTATAATTCAGGCCCCTATTGTGACAGACCCCTATTTGATACAGTCCTTCAGGCATGGCTAGGGGATTAGGGTTTAAACCGATCACTCCGTGCAAGGTCTTGGAACACACAGGGTCACAGTTCAATCCCTGTGTTCTTCCTTTAGATCATTCATTCACTGAGGCTAACTGCGAAGGACGTTTCTTACAATATATCTTGTTACCCTCATGCTGTGTTGTCACTGTGGATCGCAGTAAGTTGTACTTTTTTTAGTTCAATTGTTAACTAATGTAAAAGGTATTTAACTCCTGAATTACATGGTTGTCTTGGGAGTTAATAATCCCAAAGTGGGTAACTGATATTAGGTGAACAGTTTTTGCTGCCCTTTTTTAGTTTGTAAATAAATAACCATAAACAAAAAAATGCATGTTTGTTAACATGGTAGTCAGTTAATACACTAGACCAAAGACCAAAAATTTCCAATCTACACCTGATCAAAAGTATTGCGAATAGCACTGTCTTGTCAACCCTGTTTGCACAGAGGCCACCAAACCAAGTTTACGGTTCATGTAACAACAGCATGTAGACTCAGGAAAGACTTTAGACTTACTTTACATCCATACTCTCTCAGAATGAAGTACTTGTTGGTGCTGTAATTGCATGGCTCTCAGCAATGCTTAACACACAATATTACTTTTGCTCACGATGACTCAGCTTGCTCCCAGACCTTCAACATCACAGGAAAAGGTGAATGGTATTGACAGTGGTGTCCTCATTAAGCGGTTGCCATGGTCACTATCTGAAGTCCTCCTGCAGTGTAAGAGCAGTGGAGGAGCCTTGCTCTATCCCTCTACCCCCTACAGAGACCAATTAAAAGGCCAAATCCACAGGTCCACCACCAGGGACTAATAAATCATGGGTCCATTACAGTGGGAAAATGCTGTAGTACAGTAAACAGAAGGGGGGCTCCACAGATTCCCACACTGGGAAAAGTCTAGTCTGGTTAATTTCATTCCCACACAAAATCGCAGACAACATATTAACACAGAGTAACGTGTCCAATGTTGGGTTAATAAAAGGGATGAGAGGCAGAGACTAATATGAATGCTCCCACCCTAAGCAAAATGTACCATTACGAAGATCAAACCCTGATTTAATATTGAGTGTCTTTAGTTAGAAAACAACAAACAGGGCCAATTATATGTACTGTAGACACACCGATAAATGCTGTTTTAAGGGTAGCAATTTAGGATTCATGGGTTCAAAGTAACCTTTTATACCTTTGTAACATTTATTGGTAATTTTCCTTTTTCAAGTTGTAAATTATGCGTTGCAATTTTGGAAAAAAAAAAAAAAAACGTTAACGCAAACATATGGTACATCTTCACTCAGTCCCACTGACCTCCACTCCTACAGGAATATATTATATTACAGACAGCACAGGTGCAGGCCCACTTATTCCTGTTCCAGTTAATGAGATAATTTTGTCAATTTTTCACCATCACCTTTCCTGTCTCCCTGCAAGCTGTTTCTTGCATAATAAAGATGCAAAGCAAGTGCTGTGAAATCATCTGCTCCCATTAAACTTTTATCAGCTGGCCTGTGTCTCCTGAGGAAAGGAGAGAAGACGGCACTGCAGGGTTTTTAGATCAGTTGACAAAACCAGATGCTCCTCAAGAACATGGGCAGAACATCCTGCTTCCCATTGATCATCCATCGCTAAAGAAGCAGTAGGTAACCTTTTCACTTAAATGAATAGAGCATACTGAGAAAAATGTGTTTGATTCATGGAATATATAACGTAAAAAAATTCTTTATGGAAAAAAATGAGGAATTTAAACTTTTTACTTGAAACGTCCTAAATCTTGAGAATAAACAAGACCGCTTTCGAATATAATTACAGAACATTCTGAGAAAAAACGTGTTTAATAGTGGTGCTACATTTTCACATTTGCAAATATTACTCAGTTACAATTATTGCAATATCACAAAGACAATAATAAGCATATCCTTACCCAAATGCTATTTATTTATTTATTTATTTATTTGTTTGTTTATTTATTTATTTATTTATTTATTTATTTATTTATTTAATATATTTATTTATTTATATAAAATCCAATTACTTTCCAAGGAGGGAATTCATTCATTTTCTTTGCTTGAGTAATCACTTGAAAATCCTATTTTAACAGCTCCATTGTTCCAGTCCGTTTGAAGGTTAAACCCTTCCCCTGAATGCTAATTATGGACACTGTAATCTTGGGGGTATGCATGATAATCCTATTAGAAGGTGATATTGTTCCTGTTAGCTTCACTTTGTTGCTAACCAGTCGCTTGGTAAGTAACTGGAAGTTTCTATCAGCAGTTTTCTAACCAGGGGTTGGTCTATTTGTTTTATTCCACTGATATAAATCTTCATGCCTCAGGCAAAATTCTTAACCCTTTTCGCTCCGTTGATTGTTGAAGTGTTTTTTTTTTTCATGTTGCAGACAAAAGACTTCAGGCAGGCGAATGACACAGGAAATGGGATCTCAGCATGGGCTGTGATAAAAGAGTAACCGAAAATTCAAACATGCAAAACGATTTCCACTTGAAAGATTTGTGATGTTTCCTTCAACAATAACAACAAACTGTAGCAAATGGGCTCCTCTTCAGTAAGTGACAACCCTAACCCTAACACTAACTAACTCTAAACCTAACCCTAACTCTAACCCTCTCCTCCCTAACCCTAACCCTAACTTTCTTTGATGGGTGTGTGAAACTTTTACAGCCCTTTTGATGAAATATATGTAGAAACAGAAAATAAAACAAAAACTAGACAAGACATTTTAAGTATGGCACATATTACTCTAAACATTTAAATAAAGTCAATAAACCAAACTTAACCCTAACGCTAAAATAATTTGTCATCGACTAATCATAGTGTTGAATGAACCCTGAATGCACCTTGCTATATTCATTTGATATTAAATATGTTAGTTCATACATGGTTATATTTGAAGTACTTTTGCAAATGATTTTCAGTCCATAGCTAACAACTGAACCTCACAAGCTATGAATGAGCTGCACCAGCTGTGCAGGTTTGTAAAGGCGCTGTCAGAACCCGTCACTTCAGTACAGAGACCCTCAGAATAGGCAATTACCAGCTTCTTCATATATATTCAGAACACAGCGTTACGAGTCAAAACCTAACAGCATCAGAGTTAATAATAAGCTGGAAAGGTCGACGTTTATCTTCTTAGTCAATAAATACTATGATGATCCTACCATGGCAACAAACCATAAGAAAGATGGGCCTTTGCCTGCCAGTGTATTTCAGAGGGACCTTGACAGAAGAGATTACTGTAGCAGGGTTTGGAGGATATAAGTTCCTTGACAACACAAGCTTATAAACAACTAGAGCTGGAGCATTCAAACAGGATTATGACACATGCATCAAATTAAGCCTTCCCTGGTAAAAATACTGAAATGTGTTTAAAATGACATATACATCCAAATAAGCATTTGCACAAGATTAGGCTCAAATGCTATTTTAATTGCATTTTTACACTCCCTTGCTTTTTTATGCCATTTGCAATCATTCTGAGAGGGTTTGGGATCTGTCGCTTCCATACTGAGTAATTGTAATTCTCAAAATCTGCCTTTACCTCCCTTATAAAAGGTTACCATAGTAAAAGAGCCAACTCCTTTGTACAGCGGTATCGGCGCTATGCTTTAGTGCGAGAGGTCCCGGTTTCACACCCGCCCTCAGCCTGTGTGTGGATTGCCTCGCCCTGTGTGATGCGCCTGCCTGCGGGAACCAAGGTCGCTACAATATTAAGAAACATGGCAAACTCTGTTAAACGATGGTAGCTGCACAGGATAACCATGGGAAAAGCAGTGCAAAACTACAAAATGAGCATGCAAATTACCATGGTAACCTTTATAAGGGCTGACTTTGAGGTTGTGTGCAGAATCATAAGGGCTGGAACTAACCAGAGTAGGTGGAGCTGTCAGAGTGAAAGGCCCCACAGTCACATGATTAGAGCAGGGTGAGGAAGGGAGTGAGTCCCAGCATTTAGGAGACTCCAGACAAGCTCTAAGCCATGGAAAGGCATATTTAGTGACAATGGTACTAACTCAGTATTGGAGAAATAGAACCTAAAGCCACATTGGAAACACTCGGAAATAGTAAGAGAAGCGTTAGAAATACAATTAAAAGGACGTTTCAGTTACTTACAGTATTCTTCATTGCTAGTGTAATGTGAGCCTGATTTTTAAAAGCTGTACACGCAGACGACTGTCTAACTCTTATCTGTGTACTTATGATTTGTGATTATGACCTTATATAGAAGACATAGTATAAACCGCATTCCGCAGTACTGCCAGCTTTTTAAATAGCATATTAAGAAAGACATAAGTAATTGCGACAGTGTTCGCGCTGATCTTTCGCTTCATGGAGTAAGCTCCTGTTTCTGAATTGTCTCCAGGAAGGTAGTTACTCAGTGGCAATGATTTCCTATAACAGCACCCCATTCATTTCACCTGTCTACTCAAGCCTTCACTGAACACACTGACTGAGTTTTAATGAATTTGTTTTGGCAGAGCAGTGCAACAGTAGCCTTGTCATCATGGCTTCAGAGTGCAATCACTACTCTTCAATTAAAACATTAATAATTGCAGCTGGCAACCACAAGCAATAGAACTTGGTTGGAAAAAAAAGCAAGATTTGGAAATTGTGCTGGACACAGGGTTCAAACTGACGAGACCACACCTAGGATTCGTGACTGTAGGACCAAGTTAGAGCACAGCAAACAAACATGATGAGGTAGAAAAAAAACTATAATTATTATACTGTACAGGACCAAGCTTCTCAGAAAAAAGGTATTGCCATGACGATTCCAATAGAATCCATTCTTTTTATATTTCTGCTCAGACATTGGCATCACATGCAAAATAACCAACATAAAAAACTGTTTAAGATGTGTTAGTTTTAGAGATTTTTTTTTTCTTCTACAGAATTGACAGACACTATATAGGTCTCACAAACGCAGTCAGAAGCACATTTCATGGGTTTTCATTCTGGCACTACAGTACACTGGGTTAATGAAAGCTCTCACTCTCTGGAAGTCTGTTACTGTTTCACTTCCTAGGTTGTTTCACCTCAGCAATGTTTTTGGGATTGCTGGTATATTGTGTTGCAATAGAGGTGCAGTATTTACTGTGATTCCCTGTGCTGTTATTTGATTGACACTCATTCTCAGAATGCCTCAATGCATCAAAACTCCAAAAGTTCTTCTGAGCTGTACCGTAAAAATAATCACAGAAAATGGGAATAAATAAACACTGAAAACAGAAACTCTAATTATAATTCATGAGAGGGACGCTTGAGTGATTTATGATTAAGTAAGCAGAACCCCAAGATGCAAATTATAACCTAGAGAAATCACAGCAGCCTAATGTATTATGTTTTCTATAACACATGGAACAACTTTTGTTAAAATGAATAAGGTGTTCATTTTAAGCAGTTAACCATGTTTTTTTTAGTAATCGCATGTTTCAGGTTCCAGTACGTCTTCACAAACTCGGGGGTTCAAATAAGACTCAAGCTCAGGCTGTAATCAGGAAAAAGAAGAGTTATCTTCCCAAAATGTCCTAAGTTTTCTTTAATGTATTCAAGAAACCCAGTTTTGCTGAACGAAATAAATCTGTGTTCTAACTGTTCTTCTGGGACCCCTCGTGCTCGGAAAGATGGAATTTTATTGTTCCTTTTTTTGGAACCCAAACAAACCAGCTGATAAACTTGAGACACATGTTGTGTTGCTGGTATTGTGGAAATTCCATGCACTGTTCCAAGGGTGTTCTGTCATTTTCAGTAGCGTGCCTCACAATTCTAACAAAACACATCAATATACAATCTTTATATACAACTGCCTAAAAAACAGTACTGAAGTTTCATGGGAATAACATCGTCATTTGTTTGGGAAAAGACTAAAGAGCAGACACCGCAAACACATCTTGTGCTTGCACGTACATACAGTACATCGTGCTAAAACTGCAAAAACCCTGTTAAAACGTGGAAGGGCACAACACAGACTGCAGCTGGTTCCAAACAGGATATGAAGCAGACAACAGTTTCTTGAACTCGCTGATACTAAAGCAGCTGGGATTTAGACTTTACAAATTCTATGGCCAAAATTTTTTTTCCAGTTTGAGCCAGCCAGCCTAGCCCTTCACAAAACAGGTTTCATTATACATGTTCAATAGGAACAATTCTCTTTTTGAATTGCATTCTGTGGCCCAAGTGGCTGTGATCTGGCATGAGATTCCCTGGTGCACCAGTAAAGATCTGGCAATATTTATCAACTTGGGGGGGGTGAATGGCTTGAGGCAATGCTGTCTGTTTTTATATGTATTTCTTGTGTGCAGTTACAGGGGGGGTGGGATCTGTTTTTTTCGAGAAACATCCCCATCTTCTCTTGATCAGTATTTTACAGGCCCTAAGAACAGTGTCTGTTTCAGATGTTACTCTGGGGGAGGGGGGGTAGTATATAAATTTATTTCAGTTTCAGTACTGTAGATATAAACCGGTCCTATCTAAGGGTTTGTGTAACATCAAATAAATACATATTTAATTACCTCTGTGGTATGTATTCTAACAGATAAGAGCAGCATAGCAACTTTATAATGGGAAGATAAAGGCAATCATGTGTTCACTGTTATTATGTAGAGAAGTCTGACAAATTGTAAACTTTGCCCTAGTAATGTCTTATATTGTTTATTAATAGCAACTGTACTGTATAAAAAATGGCCTTCAAATATTCATTAAAGCTCAGCTGTGGGAAGAATTCCTTGAAAAAAATGCTTTTGAATGAACATTTGGCAAAAAATGTCTTATCAAGATTCAGTCAGATATTTCACCCACAGAAAGCATAAAATCTCAGACTGGAGACATATTTTCCTGTACAATCAAAACTATTTGATTGTTTCAATCACATACAATCCAAATGGTATTTCAGTTGTACTTGAATGTTATCAGCCATAGACTGTCCCTTGTGAATATCAACAGTTTGTGAGATTATGAAAACACTCCACAACATAAAAGGATAGAATGGATATTATATCCCCTTCGGTAATTTAATTTGTAGACATTTTTAAAACAGTTTGTTTTAACTTATGGGAATCAAAAAGTTGCCCTGGCAAAACCTTGAAAAAAAAAGTGTATGCAATACAAAATAGATACATAGATAGGAAACTTAATGTGGTACAATTATGCATGCAGTGACCAAATTTAATATAGAAGAAATAACATATTTTACTCTACAGTTATTATCTTTTTTTATTTATTTGACTGGGGAACTCGTGCATGTGGATTAGACTATTAGAAATCCCTGTGAAAAGTGGAAGGCAAAATAGATGTAGAGAAATTAATATTTATATTCCTTTCTGGCCAGTTAGTTAAGGGATGTGTGCTGGGAATTTGTCCCATTTCAGAACATGTATTTCTTGACATTAGTTGCTTGGGAAAAAAAAGCTATGGTGACAATCCTTTAGTTGCTTTGCTGAACTAAAACTGCAATCAACCTTGACCATTGCTCTGGTACACTCAACAGTGTCTTCTAATTTGTGTTGCTCAGTACAGGAACAGCTAACCCAATTAAAAGCAATACAATGCAATACAATAAAATACAAATGTATGTTCATATAGCGCCCTTCATGCCACGGCATCCCAGAGCGCTGTACAAAGTTAAAAACAAAACAAGAGTCCTCATGTGTACAACACACTCCAGCTACAACCAACTGTATAAAAGCACATTAAAAAAAGGATGTTTTCAATTTAGATTCAAAAGAATCCAGTGTTTCAGCCTGCCTAATAGTAATTGAAATAGAGTTCCACAACCGAGGAGCACAACAGCAAAAAAGCTCCGGCTCCAGCTGTTTTACGATGACTTTTTTGGAACAAGTAAAGGTTCTGCATTTTCTGATCTCAAAGAACGACTAGGAAGAAAAGCACACTCCCTCCAGATGTTCCAATGGAATTCCAATGGACACATCTGGAGACAATCTCATTGTGAAGTTTTAGGGAAGTCCAAGTTTGTCATGGACATTTGAAAGTTTCTGCCTTATACGTGCCTTTAATATGTAACTTTTAAAAATGTGTTTACTGCAGTAATGTCTATAGTGGGGGTGGTTCGGAACAAAGGAACCAGTTCATATGTGGCTCAGTCCACCAATAAGGGGCTAGGTGTTTGAAAACTTTACAGCCTTATCTCTAACCCTCACCCACCCAAGACCAATCTGGGATGTGTTTCTAGTAGCTGTTTTAATTGATTACTGATTAATTGATTTATCACACTTGTGGGCTTTGATAGATTCAAAAATAATTGATCAAGTAATCTTGTCTACCTGAATGTGGTATCAAAAAAAAATACGTGAAAAAGAAATCTTGATAAATGGTGGAGGGTACATCTAAAGATGCTGTCAGAAGGCAACTGGAAGCATGGACATAACTAACTATGAGGACACTGTGTCATTGGTTGTTTTTTTGCATCATCAATGCTGATGCTCATGTATAAATTCTGGTAAAGTACAAAATCCTACTTCATGTTCTCTGTTGGTTTGCCATGTAACATTGATTTGGAGGTTCTTGGAGGTCATATAAATACTGCCAGCTAGAGCTTGAAACCTCAGTTTGACCTCGGTAGAATGTCAGCTCTGGTTACGACGCTGACTGGAAGGTATACCCAATAGTTCACAATATCGCAGAATGATGAATATTTACAACATTCGCTCATCGGTGCTTTCCTATCACGGCAGTACTACAAGTTTATCGTACCAACTGAGTCGCAAGTGCATTGATTTTTCTTTTTATTCAACGTATTTCTTACAAACTGTATCAGAAAATTAACAGCTGTATCGTACTTTCTGTTCAGCTAACCTCAATAAAATAACTCTCAGTAAGTTACCTTTGTTAGTCTAAAACTTGAAAGCTTACAGTATACCAAAAACGGATCTGTTAAACACACTATTCTAGGCTGTAGTGCAGCTGGTAACTTACAATAATATACACGCTTAGGATGTATTTTTAGTCTTTTTCTTTTAGCCTTGGAAAGAAAATATCAGATTATGTCACTAAAAGTGATTACTTATAATTGTCTTTCAATACAATTGAATCACTAGCAAACAGGTGTGATTAATTGATTAATCAGTCGCATAGATCAGATGATTAATTGATCAATAGAAAATGTGGAGATTAAAACCCCTATTTTCTAGCATGCCTGACATGAGTTAAGAGCAGAGCAGCAAGTAGACTGATGCCAACAGCTATTATTACTCAGAGAAGTGGCTTTATAAGGTGTAAAGTGGAAGTCATTGGTCATAAATGCAGCACAGGCTTTATCTCTGTGTGCCATAAATCTATTTATATTGTGTTCAGAAAAATATAGCGTTATACATCCCCATGTGTTACTACCACTGTGTAAATAATGTACCTGCAATTCCGCTTTTCACTGTTAACATCCTGACAACTTTTTACACTTATAAGTCTGTTTTTTTCAAAATGGCCACTCTAGTGCCCTGGGGGTTTGAGATCTGTCCTCTAAATCACTGCAGGAAGAGCTATTAAAAACAAAGAAAAAACATAACAACAGGTGCTCTTACTTTTCTGTTCCGTACCACATCATAGATCATTATCGCTGTGTTACCTGTCTGACAACGTGGGCAATAATCCTGACACTATCAGTGCATTAGAGCTGCCACTTTGAAAAGAGCTTTGAAGCAGATTTTAAAGTTAAAAGTGTAAAAAGTTGTCAGGATGTTAACAATGAAAAGAAAAATTATAGGTACGTTATGATAAACAGTTGTAGCAACACGTGGGGACGTGTAACGCTGTATTTTTTGGAACCCTGCTATTTACTCTTCAAGCTCTTTCATAATTGGTTAACGGTTAACAAAAAGAAAGTAGTTTACTCTGCTCATGAGCGTCTAACCATTCATAAATAATTTAATACAATGCTGCTTCCTTTTCTGGTTATTGCATGGAAGCTGCCCATGCATGACAGTAATGTTTATTCCCTTCCCTTTGAAACATTTTGCTTAATTTTTATTTTCTAACACCCAACACACGTTCCACTGCAAACAAAGTAGAGTTTATTACTACAGATACAAAAATACAAACAACACGTCCAGCCAGGAGCAGCTACACTACAAAAATACAAGCAACACATCCAGCCAGGAGCAGCTACGCTACAAAAATACAAGCAACACGTCCAGCCTGCAGCAGCAACACTACAAAAATACAAGCAACACGTCCAGCCAGGAGCAGCTACGCTACAAAAATACAAGCAACACGTCCAGCCTGCAGCAGCAACACTACAAAAATACAAGCAACACGTCCAGCCAGGAGCAGCAACACTACAAAAATACAAGCAACACATCCAGCCAGGAGCAGCTACACTACAAAAATACAAGCAACACGTCCAGCCAGGAGCAGCTACACTACAAAAATACAAGCAACACGTCCAGCCTGCAGCAGCAACACTACAAAAATACAAGCAACACGTCCAGCCTGCAGCAGCAACACTACAAAAATACAAGCAACACATCCAGCCAGGAGCAGCTACGCTACAAAAATACAAGCAACACGTCCAGCCAGGAGCAGCTACGCTACAAAAATACAAGCAACACATCCAGCCAGGAGCAGCAACACTACAAAAATACAAGCAACACGTCCAGCCTGCAGCAGCAACACTACAAAAATACAAGCAACACATCCAGCCAGGAGCAGCTACGCTACAAAAATACAAGCAACACGTCCAGCCAGGAGCAGCTACACTACAAAAATACAAGCAACACATCCAGCCAGGAGCAGCTACACTACAAAAATACAAGCAACACATCCAGCCAGGAGCAGCTACACTACAAAAATACAAGCAACACGTCCAGCCTGCAGCAGCAACACTACAAAAATACAAGCAACACATCCAGCCAGGAGCAGCTACACTACAAAAATACAAGCAACACGTCCAGCCTGCAGCAGCTGCACTACAAAAATACAAGCAACACATCCAGCCAGGAGCAGCTACACTACAAAAATACAAGCAACACGTCCAGCCTGCAGCAGCAACACTACAAAAATACAAGCAAAACATCAAGCCAGGAGCAGCTACACTACAAAAATACAAGCAACACGTCCAGCCTGCAGCAGCAACACTACAAAAATACAAGCAACACATCCAGCCAGGAGCAGCTACACTACAAAAATACAAGCAACACGTCCAGCCTGCAGCAGCAACACTACAAAAATACAAGCAACACATCCAGTCAGCAGCAGCTACACTACAAAAATACAAGCAACACATCCAGCCAGCAGCAGCTACACTACAAAAATACAAGCAACACATCCAGCCAGCAGCAGCTACACTCTACAGCGTTAGCTACAATGTTAAAAAGGGCGCTTTGCAAAGATGCAGAAATTGCAAAGCAACATGTCAGCTTGTAATCAGCAAACAGCAGTATTTGATAGGATACATCTGGTTCTGTTTCGTCTGTATTTGAAGCCCAAGTATAAGTGAGTATACTGTTAAATATATCAAAGAGGGGCCCTTCACTTCAGTATATACTACTTTCATTTATTTGCAGGTTGACCGGTTATAACATTTCGGAGTTCCCTTCATTCCTACCTAACCTCAAACCACAAATCAGAAAACAGGCTTTTTATTTGTATGCATTAGCTTGTGATGCAAAGAATAGAAAAACAGAACCCTGGAAGCTCATAGTTTGCCTTTAAACGTACACATCATACATCACACCGAATAAACATGGAAAATAATGACATTAATGAACATAATAAAGAGAACAGATTTGAAGAAGAATCCCAGCTCCAAATTGACAGCCAAATGTTGTATTTCAGGGTTGGGCTGAATGCATACTGGTCAAACACAGCACTAGCAGTGCGACTATAGAGCAATAGAGAATACCAGTTCCTAAGCATATTGTCTGTGATGTAAAGAATCATCTCTCATCAGCTGGCAGCAGAAGCATGGGGTTGCTGTGCATTCCTCAGTGGGTACAGTGCTGTGAATGCTGTCATCTGTGTGTAATTGTTTTTTGTGGCGTGCTCCAGATGAATTTACTGGGGCTCCTGCTGAGATAAGGAAGTGACTTCCTGCTCACATGTGTAGGAATCATGGTCAGTGAGCTCTTGATGTGGGCCAGCCGGCTTCTAATGAGCTTTTACTGCAGAGGAAATGGCATGCTAAACAACGCTCTCGGAGCTCCTTACTTCCTACCATTTGTTAGCAGTTGTTGCTGGGTTTCTCCAAAAAATGATGTCATAATCATAATGCAATTCTGATAAGTTACTACTGCAGTGGTATTCCAGTTGCATATTGGTGCAGTATACCTTTATTACTATTCCCTTTTCGATTACTTGGATCTGACCGAGACTCCAGGCATCTTCCATGCCCACCCCAGTGACTGAATGGACTAACTAACACCCTCAAAACACCTTCCAGCACCTTGTGGAGTCTGTGCCACATTGGTATACTGTATTAGGTACAGTGACCGGGCAGTGCATACATTTATTTTAGAATGATTGCATTGTAATTTAGAAATGAAAATTGAAGGTTTCTTGAAACTGTTGTTTTAATGTTTATTGTAATAATCCCCAGCAGCTTGTAGAAGCTGCAGGAATAAATGGTTTTCCTACATAGTGAAATGCAGTGGAGTATGTTGTCAGAGGATACTGTATAATTCTGAGGAGCAATCGGGTCAGTTTATTGCCTTGTGTAAAACACTGGGAATGTCTTCCTGAGCAGGAAAGGAAAGGGGCGCTTGTTGTCCTTAACAAAACGATTCTCTGTGGTATCGTTAACAAACCCAATAAGGTAGTAAAGGATAAAAAGTTCAAATACAAAACAGCTGGTCCATGTCCTACTGAACTGCTAATTACAAAATGTGGGCTAACCTCGCTCCATCTGTATGTGCACCATATAATTAGCAACCGTTTTGATTGAAGTGGTGAAAACCTTATCCCTGTCATTAGAAGAGAAGAATGATTAAGTGAACAAATGGTTGAAGTAATGATATTATTATTATTATTATTATTATTATTATTATTATTATTATTATTATTATTAATATTATTATTATTATTCAGAAATGCAAAGTCCGCCATTATGATAGTTGATTCATCTGCTTAGCATCTGTCTTGTTTTTAACATTTGTATTTTTATAATAGATAACAATAAAGACAATAGTTTTGTTAGTGACACATGCAACATGTTTACATGCAGAACCGTGCATATCATAGATACAAATCAGTTGTGTTGTCAACAGGATTTTACAGTCAAGCGTATTGATAATGACCAGACAGGGGATTTAACCCAGAAATACTGTAAACTGAATACATATTGACCACAGTTGCATCCATACTACACCAGGTAAGCATTTGTTAAAAATGGGAATGTAACGTTCTTTCCTATCCAGAATCTAGTTTGTATCAAATTTAAGAGGGTTGGGGTTCGTTTCTGAAAGAAGATACAAGAATAAGACTTCTTTGTCAATGATAATCAGATTCGAGTGGTCTCCAGCTTCCCAGGAGTGTGAATAGAACGTTCTTATGGTTTTCATGGGCCACTAGAACTAGATAAATGGGTGGAAAGAAAAGGTTAGTGACCTCTAGTGTGGTGTGGGGCTGAAAGGACGTGGTGACCTAAACCCCACGGCTCAGTCCTCATGGATCACAGAGAGCTCTACAGGTCAGCAGCCTCAGGGCACTTCAGAGCCACAGAGCGAGTGGAAAACACACACACACAGGACTTCATTCATTTCAATTACATTTTAAGCAAATGTGGGTATGGTGTGCAAGATTCTTCACCGCAGCAATTCCCACACAGCTGAGGAGAAGTGAAGGTTCAGTGGGCGTCCTCCAGTCCCATGAGCAATCCAGTTTCCTCTTTTACACCCAGGAACTCGAGAGCGGATGTCAGATAGCTGCTGGCCTCTGGAGGACAAAGGCCAGCCATGCAGGTGTGCGTCTGAGCTCACAAGGCGCCTGGCCAGTAGGGTTTGCTGTAGCACGATGAGATGAAACAGTCCCTGCCGGTTTTGTCCCCAGTGAAGACCGGTGACTTCGCACAGCCAGGATGTGAACCTGGGCTTCCCTGACTGTATGACACCCCCTGCACATCATGCAGCTGTGTTTTTACCAGATGAGCCACTCGGGGACCCCTAAGATTTCATTCATTTGAATTACATTTTAAGTAAGTGTCGGTACAGTGCGCAAGATTCTTATACTTGTAAAGGGAATGTACTTTTTATTAAACTCTGCTCATTATTTTTTCTTGAGGTTACTTTACAGATACCAGAACTTGCAAATGTGATTGCCACTGATACGGAGAAAGCATGCTTGCAGAGTGTCGACTGAGCAGCGTGTACATCACTGTGTGACTGTGTTTCTGTACACGTCTGGTTATTCAATTCTTCAAGAGGCATCATGCATGCTTAATAATAGCACAGGTGATGCAGTACATTAATATTTAATGCGCAAACTCTATAGAACATTTCAAATTATGCAGTTAATTTGGATAATGGAGGTTGCATTGAATACTGCATACATTTACTGTATACAAGGTTATTTGAGTTTCATATAATCAGATTCTGGAAAATCAAGACCATTCTATTATCAAGGTAAATTTGTAAAAATAAATTACAACATAAAAAGTCAGCCTGCATGACCTCCTGTGGTAGGTCGATTGCCCTGCACAGGTGGGAATTAGTGTTGGTATAATTTGTATGTGGAAGTGGGTTTATTGTGTGTCTTTTTGGAGTTGATTTGTGTGACTAAATTATTGTTTACAGACGGACGCTCGATTGTTCGTCTTTTCTCAGCAGTCAGTCACGTTGCTGCTTGTGTATTTGGGCTGTGATGTCTTTGTTGTCTTTTCTCAGCAGTCAGTCACGTTGCTGCTTGTGATTTGGGCTGTGATGTCTTTGTTGTCTTTTCTCAGCAGTCAGTCACGTTGCTGCTTGTGATTTGGGCTGTGATGTCTTTGTTGTCTTTTCTCAGCAGTCAGTCACGTTGCTGCTTGTGATTTGGGCTGTGATGTGTTTGTTGTCTTTTCTCAGCAGTCAGTCACGTTGCTGCTTGTGATTTGGGCTGTGATGTCTTTGTTGTCTTTTCTCAGCAGTCAGTCACGTTGCTGCTTGTGATTTGGGCTGTGATGTCTTTGTTGTCTTTTCTCAGCAGTCAGTCACGTTGCTGCTTGTGATTTGGGCTGTGATGTGTTTGTTGTCTTTTCTCAGCAGTCAGTCACGTTGCTGCTTGTGATCTGGGCTGTGATGTCTTTGTTGTCTTTTCTCAGCAGTAAGTCACGTTGCTGCTTGTGTATTCGGGCAGTGGCGTCTTTGTTCGTCTTTTCTCAGCAGTAAGACACGTTGCTGCTTGTGTATTTGGGCAGTGACGTCTTTGTTGTCTTTTCTCAGCAGTAAGTCACGTTGCTGCTTGTGATTTGGGCTGTGACGTCTTTGTTGCCTTTTCTCAGCAGTCAGTTACGTTGCTGTTTGTGTACTCAGGTAGTCACATCTTCTGTTGATGATTTTAATACAAGTATATTGCAATCAAATTTAAGATGCAGGTTATTTTTAAAAGCAAAAAATTGTTAGAAAAGTGTGTCTTAAATTCAAAGCAGTACAGTAAGTCTTTTTGTACGATATATGTAAGTAAACAATTGTAGCAGAAAAGGGTTAGGGTGAGGGGTAGGAAAAAGATGTATACATTAAGTACATTGTAACTATGCATAATAACATTGTAATTATGTATAAGTACACATGCATTTACGAAGTAGCTACTAGGTAAATACACAGTAATTAGAGGCACTTCAAGTGTTACCAACAAAGGTAGGTGAATCAGTAATACCATGCCATGAGACATCACGCAAATCGCATTAAAAAAGTCAGACAGCTGTGTCAGCTTTCCAAAGCAAAGAAGCCACATCTCAAGCAATTCTTTCGTAACAACTGACAACTGCTGAACAGTAGCCCTGGCAAGCTTCTTTGACCAAATCAGAGAAGGAAAAAATGCATATCAGGGAGCTTAAGGCTTAGAGATCTCTTCAAAAAATGCACTGTGTTTTTTATTCATGTGATACCATTTATATAACCTTTCAAATGAGTGCTTTTTGCAGGTAATTCCTAAATAAAGGTGATGTAGTTGTTTATAAGCTAATTAAAAAGTCACTTTTTTTTCCGTATTGCTGTAATGTTTCTAACTGTCTATGTATTGTTGTTTGTTGTTTTTATGTTGCCTCTTGGCCAGGTCGGCATTTTAAATGAGAACTTGTTATCAATGTCTTTACCTGGTTAAATAAAGGTTTGAATTGAATTGAATTGAATTGAAAAAGGAAAACATTGCAAAAGAACTGAGATAATTCATATATTTGTTTGTTATTTTCAGCTGTGGTTTGGTGATCTGATAGCTGATTGCTTGTAAGCTTTAGGCATTTCAGATGAACATTAGGACAAGATGCAATGCATGTGTGTTACACCTAAGTTGCTTTTCTTGTGTAACAAATAAATCAACAAAACTCACCAGGTTTGTGAATTGGGACTAAAATGTGTTAGGTACAGAAGGAGAACGAGACCTGCTTGTTCGTCTTGCAGTAGTATAGAAGTCTGTGAGGGAAGGGATCC
Organism: Acipenser ruthenus; assembly: GCF_902713425.1. Taxonomy (NCBI): domain Eukaryota; kingdom Metazoa; phylum Chordata; class Actinopteri; order Acipenseriformes; family Acipenseridae; genus Acipenser; species Acipenser ruthenus. The sequence continues at coordinate 8,141,768 of NC_081189.1, forward strand.
TGAGTTGAATAAATCTGGTATAAATCCCAGCCTACGCTTCCCCTCGATTCATGCCCCAGTTCCAGCTCAATCCCCATGGGTTCTTCACTAGTGTTTAACTCAATAACATGCCAAACCTAAGGATTCAAGAGGCACAACCCAATATAGCACTCGTACTGCAATACACAATTATAACAGCATGCAAGCATTGCTCACATTTACTAGCATTATACATGCATCATTTACATAAACACAGGAGAAATAACAAACATGTCGGGGGGAACTAATGTTCACTGGTGTGAACAAATATCCGTTCCCCTGGGGTATAAATATTTGGTGGGAACCAATATTTGTTTACACTGGAAACTAGTGCAACAATAGACAGCAACTAGTACTGCCAAACCCCACTACAGAAGAGTAAATATTTTAAAGTTTAGGGACATGCATATGATCTTTAATCAAACTAACATAATTCAATTAACATAATGAAGATGGGTTGGCACGTCTTTAGGGGAAAGGGACAGATGCAACCAAGAGTCATGTTTCAGAAGGAAAGCCGATGACACAGACTGCCTGGAAAAATATCATGTGTTCCAGTTGGTGAGGTGTCTGTAGACAACAGGGCAAGTGATGGCAGATTACTGTGTGACCCTGATAGTCGTCTGTGTAAGGACCTGCTGTGGTGTCTCTTGTGTTGCCTGCTTGGGCCTTCTGTTTCATGGCAATCTGTATATTTTCTGCCACCTGTCTGGTTGGATCAGGGGTATAGCCTTTCAATTGGGAAAGCAGCGCTTTAGCACCTTGCTTCACACATTTAGTAAAGACAAGAAGTGACAAGCCTTCTGTATTCCTCAGATTAGTCTGCCCGCCGCTGGTATTGTTCAAACAATAAGGCACGAAACCCCGAACCACAAGCAGATGAGAATTTGAAGTATATACGGGAGCTACTGTAAATCAAGGACAGTACATTAGATCTAAAAACAAAAACGCTACCCCCCTTTCTTAATTCTAAGGTAATTTTTGATTAGAAATGAAGCCCTGGAAATGAGAACATGCTTGGTAGAATGTTTTGCAGTCGGTATTGTTGATAAACAGCTTGACATGGACCTCCCCATTGGACTCAATCTTCATCTGACCTGTGTGCTCCTCTATATGAGATTCATTTCTTTCACTTAAGCTCAGCAGTCTATCTGCACAGCAGGGAGGTCAAAGGCTTCTGTTTATGTAATTAGAGGGAGTTAGAGAGAGTTTAATTTAGGCCTAGGGGTCCTTCTCGGCCCCAGTGGGAAGCCGTCTTCAGTGCCTGAGAGAATCACAGACCCCTGGAGGGAAAACACCATTTTAGAGGTAGAGGAGCAAAGAAACACAGACAAAAAGACAGACTCATCCCCGTGTGTGTAATTCATGAGCTAACTGAAATGAGACATCACTCTGCTTCCACAGGACTAGGTCGAACTATCTACAATGTAACGACAGTAAATGAGGACCAAAATTCTCTAGACAAATCTGAATATTGTACTGTTTGTGTCATATTCTGTTATAATGAATACGTTAAATTGTGACGGACATCTTAACCCTAGCTCCTACTGTTAACGCTTTGTGTTCATATTCCATTCACTTTTCATTCAAATTCTGGCCAGTAAATTGTATTACATTACAATCTCTATTATAAAATATTACTGTTCGATGTTGTGAAGTTTATTTTGAGATGTCCTGCAGACATACACTCTTATTTGTTCAGAAAGTAATGAAGTAAATGAGAATGTTAGCGTATATAACTGTTAAATTATCCAAGCATTACTAGGTGTATAATTTAATACACACTTTACTGATAGATAGACAGATATCTGGCTGCTTTTTAGTTGTAAGTCACATGAGTTGCAGGGTCAGTCAGTGGTGTGAAGTTGCCAAACTTGTGGTGCTTCCATTGTGTAGGGAAGCAAAATCGCTAGCGACTGAGTCACATCACCACGCTACAGTGACCCCTACTGGCCAGGCGCCCTGTAAGCTCATGCGGATACCTACAGGGCTGGCCTTTGTTCTCCAGGAGCCAGTACCTCATTCATTTAGCTTTTCTGCTGGGCTCTATTTTTGACCACACTCAGTGTTTGTTTGTTCCTGAGATCTGGTAAAACAAGAAACCAAGGTGTGTCCAGCTGGGTCCTGAATGAAAACACTGCACCAATGCCCAGATGCTGGAGTAACCAGTTTGTGCAGTTCAGCTGGTATTTCGAGGGGTTGTTCAACCTATAGATCAGCTGGTTATTCAGGATAGAAACAGTAAATATAATGCCCCTCTAAAACTACGGTCATCTGCTACCTGTCTGTACAATGCCTTGAGATCTCTCCGCATGATGAGGTAGATAATACAAACTAAGGCTGTCTTTTTCTTGTAATAGGTACAGTTGATCTAGTTGTTCTATATAGAGCTTTGTTTTTATAAACCACCTTGAGAAAAAAAAAAAACAGCCTTGCTATCCATGCTCTTGTTCACATTTCTGGTTAGACTTTATTTAAAAGAATCATATGATAAATATCCGTACTTTATTTTAAGGACCCACATTTAGACATGTATTAGGTATGGATTACTAACCAGGGTTGACTAATCATGAATAGCTCATCAATGACTATAGGGAAGTTGGTTTATTGCATAATTAATTATTAAGCATATAATTTCTAACCAATTAGCCTATTATTACCAGTTCATGCCCTGTAATCTGAAGTCATGTGTTTAGGGTTAATAAACAGGTCAATGGTGTTAAGGATGGGCTGTCCATCACTAACTAAGTAATTTATGTTTAACACAAAAAAACCCTGTTATTTACAAACTGTTCAGCTCCAATTAATAAGTAATTCACAGTTTATTCTGTTACAATTTTTTGGAGAATTGAACTAATTGGACTTTTCCATTGGAAACAGAAGTTCCACAATCGTCAGTTTGTTTTCCGTTACTGAGTCCTAATCTCGACATACACAGGGTTTTCAGATTTTTTTTCTTCGCTGAACTATTAAAGCCTCACTCGGGTCAAAAACCTTTCCATGAATGATATCCTTTGGATCCGGTTAGTCTGTATAAACAAAGATTAAACACAATTCCTTTTAAAGCTTTGCTTTATATTCCAATGGAACCAATTCCCTCCTAAATCAGCACAGAATGGAAAAAAAGCCAACTGAGTATAGTTATAGGGAACACACAGTATGTGGTACATGTTTCTGAATCTGAATCGGAGACGTACTGTATGTGTGCTTGCTGTAGGCATGTTTGCATTAGCCAAGAGGGGGCTGGGGTTAATGAAACCTGCATGGTGAAAATTCGAACTGGCCTTCAGCAACGATTTATGAAAACGAAAGTGGGACTTAACATCTACTGGAACTTCAGAAGTGGCTGGAGCCCTAAACCATGCCATTGTTACCTACAGATAATCTAATCTGACTGTGACCCAGAGGATCAACCACAGAGTGAATTCTGATAGAATGCTGTGGAAGGTGTTGTGACAGGGAGGTGTTGAGTGGAAATTAAACAGCTGCGTGGCATTTTAAGCGGCACCTTCCACGGTTCAATTGAGACCTTTTTAAAGGAAGTATGTAACAATTTCACAGGCAACTAAACCAGCAGTCGCTGCAATTAAAATAATTCACTTAATCACCTTTTCATGCAAGATTGCCTAAATGGATTTGTAAAGCTAGTCAAAATAGTACGTTTTTTAAGCTGATCAAATCTATGTGTGTGCGGGTCGGGGAAAATAGTTTGTCTCCAGCTTTGCTATTGTAATTCTGAATCCCAGGAATTGGTGGAATTAAGATAAACAGCTTTTGGAAATAATTACAAAGTTTCCAGTTTTTTTCCACTGTTGCTGTTGTTGATAAAAACAATGGTATTTTACAGTCATGAAAGTATTGGGCCAATTTATTTTCAATTAAAGCAACTATGAATCATTTTTGGCATATCACTGGGACACCACACTCAGTAAATCTTTTTTCCCAAGACTGGATGTGGTTTACTGTATTAAACATGTGTCGTTTTTTTTTTTTTGGGGGGGGGGGGGGTTGTTTTTGTTTTAAATGTCTAAATCAGCTTCCACTAAAATAACCTTGAGGCTCTGAGCAGAAAAGATAAGAAAGATCCTTTTGGGAAGTAAGTAGCAAACAGTGTGATTTTAACCTCATCATAAACCATCATACTGAGTGGAAATTCAGACTCTGTACGTAAAGGACTCCAGTAACCCTACCACCAAGGGAAGGGTGGTGTTTGCAAAGGTATGTGCTGGGAATGCATACACTGTGATGGATGAGGGTTCTGATCATCTTGTTTCTTAATCCTTTCAGTCCTTATCATAGAGCCGTACATAAACAAATGCCATCAGAAACCACCTTGGAACCTCACAGGACTCCTAGGTAGTGCATAAATATATGTAACATTTTTTTTTTTTTTTTAGTGTTGTCCTGTTTTCATGTATACTCAAAAAAGGAGTTTCTTCAGCTCGACAAAAAAAAAAAATTCAGGCCTGAAAGGGTTAAAGGTGTTGAAATACTTGCATGTTCCTGTAACCTCATAGCTGATGGCATAAGAGACCACATTACATAAAGCACACTTTTGATACAACTGAACACTGACAATCGTGCTGCTTTTGCCCGTGTTTAGTCTTGTTCTAATCAAGCGGATGGGTTAAATACCTGGGTCTTCTTCACCTGTTAGCCCTGAGGATGCTCTGAATGGACAGAAACGTTTGCACTTTCACTCCTGCACTGTTGTATAGAATAAACAACAAGAACACTTATACCTCCTAAGACAATAGTTTTCCCAGGGATACTATAATTGAATATTCACACAATAAGTATTCAGGTCAGTAAACAGTATAGTTCAGTCCCACACTGTTTAGAAGGTAGATTAAATGTGTCGACAATACCATTATAATGTTACTTGACCTTCAATGGCCACAGAGTGTCTCGTTAAAATAGTGCTTTTAAGTAAAAATGCCAAGGAACACAGTGAAGCTGCAGCACTACATAAATTAATGGAGAAGTCAAGCTTTGTTTTTCTTGTTGATCTCCAAACGAAGATATTGGAAAGGATCAATGTCATGTCAAAGATGCTACAATCCAGACACAGACCTCCACAAAGCAGCAGATTTACTCAATAGTGCCACTGATGATTTAGTTGCATTTCGAAATGACTTTGAGGAGGCCAAAAACACTGCAATAACATTATCAGACAAATGGTGGGGGGGGGGGGGGGGGGGGGTTCAAAGTCTGAGGGAACACAAAGGAGAAAAGTAAAACCCATTTTGACGAAATACGAGACGACGAGCAACTTGCTGACTCTGAAAGTTATTTTAGAGTGAATGTTTTTTACGGGTGCCTCGATATAGTGATTGCACAGCTCTCAGATAGATTTCAGAGCTTACAGGCAGTTGTGGAGCTGTTCAAAGTGATCCAGCTGAACACGCTTATTTCTGCAGGTGATGATGACCTGTATGAGGGAGACGGAAGACTTGCTACGCAGCACAGCAAAGACATCTCCCCTAATTTCCCTGGACAACTGTTGTTATTCAAGTCGTGTTTGAAAAGGGACATATCAAAACAATCATCAGTGAAAGATCTGGCAAAAATGCTGATTGTTGAAAACAATGCCATCACTGCCAGTTTTCCAGAGGTGTGCACTGCGCTTTTTATGATTCTTACCATACCTGTGACTGTGGCAACTGCGGAAAGGTAATTCTCAAAACTAAAACTCATAAAGAACTACCTGAGGAGTTCTATGGGACAGGACAGGCTCTGTGAATTGGGGCTGCTATCCATTGAAAACAAGCGCACCAGAAAAATGAACCTCCAGCACATTATCGACGACTTTGCTGAACGAAAGGCACGCAGAATGCAATTCAAATGAGTGAGTAGAGTTATTTTGTATTATATTTTACATATTCGTTTTTGAAGTGCTGTGTATGTTTCCAGTGCCAGATACATTTACATTACATTTTAAAGTAGATGGGTCTAGTTTATGAATGTGAGTGTGTATGGGTGTGTGTCTGTGTGTGTGTGTTGGGGGTGGGGGGCTCAAAATGAAAACTTGCACCAGGGCCCAAGTGATCGTTGCTCCGCCGCTGACTACAATGAAGGTCCCAATCACTTGTGTCCGTGACCGTGATAAAATAATTAAAAGGATAAAAACACATATATAAAACTCCTTATTGAGGTCTCCCTTTGGGTACATAAAACACATCATTTAACCCCTTATTGGGGCCTCCCTTTGGGTATAATTAAGCAATAATGACCTCCAGGCAGGGCATTTCCTGGCTGTCAATGCCCCTGCTAAGCCGAGGGACTTTAACCCAGCCGGGGCATTAACAGCCAGGAATGCCCTGCCTGGAGGTCCTGATTGCTATTATAAACTAGGTTTATGGTTTTAACAGCAATAACATTAAGATGTATAACCTTTTATTTATTGTTTTCTATGTGTCCTGTGCTGCTGCAGTGGTTCTTCCACGGTATCATTCCACCTGTGAACAGCACAGGGAACCAGACATTAAAAAATCAAAATACCGTTTTGTTTTTAATTTATTTAAGACAGGGAAAACATTTAAGACCGTTGAGTTTCGTCTGCTTTTTCGAAAAGTTACAGTTTTAAATAGGTGAATATAACTAACAGTATTATTAAACTAATTAATTTATTTTTAAAATTTATTTTTAAAATAAAGGAATTAAATTAGTTATTTACTTTGGAAAGTTTATTGGGTTTTTTTTGTTGTATTTTTTAAGTGTATTTATTTCAAGTTGAATCGCAGGTTTCCTGTGAAAGTGCAGTTTTGAAACATAGCGGGTATGTTCGTGGCTGAGATTTCTGAGGGTGGAGCAAAGCATTGGGCTTCGGTTTCTGAATGTGCTTTTGCAGGTTTGCAGTTTGTTGGAAGGTTCGCGTCTGATTTTCAACTATTGACGGCTGGTGGACATCAATAATTGCAGGTTAAAACATTGGAAAGATGTGAAGACCATTCTCATTTGTTGGATAGAGAATTGGTTTTTGTGATCTGTTATAGCCATTATTTCATGGGTTTGTTGTGGTTCTGACAGTTGACTGTTATGCTAGATGTTCTTTTTGTCAGGTTGATACCTTACTGTACTTTATCAGTGATGGTTGTATGGACATTCTGAGGGCATTTCCTGGCCATTAATGCCCTCTAGAGCAACCAATCAGAAGACAGCATTCCCGTTCCATTCATCTGACAGGTTTATAATAAATAATTAAAACAGTGTAAAAAATACACAATTAAAACTTTGGTCATTTGTGACATAAATTACTCTATATTTTTTCTTAAACTTGGCAATGTAGCGAATTATTTTTGCTGCCACATGTCATAAGAGCATAAGAACATAAGAAAGTTTACAAACGAGAGGAGGCCATTCAGCCCATCTTGCTTGTTTGGTTGATAGTAGCTTATTGATCCCAGAATCTCATCAAGCAGCTTCTTGAAGGATCCCAGGGTGTCAGTTTCAATAACATTACTGGGGAGTTGGTTCCAGACCCTCACAATTCTCTGTGTAAAAAAGTGCCTTCTATTTTCTGTTCTGAATATCCCTTAATCTAATCTCCATTTGTGACCCCTGGTCCTTGTTTCTTTTTTCAGGTCGAAAAAAGTCCCCTGGGTCGACATTGTCAATACTTTTTAGAATTTTGAATGCTTGAATCAGATCACCGAATAGTCTTTTTTGTTCGAGACTGAATAGATTCAATTGTTTTAGCCTGTCTGCATACGACATGCCTTTTAAACCCGGGATAATTATGGTCGTTCTTCTTTGCACTCTTTCTAGAGCAGCAATATCCTTTTTGTAACGAGGTGTCCAGAACTGAACACAATATTCTAGCTGAGGTCTTACTAATGCATTGTAAAGTTTTAACATTACTTCCCTTCATTTAAATTCAACACTTTTCACAATATATCCGTGCATTTTGTTGGCCTTTTTTATAGCTTCCCCACATTGTCTAGATGAAGACATTTCTGAGTCAACATAAACTCCTAGGTCTTTTTCATAGATTCCTTCTTCAATTTCAGTATCTCCCATATGATATTTATAATGCACATTTTTATTGCCTGCGTGCAGTACCTTACACTTTTGTCTATTAAATGTCATTTGCCATGTGTTTGCCCAGTTTTGAATGTTGTCTAGATCATTTTGAATGATCTTTGCTGCTGCAACAGTGTTTGCCACTTCTCCTATTTTTGTGTCGTCTGCAAATTTAACAAGTTTGCTTACAATACCAGAATCTAAATCATTAATGTAGTGTGCTGATCTAGTGCATGTCTATGATTTATTAAGTGCTGATGATCTGCACACCTGCACTGCACTGCCTGTTGGATGCTGTTGGGTAAATTGCTGCTAGTGATATACGAGGGACACAGTCGACTGAGGGCCATGTTTACTTTAAGGACTAGTTTAAGGAATGTTTGCTTAAGGACTGTTTTTTAACACCCTTTTTGATTTATCAAGTCTTGTAAACAGGGCTCTGTATTTCATACAAAAGCAATGTACTGTACAAAGACCCTCCAGAGACAATACTGCCAATACTGTAGAATTGAAATGGACAGTGTTGCAATAGGATTGCAAACATCAAAAAAAGCTAAGGGGACATTAAAAAAACTAAGACAATGAAATCTGAAGGTACTTACATTTTTGTGAATAGGGTCCACAGAATCTATAAAATATGTGTTTTGTATTATTAAATCCTTTCAAATGTTGATAACACTCTTACCTGTAAATGGAAAAAGAAATCTTTGATTAGCTACATTCACAGTAACACAATAAGCTGTGAGGCCGGTGCCTAATGAGTCCAGCTGCCGTGAATGACGGCTGACATTCAAGTCCTTTAGCTTTGTGAGGGAGCTTCTCCGTCATCTCGTTTCTCTGCATGGTCGTGTGAATGTGAAAGGAGAGAGGCAGGCTATTCAGAAGATGCTCTGTGAATAGCATGAATTCGAAGCGTGTTCCCTTTTGTAGTTGTCTAATCTTGAACACAGGTCTAGAGTCAGGGACCAAGGCCACCTATACATTCTGCTCGGCTGTAATCATATCTTGACCTTTTGGAAAGCCAGCAGGCCTTGTTTCCAGCAGAAAGAATTAATGGAAACCGAACCCCCTCATGTTCAGGAAGCAGGCTGTGAATGAAAGCCTTGTTAAGGGCTGGATTATAAACCTCTGGCAGGGTCTTCTCCCTTATCAGGCACTGTTTACCAAGCTTTTTCAGGTGCCTTCTGCAGAGCCAGCAGGTGGTCCTGGGAAATTCTTTTCAGTCTTGTCAGAACACACTGGCTAAAAAGCATTCCCAGCAGGTAGCTGATGGAGAATTGGGGGTAGTGGGGGGTATACAGGCACAACCCAAGCACTTTGAACCATGTGGCCAAGAATGCAGCCCATTTAACCCACCCGCTCGGTCAGTTCCCTGGAATCCACACATTCAGAGACACGCCCACCCCATTCACCCCATTGGAAATGTTTGAGAATGTCAGGTAGAGGCACCAGACACATAACGAAAGTCATGCAGTGCGTGAAAATTTCAGTCAACATTTCGTCACATCGAGGCCAATTTTAACAGTAAATGAATGACATTTGTGTTGTGGTTTCCTTTCAAGTGAATGGAGCATCTCAAAGTGCTATGCAGAGAATGGGAATAAAGCACAAGGGTCATTGATTTTAGAAGACAAACTTGGCAGACGGTTCGTGATCATCGACTCCTATGTAGACAATCCTTCAACAAGTATTGGGACACCGATGGGGGTAGCGTTCAAATCTCATCAATCAGAGTCAATTGCTTTTTGTTTCTTTTTTTGTTTGCTTGTTTTTCCAGCACCAGTTTTTGCAATGTTTTGTTTTGTTTTTTCTTTGCCTGGTGACTGGGAGCTGGATTTTAAACACCAGAACTTGTTTACTCTGCTGGGGCATTCCATAGTAAATAAATGTTTTTTCAACCTGACGTATTCCTGTTTTAGGAATATCTTAGGCAGATATTAACTACATTGCAGATGAAAACGGTTCATTTTAATTGTGTCTTCCTTCAAGTAGACTAATGATTAACATAGGGTGCCCCAATACTTGCTGGATGGTAGTGTACATATTTAAATTTGTAATTTTTTTTGATAATCTTCCATTTTCATTTTAGTCACACTGACAGTTTGTTTTGGTTAAAGCTGCTGACTGGTTATGCTGAACGATAAACACCAACCGTTTGATTTTGTCTAAAGAGATACAAATAGTAGGGTGTGGTGATTCTGGTACTTGTACTTCTACTCGTAATTGCCTTTAAGATGTATATATTGGCAGGTATTCAATAAATCAATTCATTCATTTGTTGATTTCAAAACAAGAAACGCTATCCTTCCCTCACCTTTACAATTGAGTACCAATCAATGGCAATTCATTTTTAATTGTCAGTTTACATCCTGTGTAGCAGTAGGGTACTAAAAATGCCAGTGCCCCGGACTGAGAGGAAAATTCGCTTCCAAGCAGCTTTTAAAACACTCCGTGCGGAAGTGAATTGCCCTTGATTGGTACTCAGTCGTAAAGGTGAGGGAAGGACAGCTTTTCTCATTTTGAGATCAACACATTAATGAATGGATTGATGTAATACCTGCTGATAAATGCTTCTTAAAGGCAATTCCGCGTTTGAGTATGAGTAGCAGCACATCCCTGATAAGTAGTAATAAGTAGTGCTGTTGCATTAGATTAAACCATCATCTCAGTGTCCCTATTGAAGAATTGAGAGGCAATACAAGTAAAAAGATGATGAGCAGACATTGTGTGCAGCCATTGCTGGTTGGTTGGAGAAACTGTACAGCAATTTACACAAGCCTTAGACATGTCTTCCAACCTAATAATAGAAAGATGTGAGCTGTAAATTACACTTTGCTGACAATGGTATCATTTTCACGAGTGAATGGGACAGAAGCTGCCTTTTTATTGTAAGTGTCAGATCTACTTGCTTTTCATTTCAAGCTTGATGGTTTAGCCCTATCAAATGAATATCTCCTGTCATATGTTTTATGATTTTCAGAAGGTTTACTGTGGTACAACATGCAGCAAGCAGAAAGCTGGAAGTTTGAATTTCTCCAAAAAAAAAGAAAAACAGGAAATGTATATTCAGGATTCATGTTGTCCCTTTTCAGTTCAATGGTGAATTTAGAAACACTAAAATAACCTTAGATTCAATGACAAACACTTGAATTCTTTTTCAATGGCTTCGATTTTTTCTTTTTCTTTTTATCCTATTTTTTTTTATCAGTTCAGGGATAGTAAGCCCCATATAGAACTGTTTAATTAAATAAAGTTTTAAATTCATGAAACATGTGAATGAATGAATAAATAAATAAAGTGTAAAAATGGTTAAATGTTGTGATACTTGTTTAATAAATAAAAACAGACCAATAAAAGACCAAAAACTGCTACTGAAAAAGAAAATGCTGATGGATGCTTATGTAACTTTCAACAGCGAAATAAGGGGCATCCAAGTATTCCATAGTCTCTCATCCCACTCAACTCAGTTAGTTTATCAAGACAATAGCTATATTTACCTTGATTTAGTAAGTTTTTTTTATTTTTTTTGCAGTACTATATGTTTTAAATTCTAATGAAATTTCATAGAGGTTTGTGTTAAAATCTGTATGTTTTTCTGTATGTTATATCACAACAGTGCATAGTTACTGTACTCCAGACAGAGTGAATTTCACAATTCGGTGCACACTTTCAAGCTGTGAGGGTCTGGTACCAAAGTAAGACAGTCTGTATTGTACTGGCCACTTCGGTACAGTTGGAGGGTATGTAGATAAGATTATTTAGACATCTCCAATTGCTTAGCAATGCCCTGTCTGTGTGCTGCATTTTAAAGAAAGGTAAAACAAGTCATGGGAAATGTTCAGTCTGCATGGCAATAAAGAGGAAAAAAGCATCTGTCAGGTAATTTCACAAGGAATGCTTATTATCAGAGACATTCACTCTTCCCTTCTGAACTGAAATATATAAGAATACATTCAGTTCTTAATGCTATTTTGTGGATCCATAGTTACACTGCTTTCAGTGGTTTAAAATCTAAAGAAATGCTGTATGGTATTGATGTGAACATCACTGCTGTTGGTAGACAGGGTCTTTCTTTGTGTAAACAGCTGTAAATAAGTCTTCCCCTCTGTCTTTTATGAAAACATGGAAATGATAGTAATTAATAGAACATTATTCAAATCTTTATCTCATCACTTATTAAATTGTGTATTATTATTTTTAACAGCAACCTAGAACAGTTAAATAAGTCGTTATCTAAATAACTTGTTTGTTTAAACGTCAGACTGTAGCCACAGATACCATCTTTCTAAGTTCATAAATGTAAAAGGAGCAATCAAACTGTCATTAATAAATTAATTCAAAAGCACAACCAGATATTTAGAACAAAAGAGAACAACTCTTGAATTTTATTAAATCAGGAATTTCACATTGTGAAAAAAAAAACCACTTGTACAAAATAATATTAAATTGCAGGTAGTCCAAAATGTAAAATTATAAATGCAACAACAACAATGAAAAAAAAAAAAAAACCAACCATCAGCACATTATTATTTGTACACCAGCATATTGCTGAATGCACACATCTAATTGAGTCAGGGCAGGGAAACTATGCATCTCTTATTCAGACAGGTGTCAGGCTCAGTGAAAAGGACACACACAAATACACTAGAAATAGAAGGCTTTGTAATACGTTTCTATGGCAACTTGCAGAGAAAATGGGAAGAACCTCCTTGTCTGCTGGTTTTGGAGTGCAGTGTGCTGTGAATTGTTTTGGGGGTTAAAAGTGGGGGGGTGTTGCACATTTGGAATAGCAGAGCAGCAAGCCAGAATTCTCACAGCAATTGAGAAAAGCAGGGGTCCAAAAGAGTCCCCACAGACACCCAGGCCTAGCCTGTTGGAGTCGATGCTGCAGCCTGCCTGCACACGGCTAAAAGGAAAAGCAGCTGTAACATGTTATCTATCATTTTCCAATCATGCAAGGAATTCAATTCAGGGCTTTTAGGAATATCAAATCTTATAAAACTGTTTTGATTTAAATACACTCTCTTTTTTTGTCCTAGGCAGAAACTACAGTAGCCCAAGGTCAGGTCCATCAGGTTATGCAACTTTGCAACCTAGAGCACAGAAAAACTGTCAGCCTCGGCATTTTTGCATGATATGGGCGAGTTTGAAAAAAAGATTGTTTGGAAATCTCCCAGTTTGTAGTACAAGTTTCAGGTAAGAAAGTGAAACAAGGATTCCAGATTCCTAATACAAGATTCGGAAAGGCTGGGGCGCCAAAAACAAAATAAATACAATTTAGTGATAGAATTAGCTAACTTGAAAACAAGTGTTGCATTTCTTGTTCCATCCAATCTCGAAGCAGTCATTATAACACCAGCAACCACCACAGCGCAGCCCCTGACACACAATTTACACTTTTTTAAAATGGGTTCAGCGTCCAGTACAAATAACTAATAAATAACTTGCTGGGAGAAGACCCTTATCTTATTTCACAGCTCACCCACCTCTCATTAACCCCCTTTTAAGACTAACTGTGTAACCTGACTGTCTGTGACCTCATAGCCTTTACCTTCAGCCTAACACATTTTGTGTAACTGCAGCTCCTGGCCTTATAATCCTTCCATTTCCAACTGGCTGATTCCTGAGACACCCCAGCAACCCGCACCTCCCCTGACTGCTCTCCTAGAATGTGGCAAGGGGGGAGTGGCGGGGGGGATTCGAAGAGAAAAATACAGTTTAAAAAGCCAAGTAAACAAAATGTGCAAAATGATAGCCCAGTCAAACAGAAGGGGCTGTGCATGGGACTAAACAAAAACCTCCAGAAGCATACGAGCAGCAAAACAATAAATATCTAGTAGCTGAGCCGAGGACATCAAATATGTATCTTTACAACAACAACAACAACATCATTCTTCATAAATTATAACATTACATTTAAGGCCAGTATATGTATACTAGCATTTTCACTGTAGAAATACTGCCTGTACAAGTTATTTTTACAAGTTATTTTTTTTTTTTATATTATTGTTATTATCCAGATTCAGTTATAGTCCCAGCTTCTTATCTTGTCTTGCTGGTTTTGCAGTTTCAGGCTGCTCAGATAACAAAGGCAAGCTAAATAACGACCCAGGTTCAGCCTACAACTAGGCCAAGCCCTGGGTTGGTAGAAGGCTGCAAAACCCCAATCATATCTTCACTCAAATTGACATCCCAGGGCTTCAGAACTGCCCGATTTCCTCCACGGCTGGTGTTGGCACTTCAACATGTCATGTCGTGAGGTGACAACCATTTCAAATTTCACACACAAATGGTGGAGTTAAGTCAATGAACATTTCTAATGGTGCGTTCTGCGCTGATGTAAACCCCTGTCCTTTTCTTTTCCTTTGTGAGGGCTGATTAATGTTGACAGTAATCCTTGATTACAGAAGCTCATCTGGAGAACGCAGCTTCATTATTTCATATTTAAACAACACGATGTCTCTAAATGCACAGAACAGGAGGCTGGTCCTTCATGTCCAGCTTGTGGTGCAGACATTCCGAGGGTAGACATCATTTTCTTCAAGAAGTCTCCCACCCATGATCCCCCCCTCCCAAATCCCCAATCCCCTTTATCCTTCATGCCATGTGGTAAAGTTTACTTCTTCACAGTAGATGTCCATTAGATTTGTTGCAAGAACAGCATTATCTGAAAAAAACAAGAGAGAAGCATGTCAAACAAATGCAGCACTGTCCAAATCCTTACTGGAGGAATACACTTGCAGTACAAAGGGATCAAAGGGATGGTTCATAACTGCAAACATGATTCCAACCCTCACTAATGTCACCTGCAGTTTTAAATACAACTGATTTGAGATTTGGTGTTGTGTACCCCATCTTAACTCAGCTGTTTAAATTTGAATTCTCTTCACTTGCTTTGTCAATAGAATGATTTAGATAACAAAAACGCTGGTGTGCGTTTGAACTTTAACCCTTGACCCACAATGGGTTACAAAAAATCCAGTAAAATAGCTTTTATATGGTTAAACAAAGGACAGGTCGTGGGTGCGGCAGTTCTTTCTGTAAATCAGTTTCGTTTGCAGTCTTTAATAGCTTAAACTAAAATTAGTTTAGACTGTCCGTTATTTATTTATTTTTTTTAATAGTGTTTTGCTTCCTTCTTGGCTGAAGTTTCAAAAATAGCTTTTGTACTAACAAGCTTCCACTGTGCCACCCCCCACACAAATGTATTTCATTCACAGTAATAAACATGATTTGTGATCTTTGGCAAAGGACAGGGTATCTGTCTCATTGCTGTAAAGCAAGAATAGCAATTAGCCAGCAATTTCCACTTCCAGCGTTTGGAACACAAAGAAGCCCAAATGTAAAGACCGCTAGCATGAATGTGCCGTGGTAAATAATACACCAGCACACAGACACCCTGTGTGCTCGAACATTAAGCTAGTCTCACTTACAATATAATTACACAGAGAGCACCACGTAATTAAACATGGCTGCTGTACCAATTGCTGCCTGTTATCTGGGATGAAACCTCACAGGCAAGAATTGCAGGCGCAGCACTGTGGCAGAAACAGCAGTAAATTACAGCAGGGCTTCAATTGGTTACAAATGATGATTTAATCACACACCAGTCTTAGTTTACTGTGTGTAACTAATGCAAAGGGGCTGAAGCGACTGCTTTCTTAAAGACTAACAGGTATTGGACCTTAACGGCTATGAAAACAAAATGCAGTTAGGGATTCATTTCCTTTTCCTCTTCCAAACCACTGATTTAACAGAACAGGATAACAACATTGTCCTTGGGCCCCTTTGTAACCAGCAGGGACTGTTTGAAGAGAATTAACAGCCGGCAACAAAGGAACCTCAGTTTTGAAATTAACTGCAGCCAACCAAGGTGGGGAGCATTCCATATGGAAACAAAGGTGCTGCTGGAAGCCTGAACAAAGGGATCTCTTGGGTTTAACATTGTAGCTTAGAAAAATACAGGGGAATGACATCAAGAGACACTTTTTTTATTATTTGTTTATTTGTTTTCAAAAACATTTAATGTGAAGAACAAAAGAGTAGATAAATGTAACTTCTCTATGCTGAAATTATAAAAGAGCAATTATTTTTGACACCCCAGTGAAAGTTACATTATCAATTCTGGACCGTGATTCCTAATTAAAACCTACATTTAAAAAAAGAAATCCCAAGTGGGGGGTGGGGTGGGGGGAGGCACACAACTGACTCTGTTTTCTAAGCCTACTGTCAAACTCCACCGTTTCTTTCTTGTTTCAGCCCCACAGCTAACCCAAGCTCCTTCTGTCACACTACCATCCACCCTGTGCTTCAAAGACAAAGGGGCTGCTGATTTGACTTTTAAACAAATCTGTTACGGCTCTCCTTTCGGATAGCCTGCCACTAAAACCTGTCTGACGAAGACTGGGGCATACAAATCCCGAACAGGAGATGGATACTGCAGTAGCCAGCCAGGGAGGATAACAGGCTGTTAATTGCACTTTTGATTGCTTTCTACCCAAGGTCTCTTCTCATAACCCCATTCAACACCAGTCAGCTCATATTGAACCAAAATTACTGATGAAATCCGATAAGCCAACATTAAAACAAATGAAAACGGCTTGTTTAATATGTGAATTTAATATTTGTGGTGTTTGTTTTCAATATGTCAATTCTGAACATGCTGTTAACACTGGTTTTCCATCAAGCGAATCTGAACCCCCCGTATTTTCAGTACCAGGGTCTGGTTAAGAAGTGCATAACAAAAGGGCTCGTATTGATTAAAAAAATATTTGAGGGCAGCAGAAACTAAACTCAGTTTAGCAAGCAATGCACCCTAAATCAAACAGCACTGCTTTGTGCTTTGTATATAAAACCTTTTTTTACAGAGGCTGAAACCAAATATAGATTTTTAAAGACGGCAAACATAAACTGCCCAGAAGAATAAACTGTACCACAGTTATGTTCAAGTGGCTTGGACAGTCACAGTCCCTTAAGGACTGGACAGATTTATGAGCGTCCAGGCTTAAGAAAATGACATTGTTAGGGACAGGATTGGCTGTGGTCTCATCAAGTTTGATCAGTGTCATGTTTCAGCAAATAAAGATAAAGTTGGTCTTCACGGTCATAACCAGCATATGCTCTTAGACAGACCTAATCTGATTAGGATTATTTTACTATGCGAGGACTGAATACACTCTCTGGAATTCAATAATGGTTTTAGACAGGCCTCTTTTCAAACTGTATAAAGGGAAGCAGCTAATACTTGCATGTGTTTATCTGGAAGCCATCGGAGCTAGTTATGTGTAAGCCGCCAAATAAACCCCTGGTAATGTAAAAGAAAATAGGTTTGGGTGTTTAATATCGCTTTGCTCGTTTCGTGCTGCATTGCGCTGTGCTGTGTTTGAATTTGTGGTACTGTAAAATAGCCACTTAGTACCACTGGTTCCACATACATACAAACAGACAGTCAGTTACATTTTGAATTTATATAATGCAGCTCTTATTAACCCTATACTGTATACATATGCATTGCATCTAAACACAGAATGATAGGAATGTGTTTCTTACCTTGGGTGTTTTGAAGCTTCATTTCTAAGATGGAAGGTGCTTCCAGGTACTGACAAACGCTGTTGGAATGAGTGAATAGGGCACTGTAGTTAGGCTGCTCCAGGTGTCCTGTGTGGGGTCGTAGCAGTCCAGTGTTTTGCACCTCTGCGTGCCAAAATAGCCCCCGACTACATACAGCTTGTTTCCAGAAGCCACAGCCTGACAGCTCATGCGTTTTGCTGTAACGTCCCCTACTTTAGTCCACTGGTAGGTCTCGCTGTTGAACTTGTAGGCTGAGCATGCCGAGAATTCTGTATCACCTCCTATAACAAAAATCTGGTTACCAAGCACAGCTGCAGCTGTGTATCGCCAGGGCTGTGGGCAGGTGGCTGGCACTGTCCATCTGTTCTCCAGCGGATCATAGCACTGCACTTTGGGGAGCTTGTCATGACTGACGCTGGTGCCGCCAAAGGCAAACAGCTTCAGTTTGACGCTGACCACAGCGGCGTTGCTCACCCCTTCCCTGAGAGGGGCCACCATGGTCCACTTATTGGTGGCTGGGTCGTACTGTTCAACCTGCTTGAGGGACACCGATGGAGATGCTGGGAGACACCCTGTGGCTGCCGTGTGCCCACCTACTACATACAGACAGTGCTTAAGCTCTGCAGAGCCATGGCCAAACCTGGCGATAAGCATGGGGGCTGCCTTGGACCACTCCTCATGCAGGGTGTCGTAGACCCAAACATCTTTGGACACCCCATTTTCTGAGCCCCGGCCCCCAGTGATGTAGACCTTGCACTCAATGGCACAGGCACTGAACTCCTTGCGAGGGCTGGGGATGTCTGTCTTGGGGATGATCTCTTTTGCTTTCTGGTCCACCAGGTAGAGCTTGTCACACATGAACGTTTGGCCTCCCAAGAGGAACAGGGCATGACTGGTCTTGCGGGGACGGGCACACAAGCTAGTGACCACCCCATCGTTCTGCAAGATCTTTAGCTTACAGCGGATAGCCTCCTCCACCAGCTCCTTGCTCTGGGCCTGCTTGTTGATGAGCTCCTCCGTGGAGACATTCTCCATCAGAAAGATGGCAGGCAGGAGGGCCAGCCTGACTGTGCGCAGCAGCTCTGGGAGGTAGCAGTGCCTCTTCTTCAGGTCGTAGTTCACCCAGTTAAGGGCAGAGTCGTAAACAACTCTTTCGTCCTCCGTCTCCAGTTCTTCGTTGGAGAGCAGCTGCACCAGCATGTCTTTGGGCAGCTGCAGGAAGTCCTCGGACTTGCTGATGGCTGGGAAGTTGCTCAGGCACATCCCCCAGGAGAGCTCAAACAGCCTGGTGCACTGATGGGCATCCGAGAACAGCAGCATGCCCAGGCAGTTGGTGGGATGCAGGTTCTTCTCCAGGAACTCGGCACAGGCGTCCCGGATGTCCTGGAACTGCAGCATGTCTCCAGCCTCCAGGAGCGACTCTGCGTTGTCCTCGTTGATGATGACCCGCGAGGAGTAGGCATAGTCCAGCAGCAGCTCCAGCACCTCGGGGTGGATGGAGTCATGGAAGTTCACTTCGCTGGCTTGGCTCTCCCGCAGACCCCCGCTGAACATGGCCTCGAAGTATCGGCTGCAGGCAGCCAGCACCGCCCGGTGGCAGGGGAAGGAACGGTTCCCCGCGTGCAGCAGGACGTCAGTAAAGAGCCTCTGCTGCCTCAAGGCGTTGAGGTGCGTCAGGACGCTGTCCGCGTACGAAGACTTGTGGAAGAGGTATACGTTCAAGGAGCCCGTACTGGAACGGGACTTGCGATTCTCGTGAATACAGACTGACATTTTCATTGAATCCTGCAAAGAAAAAAAGATACAATGAGCACTCTCTAAAAGGAGGGTTCCTTTATCTCCAACCAGTGTGTGCCCTTATTATTAGTATTATTATTAGCAGTAGTAGTAGTTGTAGTAGTAGTAGTATTATTAGTAGTAGTAATACTAATACTAATGTGTTTAGTTGTGATATCCATGTTTGATATTTTAAAAAAATCTGTCAGCATCATTTTAGATACCAACTGTTATATACTAATATATACTGTTCTATTACAAAACTACGCCTAAATGAAGGTGTGACTATTGCAAAAGCCATGGTCTCTACCACTCTGCAACTTCATCATTAGCAGGTAAAACGACACCTTTCTCAAAATATAGTATTAACAACCGTTTCTGCTCAGGATGATGTTCATCTGAGAGACCTACTATTCCCAAAGCAATACTGAGCAAAGCAACGTTTTAGCCTTTAATGTCAGTTTCGTGTGACGGGTCCACACAGCATAGCATGGAAAAGGAATTATGTGGAATTAAAGAGCTGCGTATCCAGTAAATTACTCAGCAGGCTGCATCGATACTCCCTAATGTCGATCCTGCACTCTCTTGGGATGGCCACATTCTGTGTTAGTGGTTCTATTAGCACATAGATCGCCTCAAGAGCACGTGTTAATAGGCTAGATTGCAAATGCGGTCATATGGATGGGACACTGCACCCTCTGTCATAGTCTTGGTCTATCTGTCACACTGCGTTGCATTCGTGTGTAGTTCTAGCTGGCCTCAAAACATTGAACACACAGCTACACAAAATGAGATCGCAAGTCTACCAGAAGCCAACAGCAGTACAGTATTTCATGTTTAATTTCGAAATGCCACATTTTTCATTTTTGTCACTTTTTCCTTAAGTATGTGGAAAACTACAAAGCGGTATGTAATTCAATATGTTAACGTAACATTATTTAGCTGGTTTCATTCGACTTTATAAAGCAAAATGAGTTTATTCGATAGGGTGATGCACGTTTGGCCATAGCGGTCGTTAACATAGTTGAGAAAGTTAATGGCAAGTTGATTTGTCGATGCTACAGAGTATGAAATTAAACTTTTCTGTCGAATTAACTACACACATAAATGATGCATCCCATCACAGAAATTGGGATGCCACGCCACATCTGATACCCTTGTAATGTACGATTCTGGACCATGAAATGAATGCAGCCCAGCAAACACGGCGACTCGGTAACTTTTAAAAAAATGCTTTCTAAAAAACACGAGAGGAAGCGCTGCAGAAATTACACACAAAGGTATCGACATCAATATGTTGTGTATTCAAATGTGTATTTTGACTAGAAATTGAATATTTAAATAATAGAGATTAAAAAGAAAGTTAAACAGTGCATGTGTTTTCCTACTTTTGATCTTCACAGAGGTGCTAGGTGGTGTTGGCATGGTAACCACTGGCCTATGCAATATTTTACTATTTTAAATTGTAATCCTTAGGTATAGGGCACTAACGCGTCAGACCAATCTTTACCAGAGTTATTTTCACGAATGAGAAAACTCGTAACTTCTGACAGTAAGGTAGAACAGACAGCAGTGTCCCATCTCTGGCTTTCCTCTGTTTATTTGTTTTGGAGCCACTAACCCAAACTGACCCTTGAGTGACTGCAAAGAACCATGAGATCACCAAAGACACATTAGCCGAGTTAAACATGGGACCCCGTTAGGTTTTTTTTTGTTTTCTGTTTTTCTTTTTTTAAATCAATGAAAAATAACATGCGTTTTTCATTATGCTTTATGTGCCCCGTTTATCAGTTATCCTATCACCTACAATACAACTACGTACATGCAGTCCCTATCTCGCACAAAGCCTGTTTGCAGGAAAGGTTTGCATTGATAAATCCATTTTATTTAATGAAATGACATCTTCACTGACCTGTGCATGCTGCAATCTAATATTTTAAGATTTATACCAGAAAAAGAAAGGAAAGTTTTACTGTTCGCATATAAATAAATCACTGGATAGCACATGAAGGTAGGTGGTCAAAGTCCACGTAGCGCTTTTCATCCCTGATCGAAGGCTGAATAAAGATTATGTATCGCGTCGGCACATCAGCTCGTAAACTGCATCGAGCGGCTCGTCTTTTTAAACTTCATCCTCCCAGAAACACATAACCTTGTCTAAAGGCTTTCGATCCTTCGTTCGACTGCGACTGTATTAAAAACAGCCCACGTAGCGCCACTAGAATACCAGTTTACTTACCAATTTATAGTGAGCACATAGTTCAGAACAATCCTTTAGTATCCGGCCATGCCACTTGAGTATACACCACGGTGTTCACAAAGCTGGGACGCTCTGAATCGACCCCCTGTGCCCGTGTGTCCGCGGTGAAGCGCTTTTAAAAGGAGTGGACGCGTCTTTATCCTTTTCGTTTCCTCTTTGTACTGCGTGATGCTATGCTTATGTGCCATCAAAGTTTGAGCACTCGCAACACTGTGCTGTATGTTCCCTTTTCCCCGGTATCCCCACACTGTGTTGGAGTATAGCTGTGTGACACGATCCAGTAGGGATTTTGTTGGAGTCCTTTCCTCTGGCCAGTCGTCTTGCTTGCTTTTAATGTGATCGCTATGCAGCGTGTGTAAGTGTGTCTGCTTGGGTTAGTCAATGGGACTGCATTTGAAGCGCTGTGAGGGAGGATCTTCAGACAGTGGGAAGAAAGAGGAGGGGCATGGAAAGTGCCAGGCTTCAGAGAGAATGAGAAAGAAACGTGAACAATACAAACCAACAGAAGCACTATGTAGTTCCTATAGTTCTAGTGCAATTCAAACAAGTGGCTAAACAATTTCGGATTGGGATGATAAGGGGAGTGACGAGTTAGATTAGAATTAGTATATGTAATGTTTTCCGTGTAGGTGTAGCTCAATCATAAAAAGAGATTTAAAATAATAAAGAGTGAATGAATACAATGCATTAAAAATCATTATGATAATGTGTGTGTGTGTGCTGAAATGTTTGCATTACTTTTTACTGTTTAGCGGTATATATAAAGCAGCAGTCTTTATATTAATAATGAACGAAGGTATCCTTTAAATATATTTTCTTCACGTTGGGCTGATCCCTGAAGCTAACGTCCTTAGTGCTGGACAGAGCGGCTCTAATAGGAAATATGTGAAATATGTATTCCTAGTATAATCAATCAATGAATTATTATCTCAGAATCGATTCTGCACGTATGTTTCTTTCCTGCAAAAGTATTGTTAAACTGTAGCTTTTGTTGGCAAATGATCAATTGAGGCACCTATATCTGAGATCTTACCGTGTGCCGGGGTGCAGTATGCTAAAATGGTCTCTCTGTTCTTTCATTTTTAACCTCTCACGTGAGGAATTCTGGATAGGAAAAAGACAAGCAATGTAATATGTTCCCTCTCCGCAGCTACTCCCCGAAAAGCTCTGGGGAAATTAGGTTCAGTCCCCGTCCGCCAATACCTCCAACAAGACAAGCTACCAACCCCTGCTGGACAAAGATAGCCAGTACTACTGTACTGCAGCTGTGCGCTTAACCTCACAGTATGGAGCGGTGAATCGAAACTGTCCCTCCCGAGTTTGCGTCCCTGATGGGGATCCTGCTGCTTCATCACCATCTAGAAAGTTCAAATTCGACTTCAGCTTCAATAAACCAGGGCGGCACAGCAGCAAGAGCATATGCTTTTCTATGGTGTTCGCCGTACCTTCAGAGAATACTAAAAACAGGTTCGTTTAAGGCACAAGGGACTAATATTCTTTCTCAATTTGCACTGACAGAGTGACCTAATTAACACTGCAGAACACAGCTGACATCCAGCCAGACAAGACTGAGACTGTCGCCTTGTGGAAATCCACAAGCTGCTGTCAAGCAAGTCCATTAAACACAGTGAGCGAGCGTGAGAAAGCAGATTCACGACACAATGCACATTTACAGTGCATATAAAACGCGCCTTTAATGAGATGTGCGCACCAATGTATACAACATTAAAACATCAGGCATGGATGTCAAAATAAAAAATCTGTGTGCATTTCCCAATGATTGTGTTTTAAAAGAAAAAAAGGACTAATATTAGAAAGTGGAAAATATTGTGCCATATTTACTCTCCTTCTTTCTGAGTGTATAACACTGTAATAGCTTCAGCAAGTGGAAATTTGAAATAAACACTAAATTCAGTAAGTGCTATATTTAAAAAAAAACTGTCCACCATCCAAAAAAAATAAATAAACATGCTAAATGGTTTGGAATCGACGCTACTGTACAAAACTGCTTTAAGTAGCTTATGGGAAATCTAACACAGAAAGTTCCCATGTTTCGTAGGTCAAAGTGCACGTGTATGGTGAAAGTCAGTATTCAAAATTGGGACGATATCGCCGCCTAGTGGCGGTATATTGAATAGCACCGTAAGTATATTATATTATTATTATTATTATTATTATTATTATTATTATTATTATTTATTTATTTATTTCTTAGCAGACAGCCTTATCCAGGGCGACTTACAGTCGTAAACAAATACATTTCAAGAATCACAGTACAAGTATTAATACAATTAAGAGCAAAATAAAATACAATGACTTCGGTTTTAGCAAGTACAAGTATATGACAAAATACGATTCAATAACGGAGCAGATAACAGTGTCAGTGATAGTTATATAAGGATATAATTAAATACAAAATACTACAGATTAAATAACACTTGTGACAGATTACAGTACTCTAAAGTACAGGATTAAATGCAGTAAAATAGGGAGCAGATAAGAGCAAGTAAAGCGCATTTAAGGAAGAGTGATAAGTGTCCAGAGGGAAAAGAGGAGTTCTACAGGTGCTGTCTGAAGAGGTGAGTCTTGAGGAGGCGCCAGAAGGTGGTCAGGGACTGGGCAGTCCTGACATCTGTAGGAAGGTCATTCCACCACTGCGGAGCGAGGGTGGAGAAGGAGCGGGCTCTGGAGGCAGGGGAGTGTAGAGGAGGTACAGCCAGTCTTCTAGTGCAGGAGGAGCGGAGAGGTCGAGTGGGGGTGTAGGGAGAGATTAGGGTCTGGAGGTAGCTGGGTGCAGTCTGGTCAAGGCATCTGTAGGCGAGTACAAGAGTCTTGAACTGGATGCGAGCGGTGATCGGGAGCCAGTGGAGTGAGCGGAGCAGTGGAGTTGCGTGGGAGAAGCGAGGCAGAGAGAACACCAGGAGAGCAGCGGAGTTCTACATGTGCTGGAGTGGACAGGTGGCGGACGTAGGGAGGCCAGCCAGGAGGGAGTTGCAGTAGTCTAGGCGGGAGAGTACCAGGGCCTGGACCAGGAGCTGGGTGGCATACTTGGTGAGGAAGGGTCGGATTCTTTGTATGTTGCTCAGGAAGAATCGGCAAGTGCGTGCCAGAATGGAGATGTGCTGGGAATAAGAGAGGCAGGGGTCCAGGGTGACTCCGAGGTTCTTAGCTGAGGAGGAGGGAGAGAGTGTGTTAGATTCCAGAGGAATGGAGATAGAGAGGTCAGAGGAGGAGGAGGAGGGAAAGAAAAGGAGTTCAGATTTAGAGAGGTTGAGTTTGAGGTGATGCGAGTGCATCCAGGAGGAGATAGCAGACAGACAGGTAGAGATATGGGAGGGGATGGTGGAGTCAGAGGGGGGAAGGAGACGAAAATCTGAGCATCATCAGCATAGAAATGGTATGAGAAACCATAGGATGTGATGAGGGGGCCCAGGGAGCGGGTGTAGAGAGAGAACAGGAGAGGACCCAAGACTGACCCTTGGGGGACTCCTGTTGAGAGAGGGCGAGGTGTGGAGGTTGCTTCACGCCAGGTTACCTGGTAAGTGCGGTTGGAGAGGTAGAAGGAGAACCAGGCCAGAGCAGTGCCAGAGATTCCCAGGTCAGCGAGAGAGGATAGTAGAATAGAGTGATCGACAGAATCAAAGGCAGCAGAGAGGTCGAGGAGAATTAGGACAGAGGAGAGAGAGGCAGCTCGGGCAGAATTTAGTGAGTTGGTGACAGACAGGAGGGCGGTTTCAGTGGAGTGAGCAGAGCGGAAGCCAGATTGGAGAGGGTCCAGCAGAGACTGGTTGGACAGGAAAGCATTGAGCTGGCGGTGTACAGCCCGCTCGAGGGTTTTGGAGAGGAAGGGTAAGAGGGAGACAGGACGGTAGCTCTGGAGGGAGGTGGGGTCGAGGGTAGGTTTTTTGAGGAGGGGAGTGATAGAGGCTTGTTTGAAGGCAGAGGGAAAGAGACCAGAAAGGAGAGAGGTGTTGAGAAGGGAGGAGATGAAGGGAAGTAGAGCAGGAGCAGCAGCTTGAAAGAGTGGGGAGGGGGTCCAGGGCACATGTGGTGGGTTTATGACCCTGGAGCAGGGAGGAGAGGTCAGAGTCTGAGAGGGGAGAGAAGGTGGAGAAGGAGGGTGAGTTAGTAGGGGATGCAGTGGGTGTAGGGGTTGGAGTGGGAGGGGGTGGGGGGAGGGAGAGGTGTTAAAGAGTTTGCAGATATCTGAGATTTTAGAAGAGAAGAAAAAGACAAAGTCATCAGAGGAGATAAAGGAGGGAGGAGGAGAGGGGTTTAGGAGGGAGGAGAAGGTAGAGAATAGTTTACGTGGGTTGTTAGTGGAGGAGAGGAGAGAGCGGTAGAGGTCTAGGGCAGCAGAGAGTTTGGTTCTCTTCCATTTCTTTTCAGCAGATCACAGTGTGGTTCTTGCTGAGCGGAGCATAGAGGATAGCCAGGGTTCGGGAGGGGAGGGGCAAGCAGGTCGGGAGGTGAGGGGACAGGGGAGTCGAGGGAGGAGGTGAGGGAGGAGAAGAGGGTGGAGGTAGCAGAGTCTACAGAGAGTTGGAAGAAGGAGTCGATAGGAGGGAGGTGAGAGAGAGCGGTGGAGGCAAGGACAGAGGGGGAGAGAAGCGGAGGTTATGGCGAGAGGTGACAGTGGGGGTAGGAGGCGCCGGGAGAGAGGGGAGAGACAGAGGAAAAGAGCTGAAATAGTGATCAGAGAGGTCCAGAGGGGTGACAGAGAGGGTGGAGGGGCAGCAGGCCCTGGAGAAGGTGAGGTCCAGTTGACGGCAAGCTTTGTGGGTGGGTGGGTGGGTGGGGGGGGGGGGGGGGGGGGGGTTGGAGAGAGACAGAAGTCGAAGGAGTGAAGGAGAGTGAGGAATCCGGCAGAGTGGCTGGGGTTGGAGAGATGGATATTGAAATCACCTAACAGGGCCCCACGATGGAAGGGGTAAGGGTTCTTTATGGGCCTCTGACATGCCTGGGCCCGGTTCAACTGGATCCGTTGGAACCCCTCTTTGCACACCCTGGCCCAGATTAGTCTAATCACAATGGATCACTGCACTGTACATGTTGAAAAGCTGGATCACTGCACTGTACATATTGAAAAGCTGGATCACTGCACTGTACATGTTGAAAAGCTGGATCACTGCACTGTACATGTTGAAAAGCTGGATCACTGCACTGTACATATTCAAGCTTATAGGAGCACAAACATTAGAAATATGTTTTGCCAATTTGTCCTAACGGGTTTAACATAAAATGATCTCCTCTGTGTTTGTGTTTGTGTGACTAAATTACAACTTGCTTTGCTATTACGTTATAATTATTATTGTTGTGATTTTTTTATTTGTATTGAACGATATAATCTTATAAAACAGTGACATCTGAATGTGATGGCTAAAATAATCACAGTAAAATAGTTGGGGGATTAGATCAGTTTCATGAAATCTTTAGGTGCACACACACAACTCAAAACATAACGCTGTATATAGACCGCCCCACGTTGCTACGTAATACTTCCGTGTTCTCCCAAAGCAGTCAGCAGGCTGTGTCGGTCGTGTGATCGCTCAGCTGACACAGACCGCTTCACGCTGAGCTCAGGATGGCGGTTATCAAGCTCGCTGCCTTGCTTCTTGCCGCTTCTGTTTGTCTGTGTTCCAAGCATAAATCGGAAAAAGTTCCGAAACTTGTGAATTCTCAGTATGGCTCTCTTTGGCCGTTGCCTCAGTCCGCGCAGATCTCTGCTACTGCATTTCAACTGAGCCGTTCCAGTTTCCAAATAGTCCATGCTCCAAAATCATCGGCTGGACCAAGATGCTACCTCTTAGGAGAAGCGTTTCGCAGGTAAGACTGCACGGGTTAACTATAAGCCCTTT
This sequence comes from Acipenser ruthenus, assembly GCF_902713425.1. Classification (NCBI taxonomy): domain Eukaryota; kingdom Metazoa; phylum Chordata; class Actinopteri; order Acipenseriformes; family Acipenseridae; genus Acipenser; species Acipenser ruthenus. The sequence continues at coordinate 8,169,272 of NC_081189.1, forward strand.
CTCTGAATGCAGTTTCACTGTATGTGACTTGTTTATAACTGTGTTAAGCCGTTTGATACTCATGAACTTGGCAGTTTTCAACTCGTTGTATAATTAAATACAAATCAGTTAAGCACCATCTTTCTGTATTTTGTAGAAGTATAAATACTCCGGTAAACATAAATAACATTAATCATACTCATACTTTACGGTTTTTGTTTTATTTCCCTTTAAAAGCTGCCATTTCTGAAAAAAACACGGTCTCAAGCACATTCAAACTGGTAGAAAATAAATAAAAACATTACATTAAATCTAAAACACACATTTTCAGTTTAGTATAGTAACTGAAGAAGACATAACATGTGCAATGTAATTTATTTTTGCTCGTAGTACTTTCTCGTAGTGATCTCAAAACAACGCATCACGGCCAAACCTGTTTTCTGATAGTGCAAAATATGTGGGGTGGGTGTGGTGGGTGAGAAACAGTGCTGCGGCTCCAGCAATGCTGAACATGAACTAGGTCATTTAAAATACGCTAGTACAGTAGTTGGTATAATAGGTAAACAGTTAAAAACTATAGATAATGGGGATATGACATAGATCTGACATATGCTTGTGTGTGTGTCTGTCATTAGACTGCCGTTTGAGCTCATATCTACTGTGTAGGTTGAATATTTTTAGGCTCGGTAGTTTTAACATGTAACAAAAAGTCACAAAGTGGTCATTTGAATATTAATTAAATACTTATTTTATTTATTTTAACCATTGTTGTTTTAAACTACTCAACGGCAACAAATACTATGATACCAAATTATATATTATGCTTTAAATATATCAACTTTATAGAAATGACAAAGTTGCAATTGTGTAACAATTTACACAAGTTTAAATTAGATTAATATATTAATAAATTAAAAATGCTAAACACTTTATTTATATACAAATAATCACATTACCTGCCTTTTCAGTGGCAAATGCACTCTTTACAAATTCTTAACATGTAAAACATTGTTATGATGACTTTTGAACCCTAAACAAACACTATAACACATATTGCAAAACTGGAATAGTTATAATTTCTTAACAGACAAATAAAAACGCTTTTAAAAAGCTATAATATGTTATGTTGCGATACATTATAAACAAAACCCTTGCATTTAAAAATGACACCTAACCATTTTTTTCAGTACAGATTTACTGCACAGACACGTGTCTGTAGGTGCCACGCCTTCTGGGCAGTCCTGACAAATGGGAGAGATGCGTTTTTAGGGGCAGGCTGTTGCATTAAAAGAAAAACTAACTTTCAATTTAAAAACACGTCCAAGCTTAGCGTAAACTTTTTCTTTAATATTTTTTAATTTTTTAATTTTTTTTTTTTTTTTTAATTCAGAAAGCTAAAGTCAGTAGAGTGCAACACTTAAATCCAAGATGGCCGCCGAGAAGGAAAGGGTAGCAGGATTTGGTGCATAAAAAAGCATTTCTACACGTTTTAAATAATTTTTTATATATTTTAATTTTAGATATGTTTAAGTTAGGTAAAAACTGTTAATAATAACCTATTTTTTTGTTTGTTGTTGAAATCTAAAAAAATATGTGGCCACCCAATTGTTTTGGGGGGAAGTGAAGCACACATCACATTTTGTTAGTATGTGCACACCAGATAGTTTTACTTGGAAAAGCAACACATTTTGTTTGTGAACGTAATGTTTTCTGCATTTTTCCTTTGCTATATTATCCTCCATGTCAGCTTTAAATGCTTGGCTTGTATTATTATAAAAGCTGAATACAAAAAAAAACAGTGCTTTAAATGAATACAAAAAAACAGTGCTTTAAGAAGCACTGTTTTTTTGTATTCAGCCGATGAAGGATGAAATATCCTTTTCTTTTTTCTTATTGATCGTTTTGGTACACAGCAGTTTTCCTTTTTCTCAAACTTTATATATATATATATATATATATATATATATATATATATATATATATATATATAATCTATAGGCTGCAAACAATACCCTAAAACTTGATAAAACATAAAAAAGCACAATAGTAAGTTTAACAGCACATAACACTGAAATACAATTATAGATTACAAACAGTACAGTGGAATCCAAGCAGTTGTGCCTAAACAGACAGCCACCCAAACAAAGGGACTTGAACAAAGCTAGGAGGTGCATAAAAACACAGGGCCGATGAGTCGGCAGAAATACAGCACTGCCATGCCAGCGAAAGAGGAAGCTTTATGGTGCTGTTTGCTGTACATAACAGCTCCGGCTTATAAGTAACCTTGTCATCCACCACCCACAGATAATAGAACATTGAGAGACTGGAACTGTGCTGCTTCATACCGTGAGGATTATGAATCCATGGGCATATTTGATATCAATCAAACAAGGCACTCACGAATTATAAACCCGACAAGCTTTCATGGCAACACACACACCACATGGCAGTATGTGCACAGCGCTGCAAGCTCACACACATAAACAACATAGAAATACAACAACAAGAGCAGAGTGCATGTGTGCGTGGTGAAACACAGTGCACTAAACGGGTTCGCTTTCCATAGCAATTACCAACAAAGCAAAGTGCTGCGGATCATGAAACCAGACTGTGTTGCTAAAGATGCCAACAACAGTAGAGAGAATGGGCTGCGGAATATTAAACTGGGTTAAAACACAAGACCCTGCAGCATTGTTGCAGTGGTTCATCCTGTAGATGTATGAAGCCCAGCAGCAGAAAGACTGACGTACTACAGTAGATCTAATATCCCTATGTTTATGAAGTGCTTTCAGTGTATGCAGGTTTTAAACTGAAGCCCCCGTCTTTCCATTGTACGTCTAAGCTGTGTGTCTGTGTCTGCGTCTCTCTCTGCCGCTGCAGGTATTTTGAGTACACCTTCGGATACTCCAAAAGGCTGAACAAAGACAGGAAGCAGTCAGGAGCCGGTGCAGAAGTGTCTGAGCTGCAGGTTTTAATTATGTCCAGTGAGCCGCAGTGTGACGGTTTCCCCAGCGTGAGCTCCGATGAGTCCTGTGAGTACACTGCACACCCAGATTAGTGTTTAACCACGTCCAACCTCACGGCTGCACTACCAAACGTGGTTCTGTTAAACTGTTTTTATCACTTGCTATCTCATTTTATTGTATAGTCTGACTTTGAACCCTCTGTAAACATGATTACGGCTGATTTGCAGGGCAGCAGTGTGGAGTAGTGGTTAGGGCTCTGGACTCTTGACCGGAGGGTCGTGGGTTCAATCCCTGCTGGGGGACACTGCTGCTGTACCCTTGAGCAAGGTGCTTTACCTAGATTATTCCAGTAAAAACCCAACTGTATAAATGGATAATTGTATGTAAAAATAATGTGATATGTTGTAACAATTGTAAGTCGCCCTGGATAAGGGCGTCGGCTAATAAATAAATAAATAATATCAAGTATACTCTGAGGATATAGGCTGTAATAGTGAGTAGTAAGTTAGTCCTACGTGTGAAAAGGCTTGAATCTTGATTTTTGTCTGCACCCCTCCCAATTCCACCGCAATATTTGTGCAGGGTCGCGTTGACTACTTTTCATTGAGGTTAGAAGATAGTTTTCTCCATGCACCACCTAGCTTTCTCTATCGATCAATCAATTGATTGTTGTTTTACAAATAATCAAACATTCTTTCATTTTCTATTTCTGAAGACCAGCTCACCGTGAATCAACCTACAGCTGTTCTGACAGCTCCTAATGTGTGGGGCGCACTGCGAGGTAGGAATCGCTTCTGAACACTGTTGAAGTGGTTGGGTTTCTGCAAAAAACATCTAAAGAGAAATAAATACATGTCATTTTAGATAACTGGTGTGGTGTCCTGAATCCAGCTGTTTGGAAATTATTCTTTCAAACTTTATCTCTTCAAACAGTTTTGGATTTATGTATGGTTTCTGAAGTCATAACACATGTTTGAAAATATAACAAATGTACTTGCAGGAAAGCTTAAAGTAGCTTGTTTCTCTAATCACACAAACAGTGCTTTTTCTTAGTATAGATTCCTTTTTGGAAAATTCTTCTTTCACATGTTTGTGTGTTGGCTGCTGTTTCCTTGTAGGACTGGAGACATTCAGCCAGCTGGTGTATAAAGATGAATATGGGACGGTATGTTTGTGAATTAAAAGCTTATTGTCCTTCCAATTCTGCTTGGCCATGATAAAAAAAGGTGTTAATATAGCAGTCCTAAAACAGAGACAGTCCCACCAGAATTGTGTCTTTCTAAACACTACACTTCACTTATTTCCTACAATTCATGTAGCTGGCTGATACCAGTGAGTCTGTACGGTAAATGCCTCTTAATGTAATCATGTTCATATACTTTCATTTAGATCACATACGGTAGCAATTGTTTCAATAAAGTGGTAGATTTTGTACTGGGTCTGTAAAGCAAAGAAAATTGAATCTTAGATCCTAACTGGCTTCAGATTCCAGTCCACACTGCTGAAACGAAATGCTTCTCTGCCTTGATTTACTCATTGTTGTTGTCTTAACAGCTTTATATCAACAAGTCTGAGATCAAAGATTTCCCCAGGTTCAACCATCGAGGGATTTTGCTGGATTCATCTCGGCATTTCCTGCCTCTTAAAGTCATTCTAGCAAACTTGGTGAGTGAAGAATGTGGCACAGCTCAAATAGAAGACTATGTCATCTTTACATTGTCAAAGCAGTTTCTTTCTTAGAATGATCATTTATTAATGTTCAAACTCCCTTGCCCTTCACCTAGTTCCAGCATTTTCCAGCTAAATTAGTCTTAAGCCTGTAGGTCGTTCAAGGGAAAATAGTTGACCTTAACTAGTTCCAAGCAGATGTAGTGTGGGGCTAATAGCTCATACCACTGGACCCAGTTTAGTAAGCTTAAACATTATAATTAGCTGGAATAGGTACAGGGCCCTGCCTTTCATAATCTGGTCCTTTTTCATCTCAATACATTAACAATCCCATAATAACCCCCCAGACCCCCACCACACCCCCCCACACATTCACACGCACTCTCACACACACACACACATATATATTCAGTCCCTGTAGTAAGAGGGCAGGACATCCTTGCAAACAAGGTGTTGTATCTCTAGAGACTTATCCTGTTTACATTTCTTTGTAAAAATAAACTGTTTCACTTTCATGAGACAGCTGCTTTCTTACAGCAAACGAAAGCAGCTGAGCCTCTTTAATGAGATGTGGGAGTGTTGTTGTCTTTCAGTTTGACTGACCCTTTTGTTTTTTGTCTGCAGGATGCCATGGCCATGAACAAGTATAATGTCTTTCACTGGCACATTGTGGATGATCAGTCCTTCCCTTATCAGAGCTCCCTTTTCCCAGAACTGAGTAAAGAGGTTTGTGAAGCTCTTCTGTACAGAGGAACAGATTTTCCACTTTTCCACCCTGAGGATAACTTGTCATCAGTAATCGGCTGAGCCACAGGCTTTATGTTTGCAGAGTCCAGCTCTTGTTTTTTTTACTTTGCGTTTCTGACTCTTTGCTATTGCAGGGCTCGTATCATCCATACACCCACGTCTACACTCCCGCTGATGTGAAGATGGTGATTGAATACGCTAGGATGAGAGGAATCCGTGTCATCTCTGAGTTTGACACTCCTGGACACACACAGTCCTGGGGTTTGGGTGAGTTTAGGAGTCTGAAACACCATCACATGGGGTCCGTGGTCTGATTACATTCCTGTAAATACTGATCTGAAAATGGTAATATTTGCAACACTCACTCAATATTCATAATAGATTTATTTGACTAATAAATGTTGAAAACTGAAGAAGTTTTGATTTTGGTTCACATTGTAGCATTGAATTTTAAGACTAAATGTTTTCCTAAAAATAAAAACATTACATTTCAGCAGATCATCAAGATTCAATTGAATAGATCCCGGTGTGTAATTAAAAATGTCCAAGTAAAACACTTTGCTTTTTAACTTTCACTTTCATCCTCACCGGGGTTGGGGTCAATTCCTGTTTTTCAATTCCAATTGCTTTTTAAAGTCAATTCCAATTCCAACTGGAATTGATTTTTTTAGAGACATAGTAATTGTTGTGATTTGTTCAACTGCTTTCATTTGAAACCAGTGTAATTGACTTCAATTGCAGTAATTTGCCACTGTGTGTGAGAAGCTCATTTGAACAGAATGCTGCTAATTGCAGTTTTGATCAGCGATGTGTTGGAATTGATTCAAAGGGAATGGGAATGGGTTTGGGATTTATCCACACCCTGCTCCTCACACAGGTCAGAAAGGCCTCCTGACTCCCTGTTACTCCGGAGAGAAACCTTCTGGCACCTTCGGGCCTGTGAACCCCATCCTGAACAGCACCTACGACTTCATGACACAGTTCTTCAAGGAGGTTAGCTCTGTCTTTCCTGATGCCTACATCCACCTTGGAGGAGATGAGGTGGATTTCAGCTGCTGGTGAGAGATCTCTACTGTTTATGATTGACTTTTTCACATTTCTTACTTTGTAAACCTCCTTTTCAAGAATGCAGTTCTGTATGAATGAAAATAATACGAGAATACATACCAAGTGATGATAATCAAACAATAACAAAAAAGAGACAGCTAGATGTACATCGATAACATGCTTAGCTCACAACATAGCAAACCTAATTCCCAAAACAGGAATGTCCACTTTGCACACTTACTGTTTCCAATGAACCCCAGTTTTACTTGCTTTTCCTTTTCTGTGTGTTTTCTAGGAAATCAAATCCCGATATACAGAAATTTATGGAACAACAAGGCTTTGGCACAGATTACAGCAAATTAGAGTCTTATTATATCCAGAGGTAAGACACACACATGCAGTTCATTATCCTGTCAAACTTTTAGTTTTTGGAGTCTATTGACATATAGTTAACATTGTGTACCGTTATATTTTTGGGGACTGGCTTCAGTGTTTTTTTTCCCTTCGCATTATAAAAACTGTTCTGTCTTCTGATCCTAGGATTCTGGATATTGTTACTGGCACTAAAAAGGGCTACATGATTTGGCAGGAGGTATTTGACAATGGAGTGAAGGTAAACCTGCTCAAGCTGCATAAGAGAACCAATAAATGGCATAGAATGATAGTTTTAATTGTGTTCTTCCTTTTTTATTATTAATATGCAAGTGTAGTTTACTGAATTTAATTTATCAAATGTGTTTCAGTTAAGTACGGTGTCATTTCAATGCTGCTGTATTGACAGACACGTAAGACCTCTCATTTGCAAAACGTATTCCAAAATCGTGTTCCTGCAGTTTATTTAAGCTGCCATTGTGCTGCAGAGTCCCAGGTATAAGGACCCTACCTGAGCCTCGCACTGTATTTGCTGCACATAGGACTTAATGAATGCTGCTTGGGAAGTGAATGTGTAGTGTTATAGGAATAAAAAAATAGACTTCCAAACAGACAGTCTGAAAATGTGACGAGGAACTTTCAAGAATGTTCTGCTATTGAGAGGTAAGACTAGGATTATTGCTGCTGTTGGTTAAATGCCCTGCTTGCTGTTCTATCATTTGGCTGCATGTTCATGCATGTGCCTTTACTAAATCCACTAACAAAGACAGATCCATGCCCATCCTATTGTGTTTTATTATCGTTTTAAAAATGGTAACGATAATATAGTCTGATCTGATTTTGATACACTAATTAACCTAGGACACCTTTTTTAGTTTTTGTTAATTCTAAAAATGAATGGTTGATAGGGGTTGTAGGTATGTTACAGCATAGACAATATGTTTGGTTGACTGGTAGTGAAGAGAGAAAAGGATGCGCAATAGGGAGATGCCTGGTTATCAATCCTCACTCAGACCCTGAAACACTGCTTGACAATAAAGTGTAAGAGCTTTCAAATTGAATTCACACACAACACCACAAACGCCAAATGTGCTGTGGCAAGTAAAGAACAGAAGAGCACATCAGTTGCCCTTGTGTGGTGGATTTGCACATCCACTTTATGCTGTGTTCAGATGCACAGACAGCAGACTGCTTTGGGGGCTTTGCTCAGTGTTAAGATACTTTAAATGTCACCAGGGCTATTCTGCTGCTTTTTATAAATCTAAATACTGCCTGCATTGTAAATCTTTCCAGCTAAAGCCAGACACAGTAGTTGAAGTTTGGAAGGGGAATGCTCTTGAAGAAGAACTGCACAACGTAACGTCAGCTGGGTACACCACGATCCTGTCTGCACCGTGGTACCTGGATTACATTAGCTACGGACAGGACTGGCAGAAGTACTACAAAGTTGAACCTCTCAGTTTTAAGGGTTAGTTCTCTTTCTTTAAAGCCCAGTAATTTGACCTTGGCACAATGTGGTCCTTGTTTCAGTACAGAAGGGACGTTCAAGGATTGTTCACTCTTCTCCTTCAGAGTACACATGCACGCACGCACGCACACGCTTACTTTAACGATAACTTTGTTAAAGCATGGATTAGAAAACAAATGTTAAAATGATTAACTGATGAGTTTGTCAGTATCATTTTTTTAAGTGCAATACAACATTAGAACAATCTGAATCATAATTTGGGGATTTAACTCAACTTCCACTTTAAATGTCGAACCATTTCAACTGAAGCAGGTTTAGTGGTCAATTCTAAATGCACTGAGGTACCAATATGTGTATCTGTGCCCATTTCAGTTACTTTTCATTATAATAAGTAAATTAATCTATTTGATTTTATTAGTCCTAGTAAGATGGTCTTTCTGTCGGGTTACTTTATTGCTGACAGGTGGGACACAATGCTTGTCTATTTGCCAAAACCACTGCTTGTCATCATTTATTTGCATTGAAAGAATTCAACCTCATTGTATAATGTTTGAACAGTATGGAAGCAGCTGGTTTCAGATTACAAGCTGATGATTTTCAGCTTGTTGTTTTCAGCTTGTTGTTTTCCAAGGTGAATACAGTTGTGAGTCAACAGAAAGGTGCCATTCTAAACAAAGAGAAATGGCTTGACCCCATTCCCTTGTGGTATAGCCCACACGCAGTGTTTGCATCAGTAAGGTTTTTTTGCAGTTGGTTTTGACAGAAAGATCTCTTGACTTGCCCATTATCAGGCAGTGAGTCAGGGGCTGAGCTCCGATTCAAACCTAGGATCTCCTGGCTTTCAGTTCTTTGCGTTAACTACACAACCACGCTCCAGGGTAGTATGAAAGTGTGTTTAATAAAGATCAGCTAGGCCGCTAAACATCATGAGAATGAGAGATCCATGAGTGGTGGAATGCATTGTTTCCAGGCTTCTCCGTAGACGACATAAGAGCAAAGCAAAGTGTGCCACTGTCTGATTTGCAGCAGCCATTACAGGAGGGGAATATTTTTTTTATTTATTTTTTGCTAATCCAGTAATCATTGCCAATACTACCATATGCATGATTCTATGTATTTTTGTCTGCATGGCATACTCAACCCTTTCAGAAACTTTTTGATTAAGTTAGGTGCAATAAAAAAAAAATCTTTACAAGCTTCTGTACCATGAAAGCGTTGTTGAACCTTTCATTTCTGATGAGTTCTGTTCATTTTGAAACCTCTCTGAAGATACAACATGTTGATCTGCAGGCTCTAGTGCCCCAATGCTCTAGGCACGGTTCAGAGGAGATACTTAACAAAGAAAGAGTGTGGTTTTCTAATAGGGGTAGACTAACACAGAGAGGAGAGCTGCTCTGTACTGTTGTACAGATGGAAGAAAATGGAAACAGCAAAGAAGCTAATAAAGAATAGGAACCTCAGGGAGTACACCTTTTAAATACAGGTAGTTTTATATCTTTAATATTTTGTGGCTATGTAATTGTCCCATGAGTGTATAATTTGAGCTGTCCAATCTGTGTCCCTAGTTAAAGTTAGACACTCTCATCCATGTGTGGAAGGGCAGCGAGGAGCAGTACAAGGCAGAGATGGCAGCTGTAACAGCAGCCGGGTTTCAAGCCCTACTCTCCACCCCCTGGTACCTGAACCGCATCTCATACGGACAGGACTGGCAGCAGGGCTACAAAGCTGACCCGCACAGTTTCAACGGTGTGTGAGATTTTACTCCTTGCAAAGCTGTCCTTGACCCCTCACTGCTGCACATTTAGCACCATCTGAAATTTGAAAACGCTTCATTGCAAGATAAGGCTGTAAGAAATGAAGTCACATAGACAAACGGTTCCACTAGTACCTTCTTAGGTGTCCTGTTTATTGCACTGGAGCAACACAGCTTGTGCTAAGTGGTTCTGACTGGAAGGACTCTCTCCTCTCCTCTCCTCCCCCTCTTTCTCTCTGAGAACGACAAAATGGAGGAGAGTTCAGTAGTGTTTCACCCTCAGACTTATAAGCCTGAAATGTACTGGAAATAAAAAAAAAGTGACTACTAATCTACAAGGGGAGCATAAACAGGTGTTTAAAAATAGGCATTTAAGTGGAAGTTTTTAGAGTTAAGAACCCTTTACTTTTTAAAATGGCGTTAACCCAACCTATTGCACATGTACATATACTGTCTAATGACAGAAAACTAAATACAGATTTGGTCAGTGGATATCGCACATCCAGTACAACCTGTGAGTTGCGGCTGTTCTGTACTTTACGTGTGATCTCTGTCTGCTCATACTTATTTCTTGTGGTTAATGCATTCACCAGTGCCTTCTCTAAAAGAACGGTAAAAAGAACCCCTAAGGCGGGCTGGGTTTTATTGCCTTCATTAGTAGATAGTTTTCAGTTTTATGTAGACGTCATGCTTTGCACGTGCCCGGTGGGTATCTGCATGTAGTAAAGATGCAGAACAGTCGGGGAGGAAGCAGGCGCTACATGTGGCTTGAAATAAACAAGAACACAGCTTTGTGACAGTATATAATATTACAGTAACACAGTGTAAAGTTCATTATTCATGTGGAAACAAGAGGATGTCCATTGCAAGAGCACCTCACCCACTTGCTGCTCTGTCTCAAGTGACATTTCTGTCTCTTCTCACCATCTTTACTATACCCAGAAAACCACTGGCCATGTGCAAAGCATGACTGGACCCTGGCATAGATAGCTGGCAAGCTCAACTTGCACGATTAGCCTTGACAGGAGTCAGGAACTCACTAAATGACCGACTGTTCACCTCTCCTTATTGAACCACAGGAACTGACGCACAGAAGAAGCTTGTGATTGGTGGAGAGGCTTGTCTTTGGGGAGAATTTGTGGATGCAACAAATCTCACTCCAAGACTCTGGTAATGGGGCATTACGTCTTCTGTTTACAAAATAAAGGCTTAATGTGCAATCAAGTTGCAGACCAGATCATGCTGATTCCCAGTCGGGTTTTGGTGCAAGTTTTTGGGCTAAGATCTGGAATTGGGCTTTGCAAACTTGCTGTATGTATGCATGGCATGAAATCTGAGTGGGGAAATAGTGCTTCATGATTTAAGTTTCACAACTTTCAAGTACATTAGCTGTATGAAGAGAAAAACTGAATAAGCAACCAACATGGATCAGTTCATTAGGTGATGTTTATTCAGGTTTTACTGTATTTTATATCTTTTGCCACGGTTTAACAGTGTGAACTCCTTGTCGCATAGAAGCATGACCAGTGTGTCTCTGAGAGGCACATTCGTTGCAAAGCATTATTGAAACCCTTTTCTTCCTCCTCCCAGGCCTCGTGCCAGTGCTGTAGCTGAGAGGCTGTGGAGCCGCAAAGACGTGAGAGACACTGACGATGCCTACAGTCGCCTGAGCCAGCACCGCTGCCGCATGGTTCAGTAAGTGTTGCTGTGCATTTCACATTTCATATACAGTACACCCTCACTATAACACCCTTCATTATAACAAACCTGGCTCTTGGACCCCAAATAAAAATATATAAAAAAGATCATATAAACTGTCAACATCGCGGCCTGTACGCACTGGATGCCACCTCCGCAGTGAAGTCAACTCTTGTTAAATAAAAAGCGTGCCCTGTGTAACTGCATCCGAAACAAAAATAATGTTATGTTGCAACAAAGCTGGAAACTATCCAGTATATCTCACCTGATCTGTATTGCCACCCTTTACTAGCTCTCACATATTCCTATATAAAACAGATGGAAGACTCCCCGTCGCATAGCAGTTTGATCCATTCCTAGTTTTACTGTGTTTAATAAGACACACCTGCTCTTGTTACATATACACACTGTGGCTAATCAAGCTGGTAGTACAACCTGGCAGTGATTGGTTTATTCCTTCATGTTGGAGAAAACTTTTTTTTTAGGTCTAGCTTAGAAATATGTGGTCATAAAACGTTGATGTTTTTGTGTTTTTACAGGCGTGGAATACCTGCTGAGCCCCTCTATGTAGGGCACTGTGATTATGAATACGGAGGCCTATGATGAGTGAAAACACACACACACACACACCTTGAGAGAATGTACAGGACTTCAAAAGGAAGACGGCGCAAATCAATAATGGGAACTTTCAATCAAGGACAGCATGTGTCTCTTTTTTTTTTTTTATAAATGGCGTTGTAATAAATACTGTCAAGCACTCGTGTAAGAGAATGTTATTCAGCTTTGTAATGATTGTTTACACTTTTTTACATACAAATTTAAGATGTCTTTACACCTCGTATTGTCTTGGTGGTCCCGGGTTAAAAGTATGGTTGATACGTGGAATGATGACCACTTTAAATACATTCTTATGATCTGACTAAAAATATATTCTGAAAATAAAGTAAATTCAATCTGGCATGTCTGATATTACCTTTGTATTGTTTTATATGGTGGGCAGTGCTTCACACAGGAGACCGAGTTCGCTACAGCATCACAAACTGGGCATTGACAATATCACAGTGCCTTTGTGTCAGACAGTAACCTGTGCCAAGGATGGGGGTACCAAGACTCATTTGAAGCAATTTGATAACTGTTTTATAAAAAAATGTTTGGGTTGGGTGATTTTATCCACAATATTGGAAGATAACTTTATCAGCAAAAAATAAAATCAAGACAGAGATTTATGTGTTTATATCTGTTTTCATAGAAATATGCTGTTCCATGTTTATTTAGTACATTGTGATACTGTACCTTACAGGTACTTCATAGTTGCTGCTTTTCTCTGCACTTGCTCATGCAGTTTGAACGCTTTAGTTGTTTTGTTTTCATTTCTGCTGTTTTGATGTTGCTGATCAGTGTTCCATTCAGTTACAGTACCAACAGAATGATTTTTCAGGGCTATCACTGGTCTTACAATTCCAGACATCTGCAAGTACGAACAATCTCATCTTTCAATTGAGGAGACCCATGAGGTAGTGTCTGTTTGTATACAGTTACGTAATAAATAAATATCAATCTGCTCCCCAATTGGCTGAACCAACCTCAAGCACTGTATAACTTTCTGGATACTACAGTAGTGATACTGAACTACACTTGCATGATGATTTTTTAAGTTTGTATTTTTTTTTTTTTTTTTTTTACAAAAAAAGATTTTACATATTCTTAACACTTGTGTCTTCATGCTTACTGAAAAGTACTCAGTTGTTGGGCACAGCACTGATTTGATGTGCAAAGTGTTTAAATTGCAAAGTCATTGTTTTCTAATATCAGCACTCCATCACAGTCTTGTCTTGCCCATCATGACTGAAACTGATTGCAACAGAAAGATTTCGTTCGGCAGCAATAGTTTTGTTTAAGTTTTTTTTTTTTTTTATAACAAAATTCACACGGAAGCCGAGGAATTTTTTTGAACAGGCGTGTCTGCTTCAAGCTTCTCCCAGGATGGGAAACAGGTACAGTCTGTACAGGGCAAAAAATCTTCATGGTCCCATTATCCCTGTATTCTTGATCTCATTATGCCAGTCCCGTCATCCTGCTGACAAGTGTGTTTTGATCCTGTAGATTCATTGTCTCATAACTGGACAGCGCCAGCGTGAAAGTGGCTGTTCCAGAGGTTAAAGTGCGGAGAACAGTTGAGTATCCCTGCAAAGTAAAATGCAAGAGTCACATTAAATGTTATATATACACTATGCAATACCTGGCACGGCTTGCATTTGAAGCTGTCATTGAGGAGCTCACCATCATGTCTGCTAGTGGAACAGATGCCAGCACCACTTTGCTGTCTTGTCGGCTCTGGATTTCATGAATGCTGCCCCTCCTCTGTGCCAGGTCTCCCAGCACAGTGCCCAGGTGCTCTTCACTCACTGTGATCTCCAGGCTCATGAGTGGCTCCAGGACCTGGCTCCCTGCTTGCTTTAGAGCCTGTGTGTATGAAAGCAGCAATCCATTACATACTGCCACCAACAGACAGACTGCAACCTTCCTGACAACATCATTCCAGGATGAGCTGCAATACATGGTGTACATAGTGACTTCTGTTCTCCATAAGCTACTACTACTACTACTACTAATAATAATAATAATAATAATAATAATAGACAGGAATAAAAATATTTTTACAATTTGATTAAACTATGTGCAGAACCAGTGCCAACTTTTTTATATAGTTTGAATTAGTTTTGCTCTTCAATTTAAATAAATTGATATACAAGTTTAAACCAGTGTAGTTTTCTTTTCTCTCCATAGGGGTGCTCATTCATTCACTGTATTCTGTACAGTGAGTTTCAGTTTTAAAGTGAAACTGTTCGCATGAGAAATCTGCCAATGTCTTGTGTTCTCATACAGTAATAACATTATGCTGTAAACACAGAATGCTTTTTGTTGAATCTTTTTTCTTCTTAATTTTAGTTTTAGGTACTTATAAATAATAACCCACATGGCATGCATAATTCCAGGTATAGTATACTGGACACAACACCAAGTTCTGTACATAAAACTATTTCTATTAAGGAGCTCTTACCTTTTGCATGCAGCGGGAGATGCAGGCGGAGACCATTGGCATGGATGTTCCTGCTCGTACGTGCACTGACTGGACTGAGACGACCACATCCTGCATAGGGAATCCCAGCAGGGGGCCTGGAAACACAGCCTGTTACAAGCACTAAGAGGTGGACTTACTATCCAATTTCACTATCTTGTATTGAAAAATAAATAACAGTGCACTTAGATATATAAAAGGTGTACAGTATTCATTGATTATTCAATGCTTTGAATAATCTTTCCTTTTCTGCAATAGAAGTCTACAGTTATATTTCCTTATCTTCAGTGTTGAAAGAGCTCATTATCCAGGATCCATCATTCATTTTTACCACATACATGAGATCTCACAATCTCCTGCTTGTATCATTAGCTTTCAACATTGACAATGTAAGTTGAGCAATGTCCTTTATTACAACACAATGGGCCTGTACATATTAACTGCAGGCCACCCAAATGCTTCCGTTACCTTGGAGATAAGAGCTGTGTATTCCGTTCTCCACAGCGTCCTTCACGTCCTGGGCAAGCTGCTCTGCAGTGTCCGAGTAGCTGATGACTGGGAGCAAGGCTGACCCCTCCTCCCCCTCACAGGGGCTCACTGCCAGCTCCACACTGACCAAGTGTCTCTTATCCCCGATCGTCCTGTCCAGTGTATCTGCGCAGGAACAGAGATGCTCTTTAACTTTCTTCACTTGTCTTCAGCGTGGTCCTCAAAGCTGTGCCAGGGAGACCGGAGTGTTGTGCGCGCAACGGCAGCCGAGGTGCAATGCTGCAATAATGATGCAGTACAAGAGGAACAGCAGCCACTGCGGTCTTTGAAATATATCTACTCCATATCTATCCCAAATGGTAACAATAAAAATGAACAACCAAAGGACCTTCACCAGAAGAAAAGGGGACTCTGTGATATGAGTAAGACAAGGTGAGAAATGAATTGCAATACCCTGGTTAGCACTCCTTTAATTGCTCATCACAAGACAGTCACACTTGAGTATTGCTTTACCTGCAGCGGTGCTGGAGTTCAGGATGGTTTCCCGGTAAGACACCTGCAGAGGTCCCAGCTGAGTCTCAATCCCATATTCCCTTCGGATTCGATCATGGATGATCTCAATGTGCAGCTCTCCCATTCCGCACAATATAGTCTAAAACAACACCAAAGCAAATACAGCAAACTCTAAACTGGGTCATTCTTACAGTAAGTCGCGGAAAACACCTTCTGAGTACAGTAGTGTACTTTCTAGAAAACTGTCTCCATTGCCCTTCTGATGGCTGTGGTTTAGCATTAATTATTAGCATTGTGTTAGTATTGAATGCGACACTCACCTGCCCTGAGTTTGGATCAGTCTTGACAATCAGGCTGGGGTCTTCCCTCTGCAAGCTGTTCAGGGCATGGTCCAAGTCTTTTCAGAAACCAAAACAAAATTATAGGAATACAATCTAGAATCATAGATTCTGATTCTGTCAAACTGTTGAGTTATTGTTATGTATCCACCTTTTATTGTACTGTATTCTTAACAAATTCAATACAAAACAATACTACAGCATAGTTTAAGAATAACACATTACTTTCAATACAAAACAGTACTACAGCAGTTTAGGAATAACACATTTCTTTCCTCACAATAATTTCTGTTGCAGACCTGTTGTACACAGTAGTTTTTATTCCCAGTTTTGCTTAATTCAGCTTCTCTCTTGAGTAAAGGCATTTTCTCATGATTAAGGCCCTAGAAGAAATATCTACTTGCCTTGAGTTTATTTTAATTACGTTTTTAAATACATGTTGTATGCTAAGGAACACGCATGATACTAAATAAACACAAAATTGATAGGCATCAGATCCAGACACACTAACGCACCTGCTTGTTTGGCCATTGAAGGCGGCTCGATAGTGCAGAAGAAGACAGGCTGTGGGATCTCAACCCCTGCCAGCACCAGGCTCTCTTGGGCAGACCCTCGCTTCTTCCCATCATCCTTCCCTGCCCGACGGGCAACAGCGGCCGCAGAAGATTTGGAAGAAACAACAGTGTCCCCGGTGGCAGTCTAGGGGATCGTGTGCACATGTAAAACTGGCTCCAATCCTGCGCCACTTGGAAGTACATTGTGGTGGCTGCACAATCAGATGCCATGTGCGGACAGTGCTAGCAACTTCACTGTGCAAATGCTTTGTGCAACAAGCTATGCTACAAAAGGTGAGTCTCACTAAGAAATGAGCTTGAACCGGCTGAGATTGTAATTGGAACCACTGGAAGTCCATGTATATGTCAGTATATACATGCAGTACCACTGGAAGTCCATGTATATTTCAGTATATACATGCAGTACCACATACAATCACACAGCATAGCTTGAGCATTCTTTAAAAGGATTCTGACAGGAAAGTTCTGAGAAAGATGGGCCCTAAGACATTGTGATCAAGAAGGGGCCTTTGCTTTTCAAGGACAGATTTAGAAGGCCTTGATGCAGAATACATACGTAGAATCCATGCCCAGTGGTGATTGAAAACTAAATATCCCATCACCATGAACATTTGGGTGTAAATATTACATTATCATGCATTAATAAATGGTTTAAAAAACACCTAAATATGAAGCTTTAAAGGTTATAAAAATGATGAAACTCTTAAAATACTGTAACTTAACTACAGCCTGTTGTAAGTATTAAAGGTTTATCAATTTAAAGTGATTAAAATGACATGTGTAGATCATCCATGTGTGTAACTATTCATTGACTTGCCTGCTTCAGCCCGACAGTGAGGGCAATGTTTCCAGCAGTCAAGGAAGGGATCTCTATTTGCTGGTCAGCAAACGGGAGCAAGAGGCGACTTATCCTCTCCCTGCACGGGTTCAACAAAGAAATCAACCAACACAGCAATATCAAACGTGTAGTGTCTTCATGAAAACAAAGCAGACCGTCCACTGACTTCAAATGCAGTGAATGCACAGAATGCTCTTCTACAGAATGATTAAACATCCAGACACCAAGGAATTACATGCTTCATTACTGCGGGCGCTGTGTACAGAAGAGGTGCGTACGTACGTGGTGTTCCTGTTGATATTATAGACGGAAGACTGGGGCTTCATGGTCCCAGAGTAGATGCGCACAAACACCAGAGGCCCACGCTGTTTATCATGAATGACTTTGAAAGCCAGGGCACACAGATCATCTCCGTACCACTGCCTGCAGGACAAAACAGAACTTGCTCAACTGTGTACAGTCAATATGACCACTCATTGGTCTTCACTACACAGTGTAGAGCAAGGTACTTTTACACAGGAAATATATATGCAAGGTTATATCAGACTGGTCACTATAGAAAGGTGGTCCTTCCATACAGATACATTACTGTCAGTCACTATTGGTATGTGAAACAGTTTACTGTCTTATTATTATTATTATTATTTATTTCTTAGCAGACGCCCTTATCCAGGGCGACTTACAATTGTTACAAGATATCACATTATACATTATTTCACATTATACAGATATCACATTATTTTACATACAATTACCCATTTATACAGTTGGGTTTTTACTGGAGCAATCTAGGTAAAGTACCTTGCTCAAGGGTACAACAGCAGTGTCCCCCACTGGGGATTGAACCCACAACCCTCCGGTCAAGAGTCCAGAGCCCTAACCACTACTCCACACTGCTGCCTGTCTTGTACTGTACAACTGAAAAATACTACACAATATCAGCAATGATACAATATAACGGTATGTGAATATGTAAAAACATGCTGCGTGTGCAATAACCCATCAACCGTGATATGGAAAAGCACGTCTCATTGCTTCATTCTACCTTGCTTATGGATACTTACAACAGCTCATGGTGGCGTTCGTTGGGAGCCGGCAGGTACATTGTGATGGCATCCAGTAACGGCTGGACTCCTTTGTTCTTCAGAGCACTTCCACAGAACACAGGCACAGCCGTACGAGCCAATGTGACCCGGCGAATAGCAGCATGCAGCTGTGTACAAGGGAAGCACCACAGGCTCAGTCCATCAGGAGATCACTTGATTAGTCTAGCTTAACATCACTCCGGTTTAGGGTACAGATTGAGTCACACACACATTTAAAAGTGAACTCCTGACCGCACTGCAGCATAGAACTAATTAGAGGCTGTACATACGGTGCGTTTAAACAAAGTGAACAGGGCAAGCTGCATACAAAGATAGACAAACAGGGCATAGTTAACCAGGGAAGCAGACCTGCCCTTTACACTTTGACACACAATTATATTAACTCTGGGCTTCTTTTGAAACTCTTTCAAAGTCATTTTCCAGTTTATAATACTTAACTATATTTAAGTCCGCCTCCTACTGTTATGACTTGGAATGACACTTACTTTCACAGAGGGCAATGCATCCAAATTCTCATTGAATTCCCCCAGAACTAACTCTGCAAATTCGTCATCCAGGTCAGCTATCTGTAGATATTAAAAGAAGAATGCAATTAATTATTGTTTAATCGCTTCAGAGGGCCATTCCATAAGTCATCACTGGCTATGTTTATAATGACTTCTGGCACCCTGAAAGGAACATTCTTTTCTAGAATTTTGATTTCATCATACAGTCATCGTACTAAACTTTTCTACATTTTACAAATGCAGAGAGAGAAGGCCAGTTTTGTAAGATTGGCATTGTTCCATGGGTTAAAATCTGTCAAATATAAGGGTCAAATTGAAGACTCTCCATCTTACCGACACAGAAGTACACTTCCTTATCTCCTGTAATCCTACTGCAAGTCCTGTGTTCAGTGATACTTCTCACAGAACTTCAGAACAAACAACACAGAGCTATGTCAGTGCTTCCCCACACCAGTGTCAAAAGTACATTATTAGGAATTTCGCAATAGATGGCTAGTGCATTTCACCAAGCCTTGATTTTTGCAACATCGTACCACACACAAAAGGAAATCAAAAAGTTTTGTTAAAAAGATGAAGTTGGTTCCTTCATGCTTTTCCACCCACATAAAAAACAACAAGACAGGAAAACTAAATTAAAGGTCAAAGCCACCCACACCTAAGCACTGAATATGACACTGGCACAAACATAACCACTGAGTTAACACCTACACAGGATTTACTGTTCCAGGGGGGGGGGGGGGGGATCAAGTAAGACTTGTTTTTAAATGATCATTGTGATATTGTAGAGATTGACTGACAGAAACATGATTATTTTTGCCAATAACACAAGGAGGGATAATATATATTTTTTATAATAAACAATCAAGACTAAACAAATGCTTGATTCTATCACAATAATCAGTTATTGTTGTTGGCTAATTCTGTGTCAAATGGACGGATGGGTGAGCAAAAAGAGCTGAAACATTTCATAGGGATCACCATGAAGCTGGAAATTTCATCAGGTACCAAACATTACAACTTCTGTGAATCTCCCATAGTAGGGAAGCTTGGGTCATTTGCAGGCCTAAACAAATACATTAAAAACATATATTAACACTTTGTGGAAACTGTAGAACCAAAAACATGGTTATTTCTAAATTCTGAAAGCTGTATATATATATATATATATATATATATATATATATATATATATATATAAATGTATGCATATTAAATATTTACTTTGAAACTTTACTTGTTCTATTAGGGCACTTCTTGCATCTCTGGCTTCTTTCACCAAGTCAGGATCATCGGCAGTGGTCAGGGGACTCCTCTCAAACACTCTCCCATCATCACGGCTTGATTTGGGGCTCCAAGTGAGCTTTTCATTGGTAACTAGATCCACCAGCCCTTCGAAGGCTTTGCCAGTTCCAATGGGTATCTGTGGGATCACAAACATTAGTACACACTTTCAAACCACAGTATGTGGCACACTGATCTCGGCCACAGAGCTGCGTTTGATTTCCTGTCTTGGCTAGTTTAACTTACAATATATGAGTCCACGATTAACTCTTACTACAGGGAGATACCCCTTGGGCACACAGTTATAGAGCTGGCTCCATTAACCTTACTGGCAAGGAGGCGAGGAACAAGAGCAATGTACAGTAAGACCGCCAAAACTACACGACTGTACTGTAGTTTTTAATCATACATGCTCTGCTAAAATGTGTTCGGCGCTGTGAGAGGCCCTGGTCTTGAAAGGCGCTATACACGTGCAATAATGTTGTTGTATTTTCCACTGTATTGCTGTGTGATGTAAGTTACCGCAAGTGTCTCCTTTCAAATTGTTGCATTTGTAATACATTACAGTTCAATTTACTACCTAGAACTCAATCACACTAATTATTCTGGGGCTCAAACTTTGACCGAGAGGAAAGTCACAATTAGTTTCTTCAGCTTTTACAGCTGTTTTAACTAAACAGTTTCATGGCTTAGTACCTGTAGAGGGAGAGGCTTGACCTTTAGTTTCTGTCTGATGCTCTCAATTGAATACACGAAACTAAAAAATAAATAAAAAAAACAGGTCACAAGACAGAACTGTTTATCACACGCATCACCGATAGAGCTCATATCTTATCATATTACAAACCGCTGTAAATCCCTCAATCAGGAATTGTGCTTTACAGAGACAACACACAGCAGACATTAAGGCTGTAAATTACCCCTTCGCTTCTATTGATTCTACTGACTCCGCACATTTTCAGTTACTGACTTTACTGTTGTTTGTTTGATAAAATAAGATTACAATAACAGGGGTGTGGAACCATTATTACAACTTTCATAGAACAAGAAAAGCACCCCACCTGATCCTCCAGCCAAGATTTCAATATGAAAACTTTCCACGTGTGTTCTGTTACCTGGCTCCAGGCTTGTCCATTTTGTTAAGGAAGCAGATGCGTGGGACATGATGCTTGTCTGCTTGACGCCAAACGGTCAGTGTCTGTGCCTGCAGGAGAAAACAAACATTACAAAGTGATGTCACAATTCTGCACCTTTAGGTGGTTTGTAGCCCTCTGTCCTGGTGTGTATTTCGAGATCAACCAGTGCTGGCGTTCAACAAAGGTATGCACGGGATAATTGCAAAGCACGGCAAAGTGCAAAATAACATACCAAGTAAAACTGTTTATATTAATCCTATTGAAATACAACAGCAGAAGATATAGCAACTTCTTACCTCCACACCAGCTGAAGCATCAAAAACAGCTACAGCACCGTCCAGCACTCGAAGTGCCCGTTCAACTTCAACTGTGAAATCCACATGACCTGACAAAAAAAAAAGACAAACTAGAGTCAGAAGTGTTTTTCAGTACAGGGTAGATTTGATTTTTGTTGCACAGCTTTTCCTCTATTCTTCTGGGTATATTGAACACACGCTTGAGGTATGCCGAAGGTGATACTGCCTTCTGTTTCAACAGCAATGGACAGCGTGGAGATCTGAGCCTGATTCGGGACTCAATATCTTTCTGATCAGCGCTGTGGGCTGGCTGTGGCAGAATATTGAGTGTTTCACATGGCGAGTCTGACAGCTGTGAACTGCAGTACATGGCACCACTTATACCTTGTGCGAGATCGTTATGCTCACCAGACAAGCTCTACCGGAGAGGGTGTCTCAATTGCTCATGTACTCTGTAAGGGTGTGGGGGTTTTAATCTGTTTATACAATATTCATGGTTTGATGAATGACTCTGAATCCATATTCAAGCTCAGTTAGTACCTGGTGTGTCAATCAGATTAATCCTGTGGTCGTTCCAGTCGAAGGTGACAGCAGCTGACTGAATGGTAATCCCCCGCTCTCTCTCCTGCGCCATGAAATCTGTCACAGTGTCGCCATCATCAACATCTGGAGGAAACCAAAAACGTGTTAGCGTCCTTTCATTTACTGCACCTTTACCTCTAATATAAATCCAAGCACTTAATAAAAAGCTCAACTATTGAAAATGGTATCACTAGAATATTAGGACATTTTAGGTTACAGTCCTATTGTGTTTTACAAACAAGTTTTCAATATTCCTACACATGGAGGGAAGTTTAGACAGTTTTTTATATCTATATATTAAACGAATATCTTGCTCATGGAATTTGATATATTGGCGGCACTGGAGACTGCTGGCCTCTCTCTTTATACACAGAACAGGAATAGCATAACAAGTGGCAATGCTAGCACCCCCACACTGCCAAGCGGGCACGCCTCAAGCCATCCCAAAAGGAGCAGTTCAGAGTCAATGCATAAGGTGACAAGTGCCAACTGTACAGAATCGTGTGATGTGGACTCTACTCTCCACTGAAGGCTCACTCGTGACTCTGACACAGGAATGAACTGCCCCCATGACAGCTCTTGTTTTGAACATCGAGATCACACGACTCTTTCATAAGCCAGTAATAAACAGGAGGTCACCTCCGAGCGCCCGGGTGTATCCTGAGTAATAAAGCATTCTCTCTGTCGTCGTGGTCTTTCCTGCGTCAATGTGAGCCATGATACCAATATTGCGGATTCTGTGGAACAAACAAAAGTTTGTTGAAGAAATACAACTTCAGCTATAAGTAACATATTACAGGTGTCAGGGCCATACAAATGAGGTCACTATTAACTACATCAACAGCATACAGGATAGAATATCACAACAAAATAATGCTCAGCGTAGTACTGTGTAAAAGTACACCAAGAACAACATCCATGCTGTACTTACTTGGCTATGTCTGGACTGACGACCGTTCTTGCAGACTTGACGTGATCCCCTGTAAATTTAAGAAATGATGATTACAGCAATCGTTGCAATAATTGTACACAATACACAAGTGATGTACAGTACTGTCTAGTGCATGTACTCTGCGTTTTCTAAAGCAGTACTTATTGTAGAATTACCTGGAAAAGAACTGTAATTTATTTTCTCTAGAAATCTCCATCTGGACCAAGTTCCCGTCCTGGCCTTCCAGCACTGTGTGCATTTCAATAAAAGTGAAGAGAAAATGATTATAAAATAATGTAGGTAAAACAAGTATGTTATTAACATAAATCCCCCGCCATCGCTGTAGATACAAAATCAGAGCTATCAGGATCACAAAAAAAGTAAATCCCTATGACTTCCATGCTCTGTTTGTACTGTACAAGTAGGGCTTGAAATTTTCAGGTTTTATGTTTGATCACATGATATCCCTTTAAACTTATGAGCCATTTATTTTTTCTAATTAACTCAGAAAAAGCTGTTAATTACAAAACAATGTCACTTGTTTTTACCTTAATAGCTTGACTGAGCCTGATTCTGTTTTGCTTAATTTTTATTTCAAACAGCCGTGACAAATTACATTAATTGCTCATCGCTGATCCTAATTGCATTTCATTCTTGCAGTCACCTAGTTTATCGTTGTGCTTTTGTTATTAGTACTCGTTTAACAGAATTGTCCTGACATATTTTCTTTTCAGCATAAAATACCTAGTACGGAATGTACACTGATAGCAAGCCCATCATTTAAAATGTCCTTGATTTGTAGCAAAGAAAAAAATTCTTAAACCTAGTCTTTAATTAGGAGTTTTCTCTTTATTAGGGTGCAGAGAAACTGGTAATTAACATTTAAAGGGAGGCTGTATGTACAGAACTAGCCTTGCCACTATACTGCTAACCCTGGGGACATGAGCCCTAACAGGGCATAATAAACGTGTACAGATTTTAATCTCAGGTGTCAGAGTCACACATTATAATACTTTGTTGAGTGACCTTACCCCAGAATGGATGCTGGTTGACCTGCAGACCTTTTCTATCGCTAACCTCAGCAGCATTTCAGCTTCTCTTTAAATGAAGTCCCTCTGGGAATGAAAAAATGTTTAAAGAGCTTACATGAAAGAAGGATGCAGGATCAAGTCATAGCTCAGAGCTGTTGTCTTACTGAGCTCCAGTTTTTCTTACCTGTACAGTATTCCGACTAGAAACTAGTCGTCGACCTAAATCATCCGGTCAGGTTATTTTTATTTATTTATTTATTTATTAATTACGATTTCGATATTGTACCTAAATTATGATGTTTAAAATTCCTGAATGATCCTATTTCATAAAAGCGATGATCCTTATAATTTATTCTCCATCCATGTTATCCATGATACTTAATGATAATGTACTTCTCCCATTTCTAACTATGACACCTATCCAACATGTACTGTAGAAAGTGTTTCTGAAAAACGCATCCTCCAAATCCTGTACCACAAGCAAAAGAAGTTCCGCTTACAAACAGGAATATTGTGAATACAGCGAAAAACACATTTAGCAAACTACGTTTAGGGGAATAGTTACTTTTACTGTTAGTAGTGGAGTTCAAACTATTGGATTTGAAAAAAAAACAGAGATATCGTATAATATTTATTACATTGCCAATCACTTTCTCCTCAGAATCAGACTTTCCAATAGATGGAAAACAATTCCAAATTAGAGCATAATTCCAGTTTCAAATGTATTATGTTTTATGTTGTATATGACTCCTTCCCGCTACCGTGCATCATTATCATTCACATTCACATTCACATTCACATTCACACACACACACACAATCCTCCTCGACTTCTTCCGGTTTATTGGCTTCCAGTCGGAACTATTTGGCGGGTGCTCTTTCTTTCAAGTCGGGTTAGGGGGAGAGTAACATCAAGAGAATAAACCCGAAAATAACATCTGTAAAAAGAAGGACCCCCTTCCTAGGAACAGTTCACACCTGGAATCGGTAATTAACAGCATCCAGTATGGTAAGTCAGATTCGTTGGAATTTATTCTTAAGACCGTTCGAACAGAGAAATGTTTTTAAAAACACAGCACGTGGCTCCGTGAAGACTGCTGGGAAGCATGGTGGTGGGACACAGGCCAGTTGTTGACATGCTGTTTATTTTGTAGGTATACAGAGGGATATTGGTGTTTAAAATATGGTGTCTACAATTGAACATACCTATAGTAATATTAATCACGAGAATGCATACCGATACAAACGTGTGTACGTAACATATGCGTAGTGAGCTCGTCACCCAGGCAGTGCTGCCCCCAGCAGTGGCTGTGCAATGTTTGGAATTCAGCATTTTACTGGTCCACTATTTCATATATAATTCGTAACATAATGAAAACATTTATTGATTGATTTTCATGTCATTTGTGGGCTCATTTTTTTTTCATGAATGTGTATTGCGGTACTGTCTGTATGCTAAAAAAATAAACTGGTGAGCATATATTCACCACAGTGATGGGACCGCTTCAACCCTTCTTAAAATTTGTAGTGCCCCGTCGCGATGTTAAAAATAGTTTTTACATAACCGCATTGTATCTGAGTTGTAAGCTTAATGTATTAACATGTATTTAGTGTAACAAGACAATGCCAAATTGTAGTTTGTGTTTGAAGTGTGCATTTAACTCCCTACTGCAAACAGCAAAGGTAACAGGCATCTACCCGTTAGTTTGAATGATATCTTTAACTATATTGTTATAACTTACTCTAATGTATCAAATTACATGAATACAGCTTGTGTTGTGATTTTTCTTTTTCAAAGAAATGTATTTGGTACTTAATAGGTTAATGCACAGATTCAAGAAAACCGGGTGCGTTCACGGAGATCATTCTGCGCCGATTCTGTGCAGAATCTGACCAGTTTAGCCAATGATCTTCTAAGAATGATCTGCGTGAACACACCCATTGGCTAAATTGATCAGATTCTGCACAGAATGATCTCCGTGAACGCAACCACCATTTCAGCCATCTGCAAGATACAGCCTTCAATAGCTCAGCCAATCATGTCAGTATTTGAGTCCCAACAACGGAAGTATATAAGGAATGTAAACAAACTGTACGCTGTTACCAAGTTCTGCTTTCTGATTAATTAATATAAACCGTGAAAGAATCTAGTAACTAATTATGCACCTGTTTTATTAGACTTCAAAATGTATGGTCTGTATGCAACATTGCATATTTTCTGTATGAAAAAGTTACAAACGAGAGGAGGCTATTCAGCCCATAAATGCTTGTCTGGTTCCTAGTAACTAATTTATTAAGAGCTTTGTTTAGTTGCTTCTTGGAGTGAAGTACCTTATTTCTCAATGTTAGTCAATTTGTTTGAGACAAAACAAATGGATTCATACTTAAGATAATCATTTAAGGGCCACTACAAACAGTACTGTAGTTTAATGTGTAATATCTACAAAATGTGAAGTTTTAGCATGTCACAATTGTGCCCTGATCCTTTTTTGAAATGTATCCCTTTTTGAAACATGTCCCTTTGTGTAGAAATTTATATATTCTCACTTGGCTGTTTTTGTAAAAAATTACATGGTCTCATGTGACTATTTTTATTATGATTTACACTTCCGGTCAAAAGTTTTAGAACACCCCCATTTTTCCAGTTTTTATTGAAATGTAAGCAGTTCAAGTCCAGTGAATAACCTGAAATGGTACAAAGGTAAGCGGTAAACTGCCAGAGGTTAAAAAAAAAAGTTTAGGTTACCAAAAACTGAAAAATAATGTACATTTCAGAGTTATACAAAAAGGCCTTTTTCAGGGAACAAGTAATGGGTTAACAACTTACAGCTGTTCTGCAGCAATGGAAGTAAATTAAGCCTTGAAAGTTGATGCTAACAATTCCTACAGGTGTCCCAACTTTTGTTGATTACTTACAAACCCTCTGTCTGTATAAAAGCAGTGTTGGAACAGACTGTGTTACTACAACCTCTTAAGCATTATTTGGACAGTATTGTACTGCAGGAAGTAGTATATTGCTCTCATAATGGCGAGAAAAAGGCAATTAACAAAGGAAGACAGACAGACCATTATAACCCTTAAAAGTGTAGGTCTTTCCTTTAGAGAAATTGCAAAGAAAGCCAAGGTGTCAGTGAGTACAGTGTCCTACACCATCAAAAGGCACTTGGAAACTGGAGGAAACTCTGACAGGAAGAGGTCTGGCAGACCCAAAGCCACAACAGAATCAGAAGACAAGTTTCTGAGAGTCAACAGCTTGCGTGATAGGCGGCTCACAGGACAACAGCTTCAAGCACAGCTTAACACTGGTCGAAGTAAGCAAGTCTCAGTTTCAACTGTGAAGAGAAGACTTCGAGCTGCAGGTTTGACAGGTCGAGTGGCAGTAAGAAAGCCATTGCTAAGATGGCAAAATAAGAAAAAGAGGCTTGCCTGGGCCATGAAGCACCGCCAGTGGACTACTGAAGACTGGAAGAAGGTCTTATGGACCGATGAATCAAAATTTGAAATCTTCGGTTCATCACGCAGGGTTTTTGTACGCCGTCGAGTAGGCGAAAGGATGGTTCCTCGGTGTGTGACACCAACTGTCAAACATGGAGGAGGACGCGTGATGGTCTGGGGCTCTTTTGCTGGATCCAGAGTCGGCGACTTGCACAGAGTGAGTGGCACCCTGAACCAAAACTGCTACCACAGCATTATGTAGCGCCATGCAATACCCTCTGGTATACGCCTAGTTGGTCAGGGGTTCATCCTATAGCAAGATAATGACCCAAAACATACCTCCAGGCTATGTCAGAACTACCTTAGAAGAAAAGAACAAGACGGTAGGCTTCAAATCATGGAATGGCCAGCACAGTCTCCAGACTTAAACCCCATCGAGCTGGTTTGGGGTGAACTGGACAGAAGGGTGAAAGCAAAGCAACTTAGAAGTGCAACACATTTGTGGGAACTTCTGCAACAGTGTTGGGAAGAACTTTCCGAACAATATTTGATTTCCATTGTAGAAAGAATGCCACGAGTGTGTTCGGCTGTTATATCTGCAAAAGGTGGCTACTTTGAGTCAAAGATTTAGATTAAATTGTTAAACAAAACGATTCCATGATTTCTTTTTTATCTCCAATTGTTTATTTGTTCTATGCTTTAATTTCAGAGTACATTGAGGCATTAAACTGCGTAAATTTCAATAAAAACTGGAAATATGGAGGTGTTCTAAAACTTTTGACCGGTAGTGTGTGTTTTAAAATGTTAAAATATAGACACTATCATGACTCTAGATAGATAGTTTTTAGTGGGTATACCCATTAAATATGTTTCTCACCATGTTGTGAATTTGCCTCTTGCAGCCGCAGAACGAACACATTGAGTTACACCGCAAGCGGCACGGTTATCGCCTGGACTACCATGAGAAGAAGAGGAAGAAGGAGAGCCGTGAGGCTCACGAGCGCTCGCACAAAGCCAGGAAGATGATCGGTCTGAAGGCCAAACTGTACCACAAACAGCGCCATTCCGAAAAGATCCAGATGAAGAAGACGTAAGTACAGTAGATTCAGTTCACATCAATAACCGTGGTGTGCTTTTTAGTTCTTTCCACATATTTTTTTTGTTTTGTTTGTGTGCTTCTGGGAAAAAAATCTAATTGAACAGACTGAACTGATGAAGCTCTATTTCTGACACCTACTGGATACGTGTATGCTGATGCAGTCTATTGAGAAGTAACTGCAGAACATAATTCCTGTTTAAACCAATTTAAATCTCCTTTAATGTGTTTCCATCACCACCTTATTAAGTTTAAGACGCTGGTGCAGTTTAAGAATGTTATGGCTTGTGAATGCTCCACTTTGCTTAACACCCTCTTCATTTCTGCAGCATCAAGATGCACGAACAGAGAAACACCAAGCAGAAGAAGGATGAGAAGACCCCCGAGGGAGCAGTGCCAGCATACCTGCTGGACAGAGAGGGCCAGTCCCGCGCCAAGGTCCTCTCCAACATGATCAAACAGAAGAGGAAAGAAAAGGCTGTAAGTTTAAAAGACAGAAACTTGCAGAAGAGATGTAATAAATAAGATTATTTTTTGTTTTTGGGTAACTTACACAGGTTGAATATATTTTGAGGAATTCTGTATTATTTTTGCAAGCTCTATTTATTGACCTCATTTCAAAATAATGACCCCCTTCCCCATACCACCCATCTTATGTAATTTACCAGATACAGCAACCGTAAATGTGGTATTTTTATATCGGTATATATAGACCTATTCTGGATTTGTATGCATGATATATAAATATAAACTGTGCTTTAAAGTAACTGGTTCCATCCGCAGGGTAAATGGGAAGTCCCTCTGCCTAAAGTTCGCGCTCAGGGGGAGACCGAGGTCTTGAAGGTAATCCGCACAGGGAAGAGACAGAAGAAAGCCTGGAAGAGAATGGTCACCAAAGTCTGCTTTGTGGGCGAAGGATTCACTCGCAAGCCTCCCAAGTACGAAAGGTTCATCAGACCTATGGTAAGATGCACAGCAGTTTATGGTTTGTGATAAAGCAATCTTAAAATGACCAAGACTAAAAAAAGAAAAAAAAATACCTGTCATTAGAATAAGTTTCTCACAAGTCCCTTACGTTTTTGTTGTAGAAAGTTCGCATTTATTTAGGCTTTAGTTTCACTTTTATTTTGGTGAAACCCGTTTATCTTTGCCGTAACTCTGAGAGCGAGGATAAACCACTCATTTTCTCTACTTCACTTCTAGGGTTTACGTTTCAAGAAGGCACATGTCACACATCCAGAACTGAAAGCCACATTCTGCCTGCCGATTCTAGGGGTGAAGAAGAACCCCTCCTCCCCTCTGTACACAACCCTGGGGGTAATAACCAAAGGAACCGTCATTGAGGTCAACGTCAGCGAACTGGGCCTGGTCACTCAGGGAGGCAAAGTGATCTGGGGTAAGTGATGAGGTTGTGCTTTGAAATTGGTATAGTTTCTTTTTCTTATGATGTATTTGAGTGTATAAAGCCAGCTATCCTTGTGTGACCCCCTTTACTAATTCAGTTTTCAGTATTACACTTTGTTTGATGTGCAAGTCACATGGGGAGATTAGAGGGGAGCACTGTAGGTTTATTCATTACGAAGCTAGTAATGCTGAAGTGACACTTGAAAATTGCATTATTATGATAAGGATATAGCTATTTTTTGTTATTACAGAACTGTTTCACACAAATGTAATCTTCTTTGAAATAAAAAGAAAAGAATCGGGGTTCATGTCATGTCAACCCTGATTTCAAAGAAATAATTCTTGTTTCAGTAGTTTTGTAAAAATAAACAAATGTGTTTTGTTTTCTTTTCTTTCATTTTAGGTAAATATGCCCAAGTTACAAATAACCCTGAAAATGATGGATGCATTAATGCAGTTTTGCTTGTATAAGAATACTCTGCCTTTAAGAACTGTGCCACATGTGCAGGGACCAGGACTTGAAATAAATACCCCAACAAAGATTCTGGAGGATCGGAATGGGTTTTGTGTGTGAAGATTGACATCATCCCTTTGGGAAGCCGTGACTGGGACATCCCATACAACGGGTCTTAATGACTATCATATTGGTGACTGTTTCACAGTGATCTCAATAACTATCATATTGGTGACCGTTTCACATTGATTTGTACTGTGTTCATAGCAACATAATAAAATATAACACTGTTCACATATTGTTTACTTTGCAGTGATACTCTGATTAAATCTTGTAACTAACTATGTCTTCATATGTTAGACTAGTTTACAGTTTCCATTGGGCTACTATTGTAATTATCACATTATTTAAAGGAAAAAAATATATATATATATATATATATATATATATATATATATATATATATATATAATTTGTCAGTTTGGGCATTTAAAGATTACAAGTTGTGAGTCCCTTAGCATATTTGTTCATTAACACACTGGGAGAACTGGACTGGTTCATTTGCTTTTAACATATGACTGAAAGTGTGTTTATGTAAGGTTAAATCACATTCTAGCTGGTTGCCTTTATTCTTCCCTAGGGGCAGCTGGTTTCACGTTGCAGGTTGAGCGTAAATATATTTTTACATTGAGAAAATAGCCATTAAATAGGTATGGGAACATGCTCTGATGTTAGGTTGTAATAACATTCCTCATTCCACTCCAAGCATGTGGCAATGCCACTTCCCATCTCTAGTTAGCCCCAACTAAATGAAGAGCAAGTGGGGCAGTCAGAATTGACAGAGTTTAGCATTGTCTGGACAAGCTCAAATCACTGCAAAGCAAGGTACAGGCAGATTTAGAGAAAAATCAAAACTGGAAAAAAAACACAATGAACAGGAGTCATCACCAAGAAAAAAATAAAGTTTAATCCCTACCAGAGTACAATGTTTCAAATTAGTGTTCAAAAATGATCATCAAACACTATTCAAATAACGCACATTATTGCCAAGGCAACAGTTCCATTTATACCAAAAACGTAATGCTAATAAACTTTAGAATATTTTGGGTATAAAACCAGAGTAGAACTGTGACTGTTTAAAATGTCTTGCAACATAGACTGCATTTGAACCCAATAGCAATATGAACATTAAGGATGGGCACGGTGGCTGCAATCTGATTGTGTTCTTGACCTATAGAAATCACATTTCCTCTGAATGCCTTAATTTCAAATTTAACTGTAGTAGAATCATTTTAATGTGTAGTGCGTGGGTATTTATTATGGTGGTGGAGCCCTTCATATTTCTCTTTTCAATGCTGTGAATAAAGTTTGTTTGAGGAATCTAAACCAATGGACCCAAGAGAAAGGTTGGCAGTGAAAAAATCTATTTATTTCTCTGAACAAATTTTATTCACTGTATAGAAAGAAGGCAAGACAATTTTATTGAACTTTCCTTTTCATTGATCTTCTAGGGAAAACCTTTTTTTGTTGTATAGCTTGTCCGAAATAATTCAGTGCTGTGTGGGGTTTTCCCTTTTGTGTTTTTTCAAGATGTGCCGATTGCATCAAGTAGAAGTGACCTGTTCTGTGTAACAAACCTGTATCTGAAAGGAAGTGCATATAGAACAGGGTCCGACATAGTTGTAGGCTTGTTTGTGTAACATCACCAGTAATATGCCAACTTGCCCACCCCAGGTAGGAATATATTGGTATACTTTTACAAGACTGACAATTGTGTCACAGTGAGGTAATCACAAATTTGAGCGGAATTTACACATACAGTCGGCGCCATCTAATCAGGATTTCTGCTTAAACGCGATACAACTCTGGGTGACGGTTCTTCCCAGTGCTATTTATGTCGTCACTTTGTTTAACTGGGATACAGTATTTTCAAATGATGAAATGACAGCCGTTTATTCAGGATATTTTTCCTTCTCTTAGTAAAGCAGCGCTGACTGTACTACGACATCACCTGTACACACCTGGGTTCTAATTCAAGTAAACATCAAAACAATTTTCGATCACCAGGTTAATCTTAGTATTTATAAAAAGAACCAATATTACGTATTCTTACAACAGCTAAAAAAAAAAGTTGGTTATTCTAACATACAATTAAGTTTAATGTGGTGGTTTTTTGATAAATCGAATGACTGAATTTGAGTTAAATTTAAATGTTATACAATATAAATGTATTTACTGAACTGCTGCCTTTTCTCTGGCATTTTAGATTTGTGTTTTGGGTAGACCTTAAATACAATTCCATATTCGATACAAATTCTATGATATATGACTAATCAATCATTCAGATCCTAATGGGTCAATTCAAAGAAAATGTTCAGATGAAAACCCCTCATTTAAATGGATACAATCAGACATGGATTTAAAACCTAAAAACACACAAGCGGCACAACAAGAATGTGTCAAAATGACCATGTCCTGACCAAGAACAGAACAGAACAGTGCTCTGCCTATTCAATTCTTCTAGGGTTTCTTATTTTGACACACACACACACACAAAAATAAACCACAGTATACATAAAGAATTTGTGCAGTTGGACAACAGTACATACTGATATGCTAATGCTTTTCATGTATTCATGAAGGTTGGTCATGACGAATGGGAAAAGGCAAGCAACGCTAGGTAAAAATATTGACGTAGTATTCAGTTCCAGTCTTAATCAAAATAAAGCCTTGCTGCTGATTTTGATTTCCTCATTTCTACTCCCACAAACCGGACACTGCCCAGTGCTAGACTTATCCCCAGCTGTATCTTCACCAGCACAGCACAAGCCCACCCATTATGGAATGCCCCTGCCTATGGGTGAACACACATTGCAGCTGTGGGGGTGTTAGAACAGATAGCTCTTTGCACCCTGATTAGAAACTCACTGTACCGTGTACAAGATGGTAAACAAGACAGCATGTATCCTGCTTGCCAGAAATAACACATTTCTTACATTGTTAGTTGCCTTTT
Source organism: Acipenser ruthenus (assembly GCF_902713425.1). Lineage (NCBI taxonomy): Eukaryota > Metazoa > Chordata > Actinopteri > Acipenseriformes > Acipenseridae > Acipenser > Acipenser ruthenus. The sequence goes on from NC_081189.1 coordinate 8,203,072, forward strand.
ATGAACACCTAAGAACAATGAATCCATATAAAATGAATCCAACGTCACAAGACCATTCGAGATTCGTCCATTCTTTGAGCTTTTTATACACTAACGAGTCTGACATATTCATAGTTCTTACCCTCAGAATATTATTAAAAGCTGAGAAATCCCAAACCAAATGGTTCTACCAAAAGAAGAACCATTACATGGCTGACATTTCTTAAAACAACTTTCCCTTGCTAAACAAACTACAGCAAAATCAATGCCTACCCTTAAACAATGTCAAATAAAAAATGCATTACGAATGTCTTCTCAACTAACAAGACAATATTGGTCACGCATGGAAGAACGACAAGGCTAGTGAAGCGGACAGTTTTTGTGCTTTGACAATAAATACCAAATGAATACGGAAGTCTAAACTGAACAAACAAAGTCTAAACTAACCAAACAAAGGATGTATACCTACTTATACTCTGGATGAAGACAACAACCAATTCTAGCATTCAAATAGACTAATTTTTACGAATTACAATGCTGCACTTAAGTGAATATAAAATTCCTTGGTTACATTTGGGAAAGGGATTTTTTTTTTTTTTACTTAAAAAAATCAAAGTGTTTAAAAAAGTGTTCAGTTTTGCAGTGTTATATAAATGAAAAAAAAAATCCAGTAAAATCCTGTACCCAATGCCAATTACACCTCATTTGAAAATATCATTCGCTGATTTGCTGATGCTCCGTCAATGTGTTTTATTTTTTTAAGTGGAAGTCTTGCTGCGTTTCTTAGTTGGGCCCCTGCTCGCTTTAGCCTTCCTCCTCAGAACTCTCCTGTCCACAACGGGAGGCTCGCTCTCTGCCTCGTCCGAGTTGCTCTCGACAGCCTTTTCCTTGGCAGCCGGTGTCGAATCCTGCTCTGGTTGTTCCTCCGGCTCCTCGTCTGGCTCTTTCACTTGGTCCTTCTGTTCCTCCATCTGTGGCTGGAAAGACACGTCTTTGAGTTCCACCAGCAGCAGCGTATCCTGACTCAGGTCCATTGGGGTCTGAAGTTCCTGTTCGGCTTCGTTGTCATTGTAACTTTCCTCTGGTTTCTCCTCAGCCACCTCAGTTTCAACTATTCCGGCAGTTTCAGTAGCTTCCTCAGTTGTCTCTTCTGGTTGCTCTGAGTTCACAGCTCTGTCATGCACAGTTTCCTCGCAGGGCTCTGCTGTGGTGTCGTCAGGAGATTCCGGGGCAGCCTCTTTGTCCCCCACAGGCCCCCCGTTCTCTGTGTCTCCCTCTGGGGAGGCAGCTTCCTGCTCGTGTGTCTCCTCAGGAGATTCTACATCCACTTCATCCACTTCCCCCTGCAGAATGGAGATGGAAACCCATAATTAGTGTCCTAAAAAAAGGGTCACCATTTTGATGGCCTTGACTTGTTTGGTATCTTACGTCTGCAATTGGAACCTGTTTCAAAGATAAAAGCTGGTTGGCTACCAAATCTCACAGGATTATAACTTCCTAACAAATTGCTGTAACAATTTTTACCTCTCATCAAAGGCACTAAAAAAGGTTTAAAAAATGTATACATATAAAAAAAAGACTGTCGTCTGTGGCCTTATATTTTTTAATTTATATTTTTTTAAATTAATCTTGTTACTGCTTATTTAAAGACTAGCCAGTAAGAAACCTGTTAATGTATATTCCAAAGCCTAGTGATTCTGGAACGTTGTCACACTGGCTTACACATCAGGTATCTCATTTCTGAGAGGAAACAGAAGAAAGCTATATTCAGAGCTCTTGTTAAGGATTCTCCACCTCGTCTCGTGTGTCGTCCTGCGCTGGCTCATCTGCAGCCTCTGTGACGCCTGCCTCCTGCTCCACGCTGTCAGACTGGACGATCAACGCCGTGTCCGAATGCTCTTTGTCCACCGCCTCCTCAGCCCCTGAAGATATCTGGGTCAGCTCATCAGTCACTTCCCCGTTGACGGGCTCCACGTCAGGCTTTTTTAACAGCTCGGCTTCCTAGAAAAACACAAGTGTTAGACAGAAATACTGGTAAATTATGAATTACTCCTAGAACTAAACTGTTACTGAAGAACAAAGATTTTCAACATCAGAAATCAAATCTTTTGTTTTTGTACCTCCCTTCATCCCTCCTTTTATGAATTTACTTGGGGCTTATGGATTTAGTGATCATGAAAAGTAATGGACACAGTTACTGGCTACAGTCAGCACACACTGTGAGAGCTTCCCCTATATCCTCAAGCTTGACCTAAACTTACTCCGTTACTGCCCGCTGTGCGATGGTTTTGTAGTGTGCAATAATGTCCACTAGGGGCAATGCTGAGACAATCAAACTACCGGTAATTGAACTTGAACCTCATTCTACTTCAAGATGATCTGGATTCAAATGCACCCTGACAGCTGGAAAGGAAAGGTGCTCTCCCAACACAGTCATGTATTAAAGTGCTCTTGTTTTACACACTCCTTTATTATTCCTATTTAACAATATATACAGTATAGTAAAGGGCACTCTTAAATAGTTGTTGCTTTTCGCCAACTCAAGTTCAGAGTAGCCCGTAAGCCATTGGGTCAAAAGCCATGCTCTGACCTCTCGTGGAATGGATATCAGCTTTTACTATAGATTTACAGATCACACAATTTAGTACAATCAAGTCCGCTTGATATCACACTCTGCTTATTATCATCACATTGAAACATCCTGGCCAAACTATAATGGGATTCAATGTAAACAAGCTCCTGATAATTTCACATTGGTTAATGTCACACTCTGCTTAATATCACTGAAATGTAACATTCATGCATTTGATTTCCACCACACTTAATATCCCTTCAAAATGCCTGCATCTACTGTCCTGTATTTTGACACATTCAGTGTACAACGTCCTCGACAGTCTTGTGGTCACAGGATCACCCAGCTTGACTCATGGAGATCACAAGTGTGTGTTCAGTGTTATTTTGACCATTGTATATTAAAATTAAAAAGTCGCTGAAATAATTGCTCTATCCAAGAAAGGAGAGAGAAAAAAACAAATAAACTCTCACTTTCACATTTTCTTTGCACCCGTCAATGACCTCAACGATTCTTAAAATCAGGAATGCAATTCTGGACAGCTCTCAAGTGGCTTCTACCACTGAAAGAAAGCATACAGGACAGTATGAGGAGCTAGAAGAGAACTTCAATTGGTTTCAATGTGTGCGTGGTGGTTTGGTTTGCTAGACTGTTGAACTCCTGATCATGTCACTCCGCTTATTGTCACAATGCATGCTGAGTCCCTTTGCAGGGATATAAAGCGGGTTATCAGAAGGTGTGTCTGAGTCTCAGCCCCTCACCAGCTCCTCCTGCTCCTCCTCCTCTCCCTTTGCTTCCTCCAGTGTCTCCTCAGGTTCTGCCTCAGGTTGGTGTGTTTGTGGTTCCTCAGCTTCCTCGTCTGGTTCCTCCTCCACGGGGGTTTCTGCTGCAGCTTCCACGGGTTCAGGACTTGAAGTAGTAAAAAAACAAGACAGAAACCCTCTATGAGCAAGTCCTCCACTGCAGTATACAGCTTCTTAACCATAACTTGAACCAAGAGATGTGTACAGCTGTGGGACATCCAACCTTCTGGACTGTCTGTGCTGTCAGCCGTCCTGTACAATAAAAAAACATTGCACACCTGTGTATGGGTCTTGTTCTAACTTTTGATAACACCATATTAAAATATGCAAGTATCTTTCAGCACTTAAAAAAATCCTTAACTGACGTTCTATCCACCTCCAGGCCATTTCAAATGCATTATATTTGTTAAAAATGTTATCTGCAAGGGCTCCCGAGTGGCGCATCCAGTAAAGGCACTCCGCGTGGAGTGCAGGATGCGCCCTACAGCCTGGAGATCGCAGGTTCGAATCCAGGCAATGTCATTGCCGACCGTGACCGGGGGATCTCAGGGGGCGGCGCACAATTGGCCGAGCGCCACCCGGGTAGGGAGGGCTTAGGTCTGCAGTTTAATCCACGGTTCACCGCGCACCAGCGACCCCTGTGGCTGATAGGGCGCCTGCGGGTCTGCAGTGGAGCCATTCAGATCTGTGTTATCCTATAGGTCTGATGGCTTCGCTGTGGATCCGCAGTGCGAAAAATGACAGATTGGCAGGAACACCTTTTGGAGGACGCGTGTTTCAGCCTACTTTTCCCGCGTCGCCGGGGGGTTGCAGCGGTGAACCGGAATTAATAACAACACAACTGGCGATTCTAAATTGGGGAGAAAACTGGGTAAAAATCATTGGCAATGACTAAAAAAAAAAAAACACGATTACCAAGAAACTCAAAAGTAGAAGCTGTACAATTTGAATTGATTGAGGACACACAGTACACATGTTTGTATAACAGAATATCAGCATGATGTCCTCTAACTCTATTATATACTGATTTATTATTAATACACAAGTTAAAAATCCAGCCTAATCATATCCACTAATGCCACACAGATCTTAAACTTGGAAATGACTGTCTTAATCAAAATACCTCAGCTAGTCCTAAACAAACGCTTGCTACCTGATAGTCCTGTCTGGAGGTGTTGGCTGTGGAGCGCTTATTTTAGCCTCCTCCTCCTCCTCCTCCTCCTCCTCCTCCTCCTCCTCTTCTTCTCTTAATCTCTTCCTCCTGGAGTGACTGCTCCTGGTGCGCGTTGACACAGGCGTGTTTGCAGAATCTGCAAACAAGGATGCAGCCGTTTAGAATCCAATCACTCAAACTCATGAGGCTGTAACGCAAGACAGAACTTTTAAGAAACATTAGGTTGCCTCCCCATTGGAACCTTTTAGCAGCAACTACACTTCCAATTTCATTAAGAGTGTGCCGTAGATCTCACACTCAGAATGTCAATGACAAAGAATTCTATGTGTTTAAACCACAACAGAATCTACATACACAGCTTATGTTCGTATCAGCCTTTCGTCTGTTTTTATATTTAGATTTAATGGCTTATAATATGTTTCTAAGACAAGTGTTCGGTGGCTGCCTGTAATAAAGTTCACAGTGAACTTTCTCTTGCACTCTTTGTGTGTCAGAGCCTGACAAAGCAAAGAGTGTGCTTGAGAAATGCACTCTCAACTAGACTGGAGGTAGCCACCAAACACCTAGAAACACTCAGAGTAGGCTTTGACCCATTCATTTATCTGTAATGAAGGCATTCACTGAAATGTTGTTCTACCAGAGTTTGCTTCTTATAGGTTTTCCTCAAAATCTATAAGTATTTGAAGTTACAGACGAGTTAAATAACTGAGCATAATTGTTTTCAAAACTGTAGGGCACTTTGTAAAAAGAGCTTTTAAGAAATGAAACAGTAATTTGAGCTGACTAGTGTTATTTTCTGTGTTACAGGTTGGTTTATGCCTGGTGAACATTTTTGGAATATTTAAAAAATTGTTTTGCAGGTTCAACAAGAACTTTTACATGACTCCTGCCTGGTTCTGTACAAAAAACGTGTCGAACCGATTGGGAGTCTCAAATGTATACAAGCTTTTGGGCCAACAAAAAAAAAATACTTGCGTTCTAAAACAATCTCTGTATTGTTCATCTGTTCTTCATCCTTTGCTGGTTCTACCTGAAAGTTAAAGTTACAGCAAATTAATTTAGGACTCTAAAAATGGTTTACTGATAAGCTGTATTACTAAGCTAAGGGAACACCAGGGAAGACTTGGGGATTTGATACTGCAAAGTCGCCTGGATCACATTAAGTGTCGAATGCATTTGACATAAGATTAATTGTGAATGTACAACATTTGATTTGTAATCGAAAATAAATAACAAAGTGCTTGCCTTTACTTGTTATAGATATCCGCATGTCCCTGACACGTTGTGCTAATGAGTGCTCATGTTTTACACAAAGAAAAGTTGTAGTGTTATAGGAAACTGTAAGGCTTGCAGTTTCATGAATATCAAACCTTTATTTAATTATTTAAATAACTCATGAGCAAATTACATTTTAGATAATCTAAAGTTGCAATGAGAGCTGCATTTAAGCACAAAAACCAACCTCTGCCTCGTCAGAGTTCTGCTGTGCTTCTGTTTCCATGAGCTCTTCAGATTCGACGGGTTCACTCTCAGATACAGCCTGAGGCAAAGACTCTTCTCTCACAGCTTGGTGTGTTTCTTAAAAGATATCAGAGGCAATCACACGTTTAGAAAGCAGCAATAAACATAAAATAGTAAAAATACCCTACAATAGAACCAGTTTCAGTCATTAATGGTCACTTTTCTGGGTTGATCGGTTCCATACCGGTTTGAAACTCCCAAACAAATCAAATCGCACACCTCTTAACCCTACACACGTTATAAAGTGAGATGCAATCTTGCCTTTCAGAGCAAGGGCTTGGATTCTGCTGGATAAGCGGACTCTCTGGAACAAGACTCCGATTCCTTCAACTTCCCAGAGCAGGTCCTGGTCTCCTGGGTACTTGTCCAGGTACTGCGCACACACTGAGGAGACAAGGACACAGAGGATGAACCTCCATCCAGTTCTTAAATATCAGGATGATCTGCCAGTCTTCAGACACAGTAGCACAGCTCCTCTCAATAACTTGCGCTGAAGAATGCCCTGACCATTTGGATTTATTGGGCAGGCCATACACAATTGAGGGGCGTTACAAAAGTACCATTCATTGACACAGCAGAGCTCCCGGTCCCTGTTAACCCAGGCCAGCTTTACCTTTGTACATGGCAGGCGAGAGTGGGTATCTCAAGCCCAGAGTGTCCTCTGTAAAGCAGTTGACGAAATCTTCCAGAATCTGTACGCCATGTCCCTTGCCACGGTGCTGCTTCCTCAGGAATATGGAGTCCAGGACTGGGAGCTGGTAGCACAGGGTGAGGAAGCTGCTGCACAGGCTTCCTGCATTACACAAAACATGGGCAGACAGACAGATAGAGTAGAGAGGACCTGTGATGCACTGGAACCCCGTTTCCCATTCCCTCTGGGTATGTGTCAAGAGAAGCATTGTAAAGAGAAGGCCCTTTGGCTGACCTAGCCTTCATTGAATGCACCATAGAAAGGTAAAGAGGCAGCAGAAAAATGTAATTGGAAGCTGCATTCTCTTTGAGAGTGTGTTTTGGTTTTTTTTCTAGGAATGCACAAAATACAGGAAAAAATATCCTCTGTCAGGAAGCACAGTTCAATGTGTTTCTCGTAAAAAGAAATTTTTTCTTAAGCTGAATACCAGCACATTTCTAAAATACCAAGGTTTATTACATTGTGGGCTTTGTAATCTGTAACATCCTTTACTCTGCCAATATTTTTTTTTGGCTTCAAAACTGAAACTTTGTTGCTCCAGACCGCTTAATAATATCTTTCATTCAAGTGTGTGCACAGGACAATGCTGCCAATTTCAACCTAATTAAACACATGGTCATTTCCACTCCTCCACTAGTTCCTGCAATCACATGCGTTACCTTCAGGTTTGACCGAATAAAATCCAACAGCCTCTCCGTCTTTCCAGAGAATTTTAGCAAAATCGGTTTGACTGTGACAAAGAAACGGAACCTGGCTGGTGGTCATTTCCCGGGCTCTGTAAACAATGCGATTGAGGACATACAGAACTATCCTCTCCCCCAGTGATCTCACCTACAAACACACAAAACAGTACAGAGCTGTGTTAGCACCAGGGACCTACAGAGAAGCCTGCCTTCATTGAAAACGAACACAATATTTACAGGACATGAAAGGGATTGATATTTGTTCTTGTACATCTGGTCCTTTCTCTATTTCATGTTCTGTTTAAGATGCAGGAGTTGCAGCTAGACTAGTTCATGCTGGGAGAAACGTTGGAACAATACAGTGTGAAAGAACACCTAAATATGAACCAAAGAACACCAGCAACTTAGGACTGCTGTTGACCCATAAACCATGGGTTTCCATTACCAATGAAAATGGCATACATTCTACTGTACATATAAATACCCCCTACAAAGCAGTTATTTTGCGAGATTGAAACATTTTCAACACAACTGAATAAGGAAAAGTGGAGAATCCTGGCCTCTGTGGACCAGCTGAGATTCCCATATTTACCTTCACCAGTCCCTTTCGAGAGGGGACTGAGGTTTTTAGGATATCTTCTACAGCCCACCACTGCTCAGCCAAATACAGGGCAGCAGCTGGGAATATAAAAACAGGGAACCCGGCAGTGCGTTCAGACAAACTAAAACAAATCGATCATATTTAATTATCACAGATTTAATCAGCATGGAATAGACAAATTTGAGACAAAACATCGTAATAATGAGTTGGGCCGCTAAGGCCAGCAAGGAAGGCACTGATTGGACCTAACGAGACTGCAAGGTCTTTAAAATGCTTCCCTCTAATTCACTAACTTAGGGGTTGAAACCTGCTCCTACTGTACTATCAGCCCTCTATCGGAGATGCGCATTTGATATATTACAGAATACATGCCAGGGATGCCATCTACACTGCAAAATCTGTCATATGAGGGACATACTATTTACTGAAATGTGCACGTTCTATGCGTTAGGAGTTTCTAGCGTGTTGTTCAATCCCTGAACACGCTGCTGGAGATACAAAGGGAAAGATATTAACCAAACAGTTTACCTGTGAATTGGTCCTCTGGTGCAAAGAGAGCCAAGACTTTGTGCTTCAGATCGGCTCCGTACAGAGGCACATAGCCAACAGAGGAAAGACTCAGGGGAATCTGTGAATTACAATAAGGGTATTGTCAGCCTAGGCAGCACAATAAACCACACAGGAATACAAATCAACAGTTAAGTGTTTACAGTTCAGTCTTGTAATTAGATTGTAATTACAGTAGTGAGCACAACTGAATCAGCTGCACTTCATTAGTCCTGCCACCAGGTAGCAAAAGAGAGCAAAAATGTATTAAACAAAACAGCAGGGAGTGCTGTGGACTTAAAGACTAAGCTGTATGTCAGGGCTTCCCAACCCTGTGTCTTCTGGTTTTCATTCCAACTGAGCTCTCAATTACTTCACTAAACCTTTAATTGAACAAATAATTTGGGAACTACTGCTCTATGCTGTAGCTTCCTAAACAAACGTGAACCATGAGATGCACAGCATCCATTTCAGCTTACAAACAGAGGTGGGGTTCAACAGACAGTCTTCTTGTAAAAATGAAAAGCATTTTACACAATCTCTCCTGCTTGTGTGTGTCTTTATTCTTACAATATGTAATTCGCTTTTACCTGTGAAAAAATTCGCCTTTACCTGGTTTGAGCTTGCATGGGGAATCCTAAGTGCTGGGACTGAACACCCTTGCTCAGAATCAGATAGAGAGAAACAATGATAATAACTCTATTGTAAATCTGTGGTGCAGAAATAACAGCTAAATATGATGGCATCTGCTTTCTACTGAGACCCGTACAAAAGCAGACAATGCTTTGTCTAATTCATTAAAGCACCTTTCCACTGAAGCGCCTTTTCAATGGCCTGAGCATTACTTACAAGCAGGCAAACTGTGCACCAGCGTGTGCAAACATTTTCATTACTGCAATTCATGAGGCAGCAATAAACCGAAGGGGAGAGGACCTCAGCTCCTGGCTGAGACACATTGATGATGCTGGAATGTGGTAAGAATGACGAGAGGAATTACAGAATTTCACCCAAAAATGTAACATAATTCATAAAAACCTCTCCTTCGAATGTGTACCATGTTAGCACGGACTCTCTGAAAGACATTGGAAAGGGCAGTTATGAACATGTGTTTAGGTTATGAGATGAAAGGGCACCGTTATGAACATGTGTTTAGGTAATGAGATGAAAGGGCAGTTATGAACGTGTGTTTAGGTTATTAGATGAAAGGGCACCGTTATGAACGTGTGTTTAGGTTGTTACATGAAAGGGCACCGTTATGAACGTGTGTTTAGGTTATGAGATGAAAGGGCACCGTTATGAACCTGTGTTTAGGTTATTAGATGAAAGGGCACCGTTATGAACATGTGTTTAGGTTATTAGATGAAAGGGCACCGTTATGAACGTGTGTTTAGGTTATTAGATGAAAGGGCACCGTTATGAACATGTGTTTAGGTTATGAGATGAAAGATTTTAAACACATTGCTTACTCTAATTTTGTTAAATACAGCTTTTTCAAAGAAAGTGTAATGGATTAATGCTCGCTTCTATTAAGTTAACAGAAGTACTACAAATAAAACTGTTGTAAAGCCTTTTTCATGGAGTAAAGAAAACGATAATGCCTCCTCTCATTAAGAACACATTAACTGGATTCACAATCCTCCCTTGAAAGTGCTCTCCATTCCAACGGCTCTGCTTCCAGCTGAGCAGTCAATTCCTGCATTGCTCAGATTGTACCTTCATGTGGTGAAGAGACCCGCAGCTTGTGTCTCTGTGTCTCTGTCCTGCAATGACAGAGTCGCGGCGGCCTGTGCCACACAATCACAGAGCTATCGCACGCACAGCTGCTTTGAGAATTGAGAGTCCCTTCACTTTTCCAGCAAGCATGTAAAGCTTTCTTGAAAAGGCTTGCAGGAGTTCCCTAAGCTAACAGCTTGGAACCGCTTACACATAAGTTTGTGTTTGACATTGTAGAAAAATAAACTTGGGCGAAGGATAGACGTGTCGGTTGGTACTTCAGTTCAACACAGACACACAATATGGTTACAGCAGTGCTCCTTGATTTTCTTGGCCACAGGCTTATTTGTGTACTGGTCATAAGGTACTATTTATTCCAAAATGTGACATGAAAGTCAATGAAGATACAGATGCATCCAGTGGTTGAGCGCACAGAGCAGTAGATAACAAGGACTCCAGGTGCCCTAACAATGCATATTTCAGATGACATCAGCTTCTGTTGCGGGACAACATTCTGATCTCACAGGAACAGCTATGAGGACCACTGGCTTAGAGAGTATTCTGTCATCTGTGTCAATAAATGTCTTTACAGTATACAGTGGTATTAAAAGAATGTTGTATATATTTTGGACATTGTATCAAACTGTGAGCATTTTTGTGAGCATCAAAAGAACAGGTTGTTTGTATCTGAATACAGTGAAGCGCCCTACTACACCAAACCAGAACAGGTCCTGGGAACAGTATTGGTGTTGTTACTTGAACATAAACTGCAATGTTCAGCAAAACTCTCTGTTACAATCTGTTCAGCTTTATTTCCAAGGACACATGAGCACAAATATGAAACAATGATGCTAAAAAAGACATTGTAGGAATATGCACTGCACATAGGGCAGCAACTGGAAGTTTTGTTTTAAAACCTACAACCAGTTGTTCTCTTTAACCAGGTTACAAAACTCAAACCAACGAATGCGGTAATATTATTCAAGATCTCTTTGGTACGGTCACGTTATTTGTTTCTCATTCTGTAACATTAAGAGCTTTGTCCCAATGTTTTATATCCTTCTTTTTCAAGTGCTGTATGCCTCATAATATAATATATAGTAGACCCTGATATCGGTGTGACACAGACATCTGAAATGGATTTGTATCAGATTTGTATCAGATGGAAATGACATCACAATCCACTTTCCTGTTTAATTAACCTTATTTAACTTGTAGCGTGCTGGGTAAGAGCCAAGCTGATTTTCACCCACTCAAGGTCAGAGCAGCCAATACAATCTGGTCTCTTGTGGCTGGATGTCAGCTTGCATTGTACACCACCATATGATATTCTATATGTATTTCTATTCCTGTCTCAGCTGACATGAATAGCAATAGTAAAAGTGCACAGTTAGGGCAGGACACAGCCCTGGGAAGCCTCTTACCTTTCTTCGGCTGGGCAGAGTGAAGTACTGTGGGTCGTTGGGGTTGCTGTACAGCAGGTCAGACATGTAGTCCTCAGCTGAGTGCTCCAGGTCTTCATGACTCAAGGTTGTCAGTAAATCCACAGGGAATTCCATTCCTGTTCGACACAAAGCATTTGGGTTATAGTCCCTGCCGTGGCGTTCTCACGAATATTATAAAACATTGACACTGTGTGATTTCAACCAACCAATCAAACAGTAACTCAGTCAATCAACCAACCATCCAACCAACCAATCAATCAATCAATCACAACCAACTAACCCCCCACCCACCCATCCAATCAATCAATCAATCAATCAAAACACTGCCTATTACATGAGTGTGGACATCTTATGAATGATCAAGTTTGTCAGTGAAATACATCCAAAGAGAAGGCTATTATAAATTCCTCTAAACTTTGAAAAAGGCCCAGAGTGATTACATTAACTATTAGTGTGAATCGTGCTCATCCCTTATATTCAGTAATTGTTCCAGATACTTGTTCTCAAAATGAGAGAATTTAAACACGTCTCCCGTTTAACTACAAGCCTCCCTTGGTAATACAGGTCCAGAGGCTTTTAAAGACAACATCCTTCTCGCACATGTGCTGTCTAATGAATGTAAAGCTGCACATTTGTGTGCAGTAAATGACTTTCATTCATTGTTTTATATCTTCTGGACTTGTCTCTTCTATGGTTCTGTGTCTCAGGGCTTATCTGTTCTTCTGAATAAATGCGGCGTGTAAATGCTCCACATTGGCGTAGTGCTCCATATTACCAGTGCTCTCAATGGGGGTTCTTTGGACGTTTTATTTTTATCTACAAAAGTTTAAAGTTAGATCTTTGGATGAAAAATGTGAAATGTCTAATTTTTCCAGTATGATCCCAAGGTCATGCGGTCAAACAGGTGCAAATATTTCAACTCTTTCTCCAATTACAGGAGCGCTAAGAGACACATGTTCTGTACCAGGCTTCTGCAGTGCTGTCTCATTTTTTCCCCTGACCTTCGTGGCTTTAAATGTTTTGTAAAGATATCAAGTTGCCCAGGTCTGGTAAATAGTGTAAATGGTACACATAGAACTGAAGTTAAAGAGAAAATAAAAAGGAAGAAGCTGGATTTCTTAGATTTATAACAGCAGTGGCGGCTGGTGAGGTCTGTGGCAGGGGAGGCGGGAGCGCGAGTGGAGAATTAGTGAGTTTGAGTTGTGGCTGAACCCAACTGTACGGCACTCTTATGTGTGTTGGTGTATGTCAGAAGAGCCTACCTGTGTATATAAGGGTGTCACAGAGCAGCTCACAGGTTGATGGTGTTAGTGTGGAAAAGGCTCCCTAGGTGGGTGGTTAGCTGAAGACGTATTATTCTCCCTCCCTTTCTCTGATCACAGGGCGTCACACAGCAGGGCAGGCTGGGTGGATGGCTGTTTGAGGTCTACTCTGTCTTTTTCAATCCTTCCTTTTCTCTCTCTCTCTCTATGTCTCTCTGGTCTCCCTGTCTTTACTGTTTCACTGCTGGTAATCTACTGTAATAAACAAAATAATAATGCAATATAATCTACTGTAGTAATAAAAAATGCATGTTTGCTTGTTTGTTTTAAATAGTTTTTTTGAGAATTATAGTTAATTAAATATAATTAAATATATTATCACATGAGCTACACTATAGCTAGTGCTTCCTTGTTCTGCATTTATAACCATCAATGTAATTAGAAGGAAAAAAAGAGAATCCCCCCAGCCATAAATGTATTTTAACTATAATGTAGATCACATGCAAATGTCCAGAAATAAGCATACGACTGTATCATTTATCATCTCAGTAGAATTGTAATAATTTCATAATAAATAATAACAATAATAAACATAACAATTAAGCACAAATGTTACGACAACATTGAAAACTAACTGACTGACTTACACAAACAAAAGTTGGCTTTATTAAGAATTTAATAGAAAAAATGACAATTTTAAATTTCTAATAGTTAAGATTAATAAATGTTGATTAAAAAAAATAATAATAAGGAGCGCCTCTCCTACCTCCCTAATTACTAAGGCTTCCTCTAAATATATTAATATTTCCTAATTGGTGTAACTGCAAGAATTAAAATTGTCAAGTTCAAAATTCCAATTGCATCTAGCTCACTCTGTCTGTATCTCTCGCACTCTCTCTCACTCTCTCACTGTTCCGCGCTCTCACACTCTGTCACACTCTCTCACTGTTCTGTGCTCTCTCACTCTCTCTCACTGTTCTCAATCCTCGCTCTCTCTCACTGTTCCACGCTCTCTCGCTCTCTCATGCTCTCTCACACTCTCTCACTGTTCTGTGCTCTCTCACTCTCTCTCACTGTTCTCAATCCTCGCTCTCTCTCACTGTTCCGCGCTCTCTCGCTCTCTCATGCTCTCTCACGCTCTCTCACTCTCTCTCACTGTTCTGTGCTCTCTCACTCTCTCTCACTGTTCTCAATCCTCTCTCTCTCACTGTTCCGCGCTCTCTCGCTCTCTCACACTCTCTCACTGTTCCGCGCTCTCTCACTCTCTCACGCTCTCACTGTTCTGTGCTCTCTCACTCTCTCTCACTGTTCTCAATCCTCTCTCTCTCTCACTCTCTCACGCTCTCTCACTGTTCTGTGCTCTCTCACTCTCTCTCACTGTTCTCAATCCTCGCTCTCTCTCACTGTTCCGCGCTCTCTCGCTCTCTCTCACGCTCTCTCACTGTTCCGCACTCTCTCGCTCTCTCTCGCACTCTCTCACTGTTCTCAATCCTCGCTCTCTCGCACATGTGCAATACAGGGTCGGTGGCGCTGTCTCCCTGTACTAAAAAAATTACTGCGCTTAATCCAATAAGAGAACACTTTCAAGCACCACTTGTCTTATGAAATTTCAATGGGAAGAAACCGAGATAGGCAAAGCCCATGGATGAAGCGCCACCATTAGAATTGCAACTGCAGAGGGCGATATATTGCAATCTCTAATTTTGTGCTGTTAACACACACATACACACTGAGACTTATACTTGTATTATTAATTGTACTATACATTTTGTGGTCAATTATATATATATATATATATATATATATATATATATATATATATATATATATATATATATATATAATATTTAAAAATGGGGAGGCACTGCCTCCCTAGCCTCCCCTGACAAACCTCCTCTGTATAACACACACTGAGACTCCAAGAAAAGTATTAGCGAATCATGAACCAGATTGGTTCTGCCAGTGGATCATGACATATCCAAACAGCACAGGGGGATTCAGTCTGACACACCTGAAGCATTACTGAAAGTATCCCCTATACATCTCCCCCTGGCAACACATGCTATTCAAATGACCTTACGTGAACCCTTGCTTTCTCCAACAAACGTACACACATAAAAATGCCTCCCCCCCCCCATGAAATATTCAGCCTGATTCCGTGCAAGTTACGCTGTGTGTGAATGAATCTAATGAAGTGCGTGCATGAAATGGCGTGAGTCCTAATGAGCAGACTTGCAGGCGTTATCCTACGGTCTCGTGGACAGAAGACACTGCAGACATTGTTCTGTCAGAATAACATCAGCAGCGAGAGATTTAGAATGGTAACAGAAGTAATAATGATACATCTGCAATGCTTTCTTGTTGTAATAGGAACCCTGGACAGGTTTGTCAAAAAAGTTTTTTTCATTGTAGTTTAGTCAAGTTAGCAGCAATTTTGTGGCAATAGTTAGAGCTAATTAGACTGGATAAATGTAAGCACTGCAACTAGAGTCCTGTGAAGCCCACCCTGTAATGCAAGTCTATCACTTTCATTGTCACAGTTTTCTTGCTCTAGACGTGGTGCAAATCAACTAGAAAAAAGTACTTAGTAAAATCTTCCAGAGCTTGACACAAGCCTTGTTTCTTATGGAGTTGTCCTCTTGATCAACATCAAAGAGTACAGAGAATGGTCTGCAATGGATTTTAAGCAGTGATGCACACTTGCATGCAGTGTGTTCTCCAGTTTAATATCTCATTGACTGACGCTTTGGTTTCTTATACAATCTGCCAGTGTTAGGCAACACTTTCTGTTCCCCAAATGTGAAAACACATCTTGGACAGCTTTCAGCTGCTTATACGTAATTTCTGAACAACTGGTTGTCTTGCTCAGAAGATGCTAGAGTGTTTTTCTGTCTGTCAAAAGAATGCAAAACTCAAATCAATTAGTTAGTTAATTTTTTTTTTAAGTCAATTAGTCAATTAGCCTTTCTCTTCAGAAGCTAATGTTTGAATTGCTTGTTCAATCAATGAGGCTTTCAAAACTTTTGAAATGATCTTGTAATGATACACGGGTTTATATGAGAACTACTCCCTAGCAGTAGTTAGCGCTCACCGAGCAATTCCTCTGGATAAACAGACTGGCCTGGAGCGTCTCACCCCCGGCACCGAGCAGTTCCTCTGGATAAACAGACTGGCCTGGAGCATCTCACCCTCGGCACCGAGCAATTCCTCTGGATAAACAGACTGGCCTGGAGCATCTCACCCTCGGCACCGAGCAGTTCCTCTGGATAAACAGACTGGCCTGGAGCATCTCACCCTCGGCGCCGAGCAATTCCTCTGGATAAACAGACTGGCATGGAGCGTCTCACCCTCGGCACCGAGCAATTCCTCTGGATAAACAGACTGGCCTGGAGCATCTCACCCTCGGCACCGAGCAGTTCCTCTGGATAAACAGACTGGCCTGGAGCATCTCACCCCCGGCACCGAGCGATTCCTCTGGATAAACAGACTGGCCAGGAGCGTCTCACCCTCGGCTCACACCCACCTCCCTCCAGAACTACTGTCCTGTCTCCCTCTTACCCTTCCTCTCTAAAACCCTTGAGCGGGCAGTACACGGGCTTCATTGTACTGTAGAGTTATAAAACAATCTTGAAAAGAAATTCAAAGCCAACCGATTGAGAGAAGGGAGGAAATGAGTCACACAATAGTACTGTAGCCTCTTTACAATTGGTATGCCTTTTGTTTTAAAACATGCAAACTTAGTGAACTTCTTGAACTAATATAATCAAGTATAACAGTGCTGTGCTTCAAACTCTATACAGTACGTCTGGTTAAAATCATTCCTGTATAATGAGTGCCTTTAGGGTAGGGAAGGACTCCACCTTATTAAACCAATCAGACCTTTCTGTTAAATAAATCACACCACAGTGGTCTTGCATTTCTCTCAAGCACCTCCCCCTTCCACCCCAGCTCTCTTGACATTACAGTTTCAGTGGGGAGCTGTTTCTGCTAAGCCAGAACAGTATATGCAGTATAGGTTGTTTCTGTGGGAATGCAATTCCATATGAATTAATTATTAGCATTTTTTTTCAGATGGTAATAACGCAACCAATAAGGTTATCAAACCCTAAATAAACAACTCATTTAACTTCGTAGTAGTCTGAAGTTGTTTTCTAGTCATTTCAGACACACTAATGACGATTTATAGTAAATAGGGTTAAGAATCTAGTTTTTTTTTTTTAAATAATGTGCCCAGGGTTACTCTTGACCACCAAAATAAAACTGCTGTATTTAAGATATTCTCTCTGGCTGAGTGCAGTCTTAGTTAAGAAATGCTGACCGGTCACTCAGCTCCCTGCTGTTCTTCCAGCAGTAATCCGAGAGCCAGCACTGGGGAGGAGGCCAGGGAAGGGCATGCCAATGTTTTCATTTGGATCAAAATAACATTTCATTTTTCTTTTTTATGTGAAATTCTTAATCAGAACTAACGCACTCTTAGAACCAGATTGCATTGTAGTGTCTATAACCATAATGCACTCTTAGAACCAGGATTGCATTGTAGTGTCTATAACTATAATGCACTCTTAGAACCAGGCTTGCATTGCAGTGTCTATAACTATAATGCACTCTTAGAACCAGGATTGCATTGTAGTGTCTATAACTATAATGCAATCCTGCCCTGCCCTGTTATCCTCACATATTCAGTAACTCTGTGACTCCACTAGTGTTGGAACTACAATCAATAATCAATAAGCCATTCTCATATACTCAGTAATTCCGTGACTCTACTAGTGTTGGAAATACAGGCATTGCTGAATCCAGGCGATGACGAGTCCAGACGGTGACGACTCCAGGCCGAGTCCAGACAGTGACGACTCCAGGCCGAGTCCAGACGGTGACGAGTCCAGACAGTGACGACTCCAGGCCGAGTCCAGACGGTGACGAGTCCAGACAGTGACGAGTCCAGGCCGAGTCCAGACAGTGACGACTCCAGGCCGACTCCAGGCCGAGTCCAGACGGTGACGAGTCAGGACAGTGACGAGTCCAGGCCGAGTCCAGACAGTGACGACTCCAGGCCGACTCCAGGCCGAGTCCAGACGGTGACGAGTCAGGACAGTGACGAGTCCAGGCCGAGTCCAGACAGTGACGACTCGAGGCCGAGTCCAGGCCGAGTCCAGACGGTGACGAGTCCAGACAGTGACGAGTCCAGACGGTGACGAGTCCAGACAGTGACGAGTCCAGACGGTGACGAGTCCAGGCAGTGACGACTCCAAGCAGTGACGACTCCAGGCCGAGTCCAGACAGTGACGACTACAGGCCGAGTCCAGGCCGAGTCCAGACGGTGAAGAGTCGAGGCAGTGACGAGTCCAGGCTTATGTTCGGCAGGTGAAAAGGAAGAATGGAGGTTCCCTATTGATCTTCAGTAAGAGGCGACAGTAAAATTGGGCATTTCAAAAAGTATGACATTGATAAAAAAAAAAAAAGAATTATAGGGATAAAACTGAAACAAAAATAAAATAAATTGTACACCTTGAAATACATGTACACAGGGAGGTGTGTGAATTCAAAGGAGATGTATTTCCCACAATGCTGTTGTTCGTGCTGATACTGAGCAGCTTAGCTGGTCATTCAGCTGTTTGCTCAAAGCCCTATGTCTCCTGTGACTGTACAACAACCGTCACACTGAATCTGTCAGCCAGTCCATTACTGTGCAGCAAGGCGGAAGCAGCAGGTTCTGGTTGGTCAGGGCATGCTGGGTAGAACCAGCCTGGAGCAAAACAGAACAGAAACAGACAGCTGTGTGGAGAGAGTACTGAAATGCAGAGATGGAGAGAGATAAGACTGAATGCTGTATCTGCAGTATATATTCCGGCCTAGTACTCTTAAGTCTTTCCTACTCTGCAGTCAGGAATGCAACATAAAACACTGGACTGGCTGCAAAGCCCTGGTCTCGTGTGTATTCTGGGTCCCTCTGTCTCTCCAAAACTGAAAAATAGCATTACAGCAGATCCCTCTTACTCTACATATATTATATATTATATTCATTGCATTTATATAGCGCTTTTTATACAAAAGTATCGCAAAGCACTGTACAGTACATAGCAGAAAAAAACAACACATTTGTATAGCATGTTACACATACAACTGCCACAGTCAGAGCATTTAAATAACAGTACAGACATAATAATACAAAAGCAGCAATTTTAAAGTAACATTAAAATCCACTAAGATAAGAAAGCCATTTTATAAAAGTGCGTTTTTAGTCTTGACTTGAAAACTGTAATGGTCCCAGCTTCCCTGACAAACGAAGACAGAGCATTCCACAATTTAAGAGCTCTACAAGAAAAAGCCCTACCTCCCGTGTTGCTTTTGTTGACCCTAGGAATAACCAGCAGCCCCGCATCCTGTGATCTCAGAGTGTGGTTTGGAAGATACGGGGTCAGTAACTCCTGCAAATAACTAGGTGCTAATCCATTCAGGGCCTTGTAAGTTAACAGCAAAATCTTAAAATCAATTCTATACTGCACAGGGAGCCAGTGTAAAGAGGCCAAAACAGGGGTAATATGTTCACTTTTCTTGGTTCTGGCACCGGTATTCTGAACAAGCTGCAAGTGGGATACCACACGTTTTGGGACACCAGAAAAAAAGTGCATTAAAATAATGAATTCTAGATGAAACAAAGGCATGCATTAGTCATTGTCCACCTCAGCGTTTTCACTATCCCTGGAGCAGCAAGCCAAACAAGCACTCCACAGTTAGTGTACAAACGAATACTGTATGGCACACCAAATGGAACCAAGGTTAGTACTGGGGTTGTTCAATCTTCTTAAATGGCCACAGTGGCTTTTAATTGGATTCTATGATTTTTAGGCAGTTATGATGCATAGTTTGCACTGCAGTTTTGCAGCTGCCTGACTTTAAATTAGAAAGTCTATCCCTCACTCAGGCTGATTGTAAGTACTGTAATACTCAAAGCAAGGGACACTGTTAAAGATGTCATTGGAATGTTCCTTGCTGATTTGCCATGGTGGTGTTGACTGCCAGAGCTCTGTCCAGAGTTAGTATTAATGGAGAAGCACACCATGCTTTAATAATAAACACAGCATTCAAAACCATTACCTCTTTGTAAATTCAACTGGTCAAAAATCAAATGATGTTTTTGCTGTTATTTTCTTTTTTAAACTCCATATGTCGCTCTTTCATAGCGCTCACATTACAGTTGATGGAAACAATGGAAATCTCCTTTAAGATTTGCCTGTGAAAATTGCTTCAGCTTTTTTTTTTTAAAGCCACACCAAGAAATGTATAGGCATTTTCTATTTAAGCAGGCCACCGCACATCAATGCATGCATTATTCAAGAATAATTAGAAAAGTTAAATTCTGATTCCTGTATCATCCAAATTTATTGATTAAAATACTCCCCTCTGGCAGTATTTTACATCTTATTTTATAACGACAAAACAGGTCGAACCAGATTTTGCACTATTCCTTTGGTAACTGCCTCAGGTCCATACATTAAGAATTTGTATTTGCCACTACAAAGTTTAAGACATGATGAACAAATATATTCATTGCTGCTTTAGTATTTGCAGGTGAGACAATAACAGCGAGACAATACAGCAAACATTCAGTATAGTAAAATCTGTCCAAAGAACCAAAACAGCATTACACAAAGTACCTCTTACAAACACAGCTGATTTCAACAAACTCAATTAACACTGAACTCAGATCGGAACTAGTGCAAAGCGTTCTCCGTGAAGCCTGTCAATAACCTGTAGTGTACCAGTACAGAAATATCCATTTCGTAGTATGTATTTCTCTGCGCTGCATTGAAACCATCTGCTTACGGTATGTCTGCTCTCCACAGGAATGGCAGTCCGAATGCATGCTGCTAAAGGGGGCGCATGTGCTCACAAGGGAAGGGTTACACTTACTCCAGCTCTTCTTGCATGAGGTTAAGCTGTGGTACTGGACACCTCTTAAAACAAGAGAACGCTTCACGCTGTCTAGAGCAGAAGAAATCCCATCCGGGAGGCCTCCCACCCCCACCCCCGTTTCTATATACTACACAGTGAGGGCCATTCTCCACTCATAGGGCAGGCCCGCCAGGTATCCCACTAGCTTCCTCCTAGTTGTGTGCTGCTACCATTCAAAGGGTTTTGTTCCTTTCTTAATATTTGCCCTTGCACTTGTTGCTCAAGGCTCTTCATGTTGGGCATTTTACACTTCATATTTTCAGTGTAATCTCTTATAAAAGTTTACCATAGGAAAAGCATAGCAAAGTGTAATGAAGCACAGTTCATGGTAAAGCATAGGCAAGCACTGTAAAGAATAGGGAGGGATGGTAAAACGTATTAATAAAAACAGCAAACCAGGGTAAACTACGGTAAATGCATAGGACTGTATCACCATAGTAAAAGTATGGTAAAACTATAAAAGTGCAGTGCAAAAATACTGCGGTAAACTTTTCTAAGGGATACCACTGAACGATGATGTGATGTCTTCAATTGTATTTCACTCTACAGCATATTATGATATATTTTTTGTTAGTGATTTCAAATTATTCTACATTTCGTATTATACATTTTAAATATCAAGTACATTACTATTTGTTTTTCCAACAGTTTTCTTAAGGCTCTAAAGATTTCAACGTTTAAACGGTGAACACAAATACAAATCATTTCACCAGTATAGTATTTTACTGAACTTCATAGATACTGCTTTATGGGAATCTTGTTTTGATTTTCACATTTTGCATTATAAACCACTGTATCTGAAGCTGTGTTTTTTTAAGCTATGTAGTTTTCACATCAGTTTCCACACTACCCTGCCCTGTTCTCCTCTCGACCTTCCCCCGCCCAGTCTTCACTTGTTTTGACACCAGTGTACAAGAATGCCAAGATGAGGCCACTGATAATGTGACTACTAGCTCCTCTCTGAAAGCACAGTGGAGGCAGAGAC
This sequence comes from Acipenser ruthenus, assembly GCF_902713425.1. NCBI lineage: Eukaryota > Metazoa > Chordata > Actinopteri > Acipenseriformes > Acipenseridae > Acipenser > Acipenser ruthenus. The sequence continues at coordinate 8,225,003 of NC_081189.1, forward strand.
ATAACACTGTGCTTCCCTTCTTCTGATTGATAAAGTATTACTGTACATATTTTCAAAGTCATTCTCCAGCCTCCTGTTTGTTACCCTTCCTCACCATGTTTACTCCTGTAAATGACTCTGAATACTATGGAGCTTTGGGTGTACTTGGCGCAAGGTCTTGTTTTTATGGGCATGGCAGTTTTAAATGCTGCTGCTGCAGCAATAGCACAAGCACTTCCTGTAGTGCAGGATTCACTGAGTGACAAGCTGTTTTTATTTGTTTCAATTTGTGTGGCTTTGCTGCTGATGGAGTTGAAGGACAATGGTACAGTCCATATAGTAGTTTGGCACGTTGCCATTAGGCTCCATGTAGGATGGTTTTGGACTGATGATGACTGGGGACTGTGCTGAGACCCCCAAACTCCTTTCACTTGTGACCTGAACCAAACTGAAACCAAGATCCTCAGAAGTGAACAACATAAAAGGCAAGTACGTTAGCCCACTGTGCCTACAGCCCCCGTACTTATATATTTCAGTATTCAAACTCTGTAAAGGACTCAGAGGTGTCAAAATTACCGCCCTCCCAAACTGCCGCTTTAAGAGGACATGTTTTTTCATGTGCATTTAGTAAGCATCACGCCAAGCTGCATTAAACTAGCCACCTTTGTGCTGTCAAACATGGCTGCAAGCGCAGGCACACCCCCGTCAATATGGATTACTACTGAGGAGGAAATGGCTACTGGAACCATCTGAACATCTGTCTCTCTCATCTGCTTCGGAGCAATCAACTAATTAGGAAGCAATTTTGCAGGAATTATTACTTTCAAGATTTTAGTCAAACTATATTTCCTTATCTGATTTGTACAACTGAAGTGCCAGAATGCGGAAAGTAAATGCAATCCATGCATGTAGTCATGTGATCCACCAGATCAAATGCCCACATATTTGTGTGCAACTATTCAGCAACAATTATGGGAGAGCAAAAGTATCTCAGTGACTTCACAGCTGTTTCCACTCAAACAACGTGCCATGGGCTAAGGCTGTAATATCCGTTCACTATATTTTTGGTATTTCCGTGTAAAATATAATAGAAAAACTATGCAATAAGATTAGAAATGTGCACATGTGTAAACAATAAGAGATACAGAAATAGAAACAGATGCACACTTTCAGCTGGGATATCAGTTCAACAGCTACTTTTTCAGTTTATAAGCTTCCATTAGTTTAAAAATAGCCTGCAATACATTCAAATACATTCCGAAATATGAAGATTTTAATGATCAAGCCATCCCACATGCAGTGGAGAATGGTGTGTGTTTACTACAAATGCAGAACTTGTCAAATATTTTGAAAGCTGCGATGACATTCAATGTGGCACCAATTTAAAAAACAGTTATTGGGTTAAGATAACGTACCAATGTCTCATCTAGGCAAGCTGCTTGTTTGGGGTACCACTGATTCTCCAGCCCTAGTCCTTTTGCATTGCTAGAAAATGGTTACATCTGCAGTCCCGCTCTATCAGTTAAATTATTGTATTAAAATTTCTTATGATAGCAAGATATAGTATGAAGATATGTGGGGCCGACTGCACCAGCGTGGATTAACCTCAAACCCAGATTAAATTTCAAACAAACTTTAAACCAGGTTTTCAATTTAATTCTGTTTAAAATCAACACAAGGTTAAACATTGTTTAATCCAAGACTAAAACATATTCCCAGATTCAAGTTTTTGTTTAATTCGGGTTGGTGCAACCAACCCTGAGTGGTTTAACTGCTGTGTGCATACAGCTGTAAAAACAAGAGAAGCTTGACATGTACACAGACTGATTCATTTTCATAGTACTGAATGTATGATCATTATGATAATGAGTTCACTGAGTTCCGCAACCCAAAACTGGACATGTACTTTCAAGACTCTGCAGCACCAATAGCTTCAAATCACTTACAGTTACTGAGCATCTTTAAATAACAACCCTCGATGTATTAAAACCTGATGAAGCAGTAAAATACATTATTCCTCTCAACTGCATTGCTTTATGTACACAGGAATAGGAAGGCTGTAGCCATACATAGTTTCTGTGACAGTGTATGCACTAACGGGTCTCTCGGGGAAAGTACGGTAGCACATTCTCTCTCTGTAGGTCTAATACTTTATAAATGAGTTTTAACATTACGTAGGCCTAGTTAAAACTTATTAACATACAGTAAACGTATATCTAGGTGTAGTTTTCTATTCAAATTATTTCTGAATACTTTTCCAAACACGCAGTAACATTTTACAAATCACCATGAAAGCACTAAAGTTTAAAGAGTTTGTGTATTACTAAACTTCTAAAATAATATATGTCGATTATATGAGCAAACAAAAGAAATACTGTACATCGATGTTCAATGTTTTCATATATGGTATACATTTGAAAGTACAGTATACTATATTGCTCTCCAGCCACACACAGTTACTGTAACAAATACTAGAAAGACAGATAGTTTTTACTATTAATAATTTACTTGCAATAAGAATGTCACGTACTAATAAACAATAACGCCATTCATCTAATGGAAGCTTATTTGGCATAGCAGATTCACAGCATTTCCATAGCCTGCCTCTATTTAAATTCGTTCTTATTTTCAGATGCACGTGCTAGTAAAAGTCATCAAAACGCTGCCACCTGGATTCAGTTCACATTTAAATGACTACACATTCACGTGACCAATAAAATAGACACCTTTTTTCGAAACTGTAAATCGTCGCAAATTCCATATACTAATTGTTACAATTTAATGTACATTATTGCACCTAGAAAAGAACCTTGCATTTCACATGATGTTAACTGTATCATCAGTAAACCCAAATATGCTCAAAATGAGCGCGTGTAATCAAAACCAGCGGCTGTTTGTATCTCGTTGTATCCTCATTAACTAACAGTCCCTCTCACGTGCGTTCTCTTGATACCCCTTGCACGCCTGGTACCCACCAATCCCCTACTAATCCCATATTATCATGGTGTTCACGCTTTCTCTATACTCACTGGGCCGTGCTACCAGTACTATGTTCACAATCGTTTGCTGATAAGAAAGAACACTGGGATTTCCCAATCCTTCTGCAATCTTGAAAAAATCAAACCTCGTTCTGCGGCAGCAAATACTCAATTATACGCACCCTTGGCGTGTCCTGTTCCTCTTCTCGTTTAGTTTCTTCCTGGTGATTTTAATATTTATTTCGGACTCCGTGCACCACTACCTTGCTGTACTCCGCTGTTAATAATATCCAGTTGTGACGCATACGCACTGTGCATCGCTCCGTGTTTAAGCAGCACTGCTGTCTCGGAATATGCACAATCATGTTATACAATAGCGTTCCACTCAGGCAGCATGCTACAACAGCACGTAATATATATATATATAGGCAGTATAGGCAAATGCATCGCGAGGGTTTATCTCCTGTTTTTAAACGGAAAAAAGGTAAATCAAATAACGAAGGCCATATCCTGTTCAGATTTATATATATATATATATATATATATATATATATATATATATATATATATATATGTGTGTGTGTGTGTGTGTGTGTGTGTGTGTGTGTGTGTGTGTCTGTGTATATATATATATATATATATATATATATATAAATATATAATTTGCATGGGCAAAACTTAGAAATGAAAAAATGAAAAAATGTTACTTAATTTTCTCAGATTCAAAGTCAAGTTGGATAACTTACAGTACAGTGTTTTTTTGTATAGTTATCAATATATTTGAATAAAATGTAGTAGATTTTTTAAATTACATTTTTATATACTTTTTTGTAATTGTTGGCGTCAAAAGTTTACATAACCTCTATTTGCAACAATGTTATTTCCCAATGTACTAAGTGTTATAAATATTGTTTGATACGCTTTACTTGCACGGCAATGATACCTCTTGTGAGTGTGTTGAACACTCATTCGTCTACCAAGCGGTAGTTAAAAATCTGGTGAATTAACTGAATTAAGGCAGAGGGTACCAATATTATGACTCCAACTCTATGAAAGTCAATGGAGTTCATTCAGAAATATTGGTACCCTTTGCCTTATATATATATATATATATATATCATAAGCACCACTGCATATCCCTCGATTGTTTATTAGCACGTAACTGAAATAAATGTATAACTGAATACCAATGAAATACTTTTTAATGGAACTCAAAATAAACAGTTCCACAATTTCTAACTATATTACTATTTATTTCTTAGTAGACGCCCTTATCCAGGGCGACTTACACTTGTTACAAGTCATCCCATTATTTTTACATATAATTACCCATTTATACAGTTGGGTTTTTATTGGAGCAATCTAGGTAACGTACCTTGCTCAAGGGTACAGCAGCAGCGTCCCCCGCCTGGGATTGAACCCACAACCCTCCAGTCACGAGTCCAGAGCCCTAACCACTACTCCACACTGCTGCCCATGTTTTGGGTTTTTTGTTTTGGGATTTTTTGTTTTTGTTTTTTTATCTTGTATATGCCTGCATACAATAGTCCAATTTACAAGCACCCAGCTTTTGAGGCTATATTAAACCATGGAACCTAAGTCCTTTTAATAACAGTTCAAAATGAACAGAAGGTGAGAAAGGTGAACAACAACATATTTCTTGTTGATTTACAAAATAATGTGTTGGATGTTCCCAATTTAATTTCTGGATTTTTGTTATCATTGTTTTTTGTGGATAGCTCTTGTATGTACTGCATAATTTCTGTTGCCTCCCTTTTTTATTTCTCAAAATTATGTTTTGGTTAATACAGCATTTTTTGTACATTATCGTATACATTTTAGGATCACATGCTGCAAGCAAAATTTACACAAAACAGCAAACACAATGTACTATATAACAGAAGCAGATTCCTGTAGACGCTCACTAATCGGAATTTAAATATAATCTGAACCATGCAATCTCAATGTAATGCATGCTGACAGCAGCTGTAAAAAACAAACTTCAATATCATCATGTTATGATAAGTACTGGATGCGACACATTACAATTTTGAAGAGCGTGTTAACAATATGGATCCTCCCCACAAGGGGGCGGTGTTTCAAACTGTAGAAACACATTCCAAAAAATGAGGTTCAGGCTGGACAACACACACAACTCCACTGTGTTTACCCTTATTTTAGTTCATTTGGAGTATACAGTATCACCCCACCTGAAGAGCTGCGTCGACTCAACCAACAACAAGCCCTTCGTGATTACATTTTTTTTAATGGCTTTATGAAGCTACTTACTGTACTTTTTAAGTTCAACTAGTTCCGTTTTTATTTCGTAACATTTCTCATGTTTTTCTGTATATATATATATATATATATATATATATATATATATATATATATATATATATATAGAATATTATTGTTCTGGCTGCAATGCCCACTATTGTAATATTAACAATATGTGTAATTTCAGGTTAGCTATAATATGGTGCCCAAATCGCAGGCTGTTGATGAGTTAGGGGTATAATTCTTCCAAAACAAGCTCAAATTTTGTCATTCCATCCCTTTGTCATAAAATGTTCTTATTTATTTATTTTGATATTTTTTTTTACTATTTTCTACCCAATTTGAAATGCCCAAATTGAATGCCCCATCACCACTGCAACCTACTTACTGATCACGAGGACTGAAGATCACTGGACAACCTCTGTTTCCACTGTCAAGCCAACTGCCTCTTTTCACCCACCGAGCCAAAGACAACGGGTGTTAAAAAGCTCATGAATCCTGCAGGAAATGGCCCAGCCTGGAACGTCTTGGTGCAGACTGAGCAATCGTGGTCAATGAAGAGTGAGGAGGTGACCCGGCCCCCCTAACCCTGAAGGAGCACACAGGCCAGTGCGGTGCTTCCTGTGAGTCTGAAGGAGCACACAGGCCACTGCGGTGCTTCCTGTGTGTCTGAAGGAGCACACAGGCTGGTGCGGTGCTTCCTGTGAGTCTGAAGGAGCACACAGGCCAGTGCGGTGCTTCCTGTGTGTCTGAAGGAGCACACAGGCCGGTGCGGTGCTTCCTTTGGGTCTGAAGGAACACACAGGCTGGTGCGGTGCTTCCTGTGGCTCTGAAGGAGCACACAGGCCGGTGCGATGTTTCCTGTGGCTCTGAAGGAGCACACAGGCCGGTGCCATGTTTCCTGTGGCTCTGAAGGAACACACAGGCGAGTGCCATGCTTCCTGTGGGTCTGAAGGAACACACAGGCCAGTGCGGTGCTTCCTGTGGCTCTGAAGGAACACACAGGCCAGTGCGGTGCTTCCTGTGTGTCTGAAGGAGCACACAGGCCGGTGCGGTGCTTCCTGTGGGTCTGAAGGAACACACAGGCCGGTGCCATGCTTCCTGTGGGTCTGCAGCCAAGATCAGCAACTATCGACAAGATCAGCACAAATAAGAGTCCAACCGCACTGGGCTGCGCTGCAATTACAGTGCTTTTACGAGGTGAGCCCTTTATCTTACAATGTTTCCTGAGAAGTGTGAATGGAGGCCAGTATATCATGGGAAGTGTGCGATGATATATAATTTGATGTGATTTGATCTATATATAATCCAGGGGGAGGGATTTATCTTTTCGTACAGTGGTTTAGGCACTTGTTGGAAGGTTATCAGTCTATTCTACCTGTTACTCTCCAGCTTCATATTTTGTTTTGTTTTTGTCTTCAGGGAAACAGTGGAATAGGATTAACAAACAGGCTCGCTCTCACTTATACCAGCACTTTAATAACTGCATTGGGCTCACAGACTATCTGATGTTAATGAATTCCACACTGTATGTGACAGTGGTGAGCCCAATGCAGTTACCCCAGGGTTTGGATACAGTTTGCGCAATCATCCCATGCGATGAATTCAAGTATGTACCGTCCCCAGACTGCAATAATTGCTTCCTGCATGATCTCAATGCCTTACTGTTTGCCCAATCCTTAGCAATGTTAAAGGCAATGCTTCGATATTTGTATGGTTGCAGACATTTATTGCTGTACAGTATTCTACTAATTCAGACTGTGGTGGAAATAAAAAAACAAAAACATGTATTAATTTCCAGAGAACATGACACATGCAAACTGCTACAATACACACCTTATTGTTAAAAAAATCCATTGAATTAAATAGGGAAATAACACCATCATTGTCTGAGGACTTTAACATGAAGTACCTGCTATTAAAATTATACCTAAAGATTACATTTAGTGTGAAGATAGCAGTCTGCCACATGCATACTATCTGAGAGGGAGCAGAGGTAGAGAACATATCATAGACATTACTTTATTTTATGTGTTGCTTGAGTCTGCTTTAAATAGAATCAGCCATTCAATGGAAGCAGGCTATGCTGTCAATGGGAGTCTTTGTGGCACCTGTTTATCCATGACTATACCATCCATGTCATGTTATCTCAGGATAAGAAGAATCACAATGACAGGGAATACCAGAAGGTTCCGCTTGTCATAGAATTGTACAGCTGTGGCCAAAAGTTTTGCATCACTCTATAGAATTAGCGTTGAATTGACAACAGAACTGGCAGAAGGCACAGATGTCATTGTCCATCCATCAACAGTCCAAAGCACCTTTGACCATTTTTCCATAGTCCAATTTCTCTGTTCTTGTGCATATTAACAGAGGTATTCTTACTGCAACACATCCTTTAAGTCCTGATTTCAAGAGTGATATTCGTACTGTTGATTTGATGGACAACGACACCTGTGCCTTCTGCCTGTTCTGTTGTCAATTCAATGCTTGTCTTCTTTCTATTCCTTAAGGATATTATCTTCAAGTATTGCTCATCCTTGTTAGACAGCTTTTTGGGTCTTCCAGTCCTGGATTTGTCAATTACAGATGACGTTTCTCTGTACTTGTTGATTATGCTTCGGATACCACACCTTGAAAATCGAGTGATGCGAGCTATTTCACTCAATGTTTTTCCTTTTATGCAAGTCAAGGTTGTTATAATAGTAACACATACTAGTGGAGGCTTTGAGTGAATTGTTGATGCTCATAATGCATCAGAGTAGAAAAATGCAACATGTCTAAGACTTTTTCACAGCAGTGTAAATATTTTTTTTTATTATGTCTCAATCCTAAAATTCTAGGTGATGTAAAACTTTTGGCCATAGCTGTACCTATATATAGCTAAGGCATGAAAAGTCTAATTGACAATAACAAATGTGATACTCATGTTCCCAGTCTGTCCCATACATGTTCCCAGTCTGTCCCATACATGAGATCCCAGTACAGTAGTAAAGAGCATTCACAAGCCCCAGAGTGGGCCCCATTGTGGGAGAGCTACAGAAAGGGGCTATAACTAGCAAGGAAAGAGGCAAGGGGCTCTAAAAATGAAAAATACACAACCCAGATCCACATACATAAGATAAACTGTATGCTGGAAAATAACTTGGGAATACAAACAGACCGTTGAAAAGGGAATGCCAGGTATTCATGTATGTTTCCTTCTTGTGTGGAGTGGGTCTTGCAATACTGTAGTTGGTAACTTTAAAATCCTACATCTTAATATTTAAAGTAGGCTCAAATAAACGTTGTAATAAATGCAGCTGAAGTCTTATCTATGTCTTCTGTATTAACAAAGGATTCCCGTGAAAATATTTATTGTGTATTATTTTTAATGTGTTATAATAAGATGGATTTTTCTCAAACATATTTACTAGAAGCCTTCATTAATGTGAAGTCTTTGTTACAAACTTCTAGAGAAACGTTTGTTAAATAATTAATCATTTCTTTCTGTATTGGTACATATCATACAGTCGATCTGTTCACTTCTCCCTTTCAACAACTGCCATCAAAAACATGTCTTCAAACTATTAAAAACTATAAAAGAAAAACACATTTTGAGAATATTGTTCCAAAACATTACTTGCATGGTATTTATGCATTTTCAAAACATGTTATTATACAGTATTTCTTAATATAAGGCAAGTCAGTTATAATATTTTCAGAACACAGTTAAGGTGTGCTGCACTGTCCCCTGTGGTGAACATAAGCTACTGTAACATCATGCCCGATTTCAGTGCCAGCACAGGCTTCACTTCACAAGGCTCCTCCACTAGAGTGCTCTAGGTCACTGTCTTTTGCTCAGCTGTGGAAAACATCACAATATTTTTGAATTGCATATTAGCTAGCAAATTCATCCCCAATGTGCTGTGGGGAGTACAGTTGACACATTCTAAAAAAGAATTATGGCTATAATTCACCATTTAATCATACCTGTTACTTCTGGCAAGGACAAATCATGACCACTAGATGGTGACATTGTCCTTTTTTGGTATGATTCCTAATACAGTAAATAAAGGCAGATTATTAAAACGTGTAGATATACGTGTATGCAATTGAATAGAGAGAGAGAGAGAGAGAGAGAGAGAGAGAGAGAGAGAGAGAGAATTCATATAAAAGTCACTTACTATTGCTTCATTGTGCCTGCATTGAAGTATGTGTAATACTTGTATCCAGTGATATCCTTGTCAAACAGGGTTAAAGTGTGGAACAAACTCAACAGGAAATACTACCCTTGTACCCCATCAGAGATCTTGTATCTTTGAAGGGTGGATTTAGCTGGTACCTCCATCTGTACTCTACCTTTTGCATACATCTTGCATACGTCTAAAAAGCACTTGCTAAATACCTTCTTAGCACAAGTTATATAATATCTGATTATCTGGAAGCGTCTCCATCTCTATGTCCAGTTATATAATGTCTGATCATCTGGAAGCTTGTCCATCTCTATGTCAAGTTATATAATATCTGATTATCTGGAAGCGTCTCCATCTCTATGTCCAGTTATATAATGTCTGATCATCTGGAAGCTTGTCCATCTCTATGTCAAGTTATATAATATCTGATCATCTGGAAGCATGTCCATCTCTATGTCCAGTTATATAATGTCTGATCATCTGGAAGCTTGTCCATCTCTATGTCAAGTTATATAATGTCTGATCATCTGGAAGCTTGTCCATCTCTATGTCAAGTTATATAATGTCTGATCATCTGGAAGCTTGTCCATCTCTATGTCAAGTTATATAATGTCTGATCATCTGGAAGCGTGTCGATCTCTATGTCAAGTTATATAATGTCTGATCATCTGGAAGCGTCTCCATCTCTATGTCAAGTTATATAATATTTGATCATCTGGAAGCGTGTCGATCTCTATGTCAAGTTATATAATATCTGATTATCTGGAAGCGTCTCCATCTCTATGTCCAGTTATATAATGTCTGATCATCTGGAAGCTTGTCCATCTCTATGTCAAGTTATATAATATCTGATTATCTGGAAGCGTCTCCATCTCTATGTCCAGTTATATAATGTCTGATCATCTGGAAGCTTGTCCATCTCTATGTCAAGTTATATAATATCTGATCATCTGGAAGCATGTCCATCTCTATGTCCAGTTATATAATGTCTGATCATCTGGAAGCTTGTCCATCTCTATGTCAAGTTATATAATGTCTGATCATCTGGAAGCGTGTCCATCTCTATGTCAAGTTATATAATGTCTGATCATCTGGAAGCATGTCCATCTCTATGTCAAGTTATATAATGTCTGATCATCTGGAAGCGTGTCGATCTCTATGTCAAGTTATATAATGTCTGATCATCTGGAAGCGTCTCCATCTCTATGTCAAGTTATATAATATTTGATCATCTGGAAGCGTGTCGATCTCTATGTCAAGTTATATAATATCTGATCATCTGGAAGCGTGTCCATCTCTATGTCAAGTTATATAATATCTGATCATCTGGAAGCTTGTCCATCTCTATGTCAAGTTATATAATGTCTGATCATCTGGAAGCTTGTCCATCTCTATGTCAAGTTATATAATGTCTGATCATCTGGAAGCGTGTCCATCTCTATGTCAAGTTATATACTATCTGATCATCTGGAAGCTTGTCCATCTCTATGTCAAGTTATATAATGTCTGATCATCTGGAAGCTTGTCCATCTCTATGTCAAGTTATATAATGTCTGATCATCTGGAAGCGTGTCCATCTCTATGTCAAGTTATATAATGTCTGATCATCTGGAAGCTTGTCCATCTCTATGTCAGTTGGTCACAGTGATACATTCTTTCTTGTTATTATCGGATCTAGTTTTGAATTTCCAGCAGTGGAGGGGGATTCATGCCTTTAACAGTAGACAAACATATCACATAATTAATCCAAGTTAACCCATCTGCACCTACCTGCAGCTGGTTTAGTGAATGCATACTGTAAAAAAATATGCATTTTATTGTGTGGTACAGTGAATAAACTGCTATTCACATTATATATAAAAAATGGTAAATCAATCTTTTTAAAATTTTGTATTGCATAAGTTTTTTAGTTGGTTAGCTGGTCAGAAAGCTTCAACCTGTATTACTAAATGAATCCATTAGATGGAGCACCTGTGCTGTATAATACAGACACTGCTGAATTAGTCAAAGTTAAGTTCTTCAGCTTATGATACTCCTGGAAATGTCTTCATTTTTTCTGATGATATTTCATTTAGACCGCTCCTCTTTGACACAGGGGTTTTGCCTATATTTAGTCACATGAAATATATCCACGTGATCTGAAAAGTATTCTCTTTCCCCTTCCATTTAACAGCTTGCATCCAAGAGTAAGATACATGAGCTAACACAATCAATTATTAAACAAAACACTAGCTCACTGCAATAATTAATGAATGAAACTAGCATGCAAGATTTGTTAATTACTTTACCAAGTCATTGGTAAGACAAGCGGACAGCAGTGTGGAGTAGTGGTTAGTGCTCTAGACTCTTGACCGGAGGGTCGTGGGTTCAATCCCAGGTGGGGGACACTGCTGCTGTACCCTTGAGCAAGGTACTTTACCTAGATTGCTCCAGTAAAAACCCAAATGTATAATTGGGTAATTGTATATAAAAATTATGTGTAAAAAAATAATAATGTAATTGTATGTAAAAATAATGTGATATCTTGTAACAATTATAAGTTGTCCTGGATAAGGGCGTCTACTAAGAAATAAATAATAATTGATCCCGACTCAAACAATTGATGTTTCATGCTTTTGAAGAAACTGCTGTGTATAGAGTTTCTTGAAATGCATTGCCCTTCTTGTTTCAGAGCATATATCAGCATTAGTCTACAGTACAGTATAGCCATGCTATGCCAAAAGTTAGCGTGTCACCAGCTCCTAATATGATAGAAGAGCAGCTGAACTGAGATGGAAGAGTATCACATGAAAGAGTAAATCATTTCAATTGCTTTGTATACGTTTCCCGGTTTTATAGTGTGTGTGCAGTAATTCTGAATCTGCCTTTACCCAGCTTTGCATTTGCTTTCAGTTTGTTTGGTGAATCCCAAGTGCCAGGACTTAACAGCCTTCCTCATTCCATTTAAGTCATGTGACAATGTGACCTTTCAACTCTGCCACCTACTCTCTCTTTGTTTGTATAATATAACTGTCAACACTGCCAGCCCCACCTGCTCTCTCTTTGTTTGTATCGTCAGAATTTGCACACACTCTTTATATATATATATATATATATATATATATATATATATATATATATATATATATATGCTCTGAGCACACTCTTAAACTCAGGGGTGACATTTAAGGAGGACAGATGTGTTTTAAACTCCTGTAAGTGGTTTTGTTCGTGCACTGGACATACTGTATGGCCAGACAACTTCTTAATAATTAAGAAAATCACACAGACTCATTTCATTTGAAATTTTAACAAATCAGTGCAGTAGTAGTGCCCTTTCAGTTTACTAAATGCTTTAAACATTAGATTGGTTGGTTGCGCAGACCACCGTAAATCCCAAGTAATAAGCAATCTGGGCTATCCAGTGCCTTTACAGGTTTAACAGCATTAGTGCTTCAATACAGTAATACAGATATGGTTATCATATGCTTAGCCTTCAGGCCAAAAAAGCTAAAGCGCCCATAGCTAAATCCTACAACATACAATATATCACTCTCTCAAGACTGAAACATAATTTCTATACCTTATAGCAACACATCCAATATAAACGAGATATAAATTCAAATAAATGCTTACCTTCCAGTATATGGAAGTGTAGTGTAGGATATATGAAAAATAAAAACTGTCTTCAAAAGGCAGAGACTTTCAACTTCAACCAAACAGCAATCAGTTTTTCAGAGACCCTCAGAGCATGGACCACGTCAGCTTGCAAGATCAAGATCAATGGTATCGAATTGGGTCTTGCTCTGGGCTTATATATACGATTTTCCCTCCGTTGAATACACCAGGAGTTCCAATTAAATCTGATCATCAATCTGCCTTGACAGTTCTTATCTTTGAGTCAATTGTATAGTCTAGAAAGATCCGGTCAGCTCTTTTTAAAACTAATTGGAGTTACATAACAAACTTCAAAATGAATTGGATATAACTTATTTCTAAAAATATTGGAACATGATCTCATAGTTCTCTTTTTAAACCCCTCTTTTCTCAAAAAAGTCAGGTGAACCAAAGTTCACAGGATCCTTGCTATTATACAATACAAGTTTATATGTGTATCAAAAGAGATGTTGTTTTATATATATATAACATCAACTTTCTGTGTGATTGTATTGTATAGGAGGCTGTGTGGTCCAGTGGTTAAAGAAAAGGGCTTGTAATCAGGAGGTCCCCGGTTCAAATCCCACCTCAGCCACTGACTCATTGTGTGACCTCGAGCAAGTCACTTAACCTCCTTGTGCTCTGTCTTTCGGGTGAGACGTAATTGTAAGTGACTCTGCAGCTGGTGCATAGTTCACACACCCTAGACTCTGTAAGTCGCCTTGGATAAAGGCGTCTGCTAAATAAATAAACAAATAATAATTACCCTGGGTCTACAATATATTCCCTCTGAGCAGCATATCTCGTCAAACTTTCAGATTAGTTTACTTTCATATATAGGTGTGTTAATAAAGTATTGAACAAATACTGTAGGGGATTATCATAAGCCCTTGTATGAAAGTACTAGGCTGTTCAGTTCAGTTATTTCCATTTAAATTTAAGCTGACCTCTCTCTCTACAAATTCACCTGCACAAGCAGGTTTCAGACACCCTGTTTACTTGCCAAGGCTCGTGTTTTAATTAATATGAAACTCCACTGTAAGCACTTTAACAAATTCACCGCATGAAGTCATTATTTGGCTCACAAACATGATCCCAATTAAAGTCGCTACCTTTCTGATAAGAACTGATACTGTAGACAGCTGACGACAAGTAAATCTCGCTTTGACTGCCAAAAATAATTTTCCAGGTCGCGCACCGTTCTGCTGCAAGCAGGTAGAGGCAAGGCTATTTTTCTTCCAGTAAGTCTATTGTGTATTAAAGTTATTAATGTTTACACTTTATTGTCTTATATTCAAACCTAACAGTTCCTGTTTTTTTATTGCAGCAAAACCTTTATATAAACTAAACATTTATATGGTTTAGTTAATTGATATTGTAATGTCTAAAATACTTTTTGTTTAGTTGGAGACAGAAACTGAACTAATTCTTAAATTGATCAAATTAAATTAAAACCATCTCAAATATGTCTTAACAATTTGTCTACAACATTCAGTGTCAGGCATCTGTTATAATAAACTTTTAATATGTCATTTCAACAGTTGAACTTTAAATGACTTTATAACATATATTTCCAATTCAGATACTTCAATAATTACACCGTGTAACAATTTTTTTTTTTTTTGTTCCTGGGTAGTAAGTGTTATTTCCTAATTGCTTATGCCTCAAAAGTATAGAAAATGGTTATTATTCCCCACAAACTTTGCTTTTGTGACCGGGACAGTGATATTTTGAAATTTACCTATTTTCCAGAACATTCCTGATAGATTCAGTGCTGAGTAAACTTGGAGTAACTTCTAGAACTTTCTAGAACTTTCCAGTAATATAAATAGTAGTATAAATACAGGGGCCTTTTAGCCCACCAATTCAGTTTAGTTCCAGCTGCCTAAGTGGATACATATCTGCATTTTCTGAGATGGCATCAAGGTCATAGGAGACTTCAAAATGGTGGCATTCCTGATGGGTCTCCAAGGCGGTTTTACCAAGTTTCCCTGCTATCTTTGCCTTTGGGACAGCAGGGACACCAAGGCACACTACCACAGGCGGGACTGGCCACAGCGGACCGAGTTCTCTGTGGGGAGGAACAACGTCAAGTGGGAGCCACTGGTGGACCCCCGGAAGGTGCTGATGCCACCACTGCACATCAAATTGGGCCTTATGAAACAATTTGTCAGAGCTCTAGATAAGGAGTCGGCAGCCTTCAAGTACCTTCAAGACTTCTTCCCTAAGCTGTCTGAGGCAAAGGTCAAAGCCGGTGTCTTTGTCGGACCACAGATAAAGAAGATCCTGGAGTGCAATGAATTCCCCAAGAAGCTCACTAGTAAGGAGAAAGCGGCTTGGAACAGCTTTGTCGCAGTGGTTCGGGGCTTCACAAGGCCGAAAACTATGTGGAGCTGGTTGAGACTCTGGTGAAGAACTACGGCACAATGGGCTGTAGGATGTCCCTCAAAGTCCATATCCTTGATGCTCATCTTGATAAATTCAAGGAGAACATGGGAGCGTACTCGGAGGAGCAAGGCGAGCGCTTCCACCAGGATATACTGGACTTTGAACGCCGCTACCAAGGACAGTATAACGAGAACATGATGGGAGACTACATTTGGGGGCTGATTCGTGAAAGTGATTTACAGTATAATCGTAAATCTCGAAAAACTACTCACTTCTAAATCTTTTGTATTACTTTAGTATAAATACATGTTAATTTGGATTCATATGTTGTTTTTTTCTGACTTTATGTGAACGAAAAGACACAAATTCGCCCGTTTTCTCATTGGAAATAGGTAAATTTCAAAATATCACTGTCCGGGTCACAAAAGCAAAGTTTGTGGGAAATAATAGCCATTTTCTATACTTTTGAGGCATAAGCAATTAGGAAATAACACTTACTACCCAGGAACAAAAATTGTGTTACATAGTGTTATATTTTACTCCATTGATCTGTTATGAAGTCATTTAAGCTTTCAATGGAAGGTCCAGTTATTTTCATCTAGATTCAAGCTGCTGTTAACATCAGTGCTTAATTTGTAAATCGAATTTGAACACATAGTGAGCGCGAGAGGGGGGGTGTTCTGGGGGGCTCTGAGGTACCGGAACGCGAACGAATCGTTCTTTTTGAACGACTCACTAAGGTGAACAATGGGAATCGGATCAGAGTCCCTATTGAATCGGTTCTTTTGATTCACCCTATGAACAAGCTGTGTGGCACACAGGAGTCGAGTTACCAGCCTATCAAAAGTCATGAAATGATTCCTTACCTCTCGAGTCTGGCTGATTTGTTCTTTGTAACAAGGAAACTGGGTTGTTCCTCAACTCATTGAGTGTTATGAAACTGAAGACCGTATGTGCCATGTTGGATCCAAATTCTTGCTTACTTAGTACATGATAAGAACTCTGTGTGAGCCAAAATGGCGTCAGTTACATCCTCCAGACCATAACTATATATCTATGATCCAGACGGTGTGTACTTTCTAAAGTGCTGCTTCACGCTGTCAGAAACTCAGATTACAAGTTTGTGCATCATAATTTTATTAATTATTTTTCTTACAGTTCTTCTTAGTTTACTATGTACGTAACCTTGTGTAAGTCTGCCAAACAAATAAATAATAAAATGATGTGTTTGTTATTTTTTATACAAAATTAATCATATCTATAGTTAACTATTTTGCACAAATTACGATTAATACTTCTAAGTCATCTTGAGTAAAGTCAGACAAATTACTAAATAATATTAATAATAATAATAATAATAATAATAATAATAATAATAATAATAATTGAGATATACACCTAATTTCCAAAATAAATAAATACAAGCATCTACTGATATTGTAACGTTATTGTACCCAAGGCTTAATTATATAACTTATGATTACATATTTGACCTTGAGGAATGATTGAGAATCTGTGGCATTGCTGTTCACCAGCGGTCCCCATCCAACTTGGCAGTGCTTGAGCAATTTTCTATCTACAAACAGCACTCAGTTATTCTTTTAAAGGCATTTGTTTAACACTTCAGGAGTTAGGGCTGTCTTAGCTATTTACCAACCCTAGATTAAATGTTTAAGACCCTTAAATTCTGCCGTTCAGTAGTCTGGAGGTTACTGTATTGTTGTCTGCTTTGTGGCTGGGGCCTGATCTGATCCCAGTACAGTCCAAGTTGCTGCCGGGCTGCTGTAAAAAGTAATGTGTGTGGCTGACATTCCATAGGGAGATGCCAGGCTCTAGAATAGCTGCTCCTGCTCCCTCTCAGCTCTTAAACACCATGGTCAGTAAAGTGACCTTATAGTTATCATTGACCACACACAACAAAAAGACAACCTCATCTACTCTATATACAGTTATCACTGACCACACACAACCTCATTGACTGTATATTGATCACAAACTTTATATGCCACCTCCCTTTTTTTAGCATACAATTTTTTTTACACTTGGCAACTCAACATTTAACTAACATTTCTAACAAATAAATCTGTAAAAAAATACTTGTAACTTCTGTATTTTACATATAACCTCTCCTCACTCTCTGTTAATACATTTGAATTTCACACTGTCCCGCTAACCTCTCCCTGTCAACTCCTGCTAATTGTACTGTACCGTTCCCCTGGACCTCTCACTCACTTTCTCAATGAACTTGACTATCTCCTCTCCTTCCTCCCCTCTCTGTCTACCCCAACTGTCCTGTTTGGGAATTTCAATATCCATCTCTCCAACCTAACCCACTCTGCCGGATTCCTCCCTCTCCTTCACTCCTTCAACTTCTCTCTCTCTCCATCCCCTCCTACCCACAAAGCTGGCCGTCAATGGACCTCACCTTCTACATGGCCTCCACCCTCTCTGTGACCCCTCTGGACCTATATTGTGACAAGGAGTTACACTGGCCATGACATTAGAATGTGTGCTACCTACTGGTGCAAGTGGTTAAGCCACCTCAAGTTAGGGGAGTATGAATTTCTCTGGGGAGTTGCATTGCCATGACTCTTCATGTGTACTGAAGTAACACTATTACAACTTCCAAAGCACTTAAATATTCTACCAATAATGTGTTCAACAATATAGTTATGGTCTTCTTATGAAGCGTGAGTTGAATCCCTCGGCGATTTGCTACGGCTGATCTGCAGGATCCGGGTCACGGCACCAGATTTGTAGCCAACCTCGGTTACACTACAATGACTACACCTCATGAGAACGGGCGCTCCACACTTCACAGCTGGTTCTCTGGTTTTATTAGTTGTAACAGTCCTGCAAAGATATCATAATAAGCAAGTGTGATGGAAATATAATGAGTTCTGGTTGTAAATCTCCCTCCAGACCTATGAGGATACGAATTAACGAAAGGGAAAGGCTTTGGACAGGTTGTCCTGACAGTTCATTCCCTGGGTCGGGAAGTCAATCAGCCTGGAAAAAGACGAGACTCCAGTGCGAGAATGTATTGACTTGGAAGGTAAACAAGGTAGCAGCTGCAGGCAATAGAGTCAGCTGTAATCGTTTACCAAGGGGTCATGCATAATCGCATAAAAGGGGCTGGAGAATCGTAAATCTTTTCCTTCGCTTGGGTTTTGCTACAAGGAAACTGGGAGGACCGGGAGATTGCCCAAAATAAATAAACGAAAGGAGTTTGTGAGTGTTTTGTTTGTTTGTCTGTTTAGTAATTGTCTGTGTTTGTTATCACTAGACGGCTAAACGCAGATCCGGAGCTGTCGCCAAGGGACTGCAACCCTTCGTTTTATTACTGTGCAATACACATTGTTGTGTATTGCCAGTTCTTTATTATTTACTGGCGGGTCATCAGACCATTGGATTATAAACCATTAAAACAATCATTTTCACCCGTACTTTGTTGTCTGTGCGTTTTTGGAATCACTGTATCCGCACTGCACCTGTTGCCACTTACCACTTTGCCACAGCAAGTCAACAGCAACAGCCGTTGTGCGCTCGTGTTGTAGCATGTATATGGCTATCATATGTATATGGCTGTCCAGTGGTTAAAGAAAAGGGCTTGTAACCAGGAGGTCCTCGGTTCAAATCCCACCTCAGCCACTGACTCATTGTGTGACCCTGAGCAAGTCACTTAACCTCCTTGTGCTCCGTCTTTCGGGTGAGACGTAATTGTAAGTGACTCTGCAGCTGATGCATAGTTCATACACCCTAGTCTCTGTAAGTCACCTTGGATAAAGGCGTCTGCTGAATAAACAAATAATAATAATAGTGGGTTCAATCCCAGGTGGGGGACACTGCTGCTGTACCCTTGAGCAAGGTACTTTACCTAGATTGCTCCAGTGAAAACCCAACTGTATAAATGAGTAAAAATAATATGTTAAAATTAATGTAATTGTATGTAAAAATAATGTGATATCAATTGTAAGTCGCCCTAGATAAGGGCACCTGCTAAGAAATAAATAATAATAAAAACACATGCAAAAAAAATAAATATTACATGATGTTTAAAAAATGTCTAGCGTGATGCAAAACTTTTGACCAAAGTTTTTTTTTTTTTTAAGGGGGGGAGGGGGGGAAATAAATTGCTTTCAGAGAATTTAATCGACTCTATATCGACATGTTGTAGATTATATTGCACTGAATGATAAATGCCCTTACTGTGTCTTTTCCCCTTTATTTTAAAAGTGATACCAAGAAACAAAGCCAGAAGTCCTGACAGTGAGGCAGCAGAGAGATAGGGAGAAATACAAGAGCAAGCAAAAGGCAGCTGAGCAGTGAGAGAGAGAGAGAAAATAATACCACAGCAGAAAGAAGTAGTAGAGTGAGGCAGCAGTAACAACAGATATAGCTTCAACAATAGAGAAATAGATAGAATGTGACTGTCTCCAGACTCCACAGTGACTGAGACAGCACGCAAACAGCAACCACAATGGCAAAAAGAGACAATAAATCAAATAAAAAAGAGGCAATAAATCAAGGGTCACTGCAAGTGACAGTCGAAGTGAAGACGCATAAGCAGCAGCACTGGGGCATATGTAGGGTTAGTAGCTTCTGATCTTGACGGGGAAGGTAGTGCCCCCCTTGCAAAAACAAACCCAAAGGAGTTTTCAAACTTCATGGCTAAAATCATTTCCATGGTTCAAATACAACAAGGAAAAATATCTGATGTTTTGTGTGTACTGTCAGACTGCAGGTTCTCACATTGCAGGAAAAAGTGAGTTCATAACAGGAAATGGACATTTATAAAAACAGACATTCCGGAAGCACTCAGTAAGCAAGAAACTTCAAAACACCATAGTTTGGGCAATGTCCCTTGACAGTGAGAAACATGATGAGAAAATTGTGCATGATACTGCATATAATTAATATGCAGTATTAAATTTGATCGTGAAGATCAAATTTAATACTGCATATTAATTATATTGCAAAACAGGAAACTTCCTTTTACAAAATTTCAAAGTCAGATATTACTTATGAAAAAGAATGGTCTGGATGTATCCAAGACCTACGATAATGATGCACATTGTGCTGAGTTTATTGATGTTATGGCAGAAGAATTGAGAGAGAGAACTCACAGTGATCTGGAAAATCTAAACTGCCTTTATTTAAAACATGGGAAGGCAGAAAATCATTTGGTGGGTTTAAAAGAGCTGGAGCATGCTCACACACTGGGAGTTTTAAGTGCTGCAAAATAGTTGCTTTCAAATTTAGATACAGACTCGGAAGGTAATGACTGGTGGGCTAGCTTTCAGCATTTGGTGCGGATGGAGCAAGTGTAAACATGATTTAAATTAAAAGGTGCAGCAGACACATTTAAAGATGATCTACAAACCCTAATACACCAAACTGTAGCTATAACCCTGCAGGAAATGGACAGATGATTTGGAGACTCAGAACAGCATGCACATGGTCCCTCAAAAGTAATAAACTGCTTTTCTGTCTCTTGTCATGATGCTTGGCCTGAATCTTTTGACGACATGTCTGATTTTGGAGAGAAGCAAATAAGCTTTCTGCTAAATAGCTATAAATATCTACTAGTGAGAAATGGATGCAATTTGAATGTAGTTCCTGCTGAGTGGAAAATGCTTAAATCTCTTGTAAAAGGTCAATTTATGGGCAAATCATACACTGGTCTCTGGGAAGTCATTCTAACCAAGGAGCCCTCCTGTTCCGACTATAAAAATGTCCTGCACTTAGTCGAGTTAATGCTGGTTCTTCCAATCTCTTCTGCTCAATGCGATATCCTTTCAGTGGATTACTGTGACTCAGCAGGTGAGGATTTCTAAGAAGGATGCTTCCTTTTCTATGTGTAAATAGTTTTGGTGAGTACACTGGCAAATGTAATGTTACTAAAAATGTGGTGACCAGATTTTAGGTTCTAGCTCCTAAAATGTTTTGGTTGTTAGTATAGAGCACTGCACATAATTCTGTTTCTGAGAAATAACCGCAGGCAGTATCTCATGATGTAGTTGGAAACTGGACCTTTAAGTGATTGTATTGTAGCAAAAAAGAAAAGATTCAGTAAATTGTACGTGTTCAGCTGGGTTTAAGAAATGTCTCGGTTTCCATGGCTCACAGTTAGGAGGTCTGTTACACTTACACTTCCCTGATCATTTCATTGCAGCAGTTCTGGGTCACAGGATGTTACTGCATCCCCAGATATCATGTTCTTCCAGATAACACTGGGGTTCTTGAGACCTCTTTAGCAATTGGAAGTGCACATGATGTATGGGATTACTTTGTTAGCTACAATTAGATTAAGTATTTGTCAGAGCCATACCTTGTAGAAGAAACTAGTTTTTAGTTTCTGAGCTAAACTTTATACCCAGGTCTTTTAAACCAGAAAACAATTCTCCCAAGGAAATGACATTCCAGCTAAAAAGATTCCCTCAGTTTTCCCAAGCTTGTGAGTCACCCAGAACACATGGCAAAAGATCTGTGGGCGTGAGAGAAACCAACTGCAGATGAGAGCTCCTCTAACAGCTCCACTGGGTGTTCAGCATCAGGACTGGAAAACTTTCCACAATTACTCAATAGCCTATTGGGAACCTTATCTTTCCTAAATAAAGTTATCAGAAGGGGGCTGTTTTGTGTCACTAGTTTAGTTGAGAGTGTGCACTATTTTATTCAGAAAGGGTCTCATTATCAGTGTTGCTCCAATCTTACCTCTGCACATTTAGTGCCTTTTGGTCGAGTCTGCTTTCCATATGCAAAGATGCAGATTGCAGATTGCAGCTTGATAACCCTAACCCTAATCCTAACCCTAACCCATTCTATAATCCATAGTTGCATTTCATTATTTTTGGACAGTTGTATTTCTTTTTCTTATTTTTTTTTCTGTAGTAGACAGACTGGCCCACAATAACACAAAACCGATGGGGAGGAAAGAGAAAGTGAAACTTGAGAGATTAACAACACAACCCGACACAAGATAGACTGTGGTTAGTTTGATGACTGTTCATCAAGAACAGGACACGTCTCACCTGCATTTACAGGAAGCACCGGCAGAATGTGGTACTGATCCACTCTCTGTGCTGGTAGCACTATTATTATATTCATTATGAATGTGTTTTGAAGTTATGAATAATCTAAAGTTGTAACTGCAGGTAATGTTTGTACAGCAATATTTAACCGTGCTGTAGGATGGCGAGTGCCTGTGTATTATATTCCCTTCTACAAGTTTACCGTAGTAAAAGCATAACAAAGTGTAATAAAGCATACTGAAAGCACGGTAAAGCATAGGCAAGCATTGTAAAGAACAGCGAGGAAGGTAAGGCATATTAATAAACAAGGCAAACCAGGGTAAACTATGGTAAATGCATAGTATAGTACAGTATAGCCATGGGGAAAGCATGTTACAACTGCAACAATACAGAGCACAAATACCATGGTAAACTTTTCTAAGGGTTGACTCACATAGCATATAAACAGAGCTCTTTGTAGCCTCGGTCAGTTTACTTACTCTTAAGGTGTTTCTATTATACACAGTATTTGCCATCCTACAAACCTACTTTTCATAATACTTGATAAACATCCGTAGCCTAATCAGCCTTATCTCACTAGGCGTTGGCTAACCCACAAAGTGTCAACATTAATACTGCTATGACATAAACCCATATTGAGCAACAGGTACTCAATTCCTGAACTTAATAACCATTTCAGCACAGGTGTGTATTTATAATAATAACAACAATAATAATAATAATAATAATAATAATAATAATAATAATAATAATAATAATAATAATAATAATAATAATAATGACATATATTCGGTTCATGAGTAAAAGAATAAGCAGTGTTGAGTGATACACTGCTGTTACGGATTCTGCCCCCTGGTGATGAGATGAGATGAGGTTAAAAGCTCTAAAGCAGGGGTGGGCCAAACCTGGCTCTTCCACTCCTGCAGGGTCTTTGTTCCAACTTAGAACCAATGAAAGCACCATCCAGACGTTGAGGTAGTTCATGATCTCATTTCACCTGTTAAACCTGTAGTGGAATGCCCTCCAGGACTCATTGGCCACCCCTGCTCTAAAGCCACGAATGCAGATCAGCCCGGCTCTTTTGCACAGTGGTTTAGAAGCGTGCTTGCAGTTCACTCCCAGCCTCTGCCCTGTTACACATACAATAATAAAAATAACAGTAAACTAGCAGTAAATGTGTTTCTGCTAACTCCTGCAAATAAGTTATCTCTTGCTTGTTTGTTAATGTGTTCTATTCCCCTCAGCAAATTGGACATTCCCTTTGTGCAAACCATACTTGAGGGAGTCACATATATATATAAAGCTTTAAATGATCTCTTTAAAAACAAGACAGAGGATTAAAGTAATGCATATTCTTAATAGTGGCTAATTATGTTTATTTTAGTGTGTCTGGGTGTTATTACAATACATTTTAAGCTGCCAATAGGAGAGATGGCCTTGAGAATGAAGTGTTGAGCGGATTTGTTAGTTGGTTTCTTTGAAATATAGGTCAATGGCTCTAGGAACACTGTTGTGCTGATAAGCTCTGGAAAGTAAAGGAAGCATTCATCTTCCCCTGGTTACACAGTACACATGCAGTAGCGTGGTTAGTGCTGAGATTTTCCCTGTAGGCATGTACTGTAGTAAGTATTTCTTTTTATCAACAGTAGAGGAGCAGCTTGAGGTACAGAGATTGCAACCCATTGGAAAGACCTTAGCTGTTTAGCTCTCGATTTGTTAAAATATATTTTTTTCTATTCACAAGATAGGCGTGAATTACAAACTGCAGTAAACTCTCATCCATGTCTACGGGTCCAATTAGGGGACCCCTTGCACCTAACATTATTCAGTAATAAAATGAGACCAAACTTCTGACTAAAAGTCATCAGAGTTTCCAGATCATATTAAACAACCTGCAGTGCAGTGCATTGCACAGTCCCTATGCATTCTACATCAGCTATGCATTGTACAGCAGCTATGCATTGTACAGTCCCTATGTATTGTACAGCAGCT
Organism: Acipenser ruthenus; assembly: GCF_902713425.1. Classification (NCBI taxonomy): domain Eukaryota; kingdom Metazoa; phylum Chordata; class Actinopteri; order Acipenseriformes; family Acipenseridae; genus Acipenser; species Acipenser ruthenus. Next base: position 8,249,465 of record NC_081189.1, read on the forward strand.
ATGCATTGTACAGCAGCTATGCATTGTACAGCAGCTATGCATTGTACAGCAGCTATGCATTGTACAGTCCTGTGGCAGGATAGCAGCAGAGGGAAGACTCAGAGACAGAAAGTGCAGTGAAACCAAAATATTTTAATTAACAAAACACAAATAAAAAGGCACGGTGGCCAACCAAAAAGACGAACACAAAAACAGGCTTTAAACATAAACTATACAGAAAGAATCTCTCTCTCTCTCTCTCTCTCTCTCTCTCTCTCTCTCTCTCATCTCTCTCTCTCTCTCTCTCTCTCTCTCTCTCTCTCTCTCTCTCTCTCTCTCTCTCTCTCTCTCTCTCTCTCTCTCTCTCTCTCTCTCTCTCTCTCTCTCTCTCTCTCTCTCTCTCTCTCTCTCTCTCTCTCTCTCTCTCTCTCTCTCTCTCTCTCTCTCTCTCTCTCTCTCTCGTCTTTTCACTGTTCCAAACACTCACCTCCTAACAAACACTCTCCTCCTAACATACCCAACCACTCCCTTTATACAGGTGCCTGGGCTAATTGGGCAATTCGCACCTCATTAGCCCAGGCACATTCCACACATTCCTCACACATAAATTCACTGAACCACACCCCAAACTCACTCACATCCACTCTAAACAATACAAAAAACACAGAACCACCACAAAATAGGCTGTACCCCATCACAAGTCCCTATGCATTGTACAGCAGCTATGCATTGTACAGCAGCTATGTATTGTACAGTCCCTATGCATTGTACAGCAGCTATGCATTGTACAGTCCCTATGCATTAGACAGCAGCTATGTATTGTACAGTCCCTATGTATTGTACAGCAGCTATGCATTGTACAGCAGCTATGCATTGTACAGCAGCTATGTATTGTACAGTCCCTATGTATTGTACAGCAGCTATGTATTGTACAGTCCCTATGCATTGTACAGTCCCTATGCATTGTGAAGCTGTTGAGGTGTAGAGGAACAGCCAGTTGTTTCCTATTGTACTTATTTTTATATGTGGGCAGAGAGGATGTGGAGCTTCACTAACATGCAGAGCATGAGAAGCAGCAGCATGGGCTCAAAACTAAAACTGGTTTCTTTTTCTTTTCATAAAAGTGTAACTGGGCTTTTTCTATCTCAAGTAGGCCAAGATACAGAGAGCTGAGAGTATTTTTATGTAAAGCCTATATAAGAAACCATTGGCTAGTGCCTTCTTCAGTGGATCTTGTATTTGAAAAATCAAGCAGTATGGTATAGCATTCATTCAAGCCATAATAAAAAGCTTTGTTTTTAAGTTTGTTTTTCAATAGTAAATAATACAGAAAGGGGTGGATGGCATGCTATTGAATTTGCTATTTTAACCAAATTTGGGCCAAATTACATTTTTCACCTAGGGATCTTGGAAAATGAACAGCTATAGTCATGCTGTAGTTAGCGAATGAACAGCTATAGTTATAAGTCTTTTAAGGTCACAATGACACAATTAAAGAAGACAATTACACTGAAATGTACAGCACTCCTTATAACAGAAAAGGGTGTTCTCAAAATAAGCAAAGCATGTTTATATGCAGCTATTTCATAACTAAACCTGATGGGATTCTTGTTGTAATTTCTCTTGCACATGCAGCACATGGTAGGAGCAAAGATTCACTTGAAACTATAGGCACTGGAACCACAGGAGGGGGTACTCACCTTTTCATATACATTTACAGTAGCCCCTTTTCTACTTTGTCTTACTACCACATGCCACAGGCTCTATGCATGCATCAGGGGCTGTTGGCATTCTGGTCTATACTATATCCAGGCTGGTGGTGCCTTCTGATCAGACCCTAGATACAGATGCTGGTCTGTGTTAAATTGGCACAAAGGCTAAATACATTTCCATGCTGACAAGATAGATAGGTATGTGACCATTTTGACTGAAACGTCTGTGCCAAAAAATGCAAATTCAAAAGTGCTTTCCACCTCTGACTTGAAGAGTACCTTAGTGCAGTGGTTTTATTGTATCACAGCGCACATCTGAACCTAGGCTATACCGTATAACGGGCGGATACTTTATTTGGGCTTCATTGGCTGTTTTGATTGTATTGCCAATAATACTTCCACCAATCAGAGGGTTGTATGCAGTACTCATCGCAATCCCTCTGTCAGAACAGGTTAAAGAAGCGCTGGACAAGAGCAATGATGTGTCAGATGGCAAAGTGGGTATGAGATCGGCAGTGATTACGCCAATTTGCTTGAAAACATTAAAAGTAGCCCGGACATTTCCATCAATGGATTTAAAAAATGTGCAATTGATTATGCGATCAGAAACCGTAAACCGCCTGCTAGTAGGACTGTTCTTTTTTATGTTAAACATTTTTGTGTTTTTTTTTAGAAGGGTTTAATTAAGTAACAGCCAAAATTGTTTGTGTCAGACTTGTTGAAAGTCTATAACAAAATGGTTGATTGTTATTGTCGATACGGTGTAGATACGACTATTAATGCAGGCATCGTAAAGTCCAGAAACAAAACGTTAAAACGTTTTGCACCGTATAAAACTGAGCTGATTTTGCCAGTGCTTGCTAGTCTATTAACCAGTTTGAAATGATTTCGAAGCAAATTAAAGCATTTTTGTTTCGGCTTTATTGTTAAAGATTTCACACGTGGCAATACTGCCCTGCAATTACTGCATGGTAGTACTGTCAATCCCATCGTACCATTGTGCTATGTTGTGAATCATAGTTTTAAAACTGAAAGATAGCAAATGCTTGTCGTAAGTTTACTGGCTCTTAAAAATAAGGGCCTGTGACAGGAGTGAAAGGAGTCCCTCTTGTAATTCACCCTCCCGACTACTGGCAGCGCTGTGCACAGAGGGCCGAGACAGAGGAGAAAGGCTGAGTAATGGTTGGGGCAGAAGCCGCAGTGGTGGCGGCCATCTTAACTTGGGGCAGGACCTCATGGTTGAGCCCCATTATTGCAATCAGCTGTGCTGCGTTTGATGATTGTTGGGGTGGGGCTCGGCACTATTTAGGCTGTGGGGTTCTGCCATTTAGGTTGGCTGTGCTGGATTAACACCTGCAAGAGACGTGCTGGTTTGTTTGTTTTTCATTTATTTCTTTTCACCACTGAAGTCCTGTGTTTGCAGATCCTTGAAGAGCTGTGCGTTTGTTTTCCCTTGCTTTCCCTACCCCTTTGGATACCTGGGCGGATTTGCAGCACAGTTCCTTCTGCGCCTTTGGGTTTGTGAAGCCTCAGGAGGGAGCTGGGGCAGCAGCTGGAGGACACCGGTTGCCACCGCGTGGATGAACCACGTGAATGTTTTGTTTTAACTTTTGCGTCTCTGTGTAGTGCGGGACTGTTCTATTTACTGTTTTTATTTCAACCCTTGATTACTATTGCTAGTATTCAAGGGGGTTTCTTATTTTTGTTTGTGCAATACGGAATATTAATAAAACCCTGCCCAGCCCTGCCTTGCTGGTGCGCAGGTTGTACCTCACTGGCTGCCTGTCTCCGTCACTTCCTTCCATAACCCACCACACGTGGTGTCAGAAGAGGGATTGAGAGGATGGACCCAAACGTGGTGGCCGCCCTGCTGGAGGCCCAGGATCGGCGCAGGGATGGTGAGGAGCGGAGACGTGAGGAGCGGGACGCTCAGCGGGAGGCTGAGCGAACAGCCCACATGGCTGCCATGATGCAACAACTGACAGCCATGTGTACCGCAGTTCAGGGGCTGGTCACGGCGCCGGCGACAGTGGGAGCTGGGCCAGCAATACAGCCCACTCCGAAGATCAGGCTGCAGAAAATGACGCCGGCGGATGACCCGGAGGCGTTCTTGACCACCTTTGAACGTGTGGCCACGGTCTCGGGCTGGCCTAAGACGTGGTGGGCAGCGCAACTGGCCCCGTGTCTATATGGTGAAGCCCAGGCTGCCTACCGGGCGCTTTCCAATGAGGCTGCCCTGGACTATGAACAGGTCAAACAGGCCATTCTCCGGCGTCTCAATATAACCCCGGAGACCCACTGCCGCCGGTTCCGGCAGTACCAGCGGCCAGAGGGAGTGAGACCCCGGATCGTCTCCCAGCAGCTCTGGGACCACATGACGAAATGGCTACGGCCTGCCGAGAGAGGGGCAGAGGCTGTGGCACAGTCTGTGGCCATTGACCAGTTCTTGGCAGTGGTTGGAGCCGACACCCAGGCCTGGGTCGCCAGACACAGCCCGGAGACCATGGAGAAGGCCGTTGAGCTTGCAGAGGCCTACGAGGACTCCCTTCTGCGGGCCAGCCCAGGATCCTCCACGGTGACCCCCTCCAAACCGCGGATGACGACACCGGCCCCGACCCAGAAGGCCGGGATCCCAAAAGCAGCGGCTGTCTCCTCATCGGTCCCACCGAGCGCCTCCCCTCCAACGTGGAGACGAAGGTTAGCTCCCAGCTGGGCCAAAACAACCTCCTCGTCTCCCCCTGGTGGGGGAGCAAGGGATAAGCAGCTGTCTCCCACAGCCTTGTCACCCCTGATCTGCTTCCGGTGCCACGAGGCTGGGCATATTGCCAGGTACTGTCCAGCTGCTATGGAGTGTGACGTGGCCTCCCGTTTTACCTCAGCGGAAGCAGGTGAGTATCAGGGGAAAGGACGGGAGGGACCGTGTATCATTAATGTAAAGGTAGGCAAGATGAGCACCCATGCTTTAGTGGACTCCGGGTGTGAGCAAACTATAATTCGGCCTGCTCTCTTGGAGGGTGTGTCTTGGAGGCCACAGAGTACTGTGGCTATCTCCTGTGTCCATGGAGAAACCAAGACATACCCGACCACTAAAATTCAGATGACTGTTGGCAGTCGAACGTGCCGCGTAGCCGTGGCCGTCGCTGGGAAGTTGCCATACCCTGTTATAGTCGGTCAGGACTGGCCTTACTATGGTGAGCTGAAGGTCATCCCGACCAAACCTCTGACCGTAAAGGGAGTGGTTGCAACGGGAGACACAATTGGGCAAGTCTTCCCGTGGCACACTACTTTGTTTCCCTCCAGATTTCGGCCCCGGAAAACGAAGCGAGAGCGTAGGGCTGAGAAACTAGAGGGAACATTAATGAGACACGGTTGGGACCTGGTGGGAGAGTCTGTGGTATCTGTCAAGCGCACGCAGAAGGGGGTGGGGGTTCAGTGTGACCAGCCGGAGCGGGTTACTGAGGCGCCTTGAGCTGAGGCTACGGAACCTCCGCTCAGCATACCGCAATTCTGGGACCGGGATGTGGATCTAGAGTGGGAGCAAGATAATGACCCTACTCTGGTGCACATCCGGGGGCGGGTTCGGTCTGTTGAGGGGAAGGAAGTTGATGGCTGCGGGCCGCTCACATTTCCTCACTTCATCGTGTCTGGGCACTTACTGTATAGGGTATCCCAAGCCCCGGGCACCGGACAGCCGGTAACACAATTATTGGTTCCAAAGTCTTTCCGCCAGGAGGTCCTGCGGCTGGCGCATGACATCCCCTTTTCTGGCCACCTGGGGCGGGAAAAGACTTTGGAACGGATTTTGGCCCGGTTTTATTGGATGGGACTGCATGATGATGTGAAGAAATATGTAGCGGAGTGCCCTGACTGCCAACGAGTAGCGCCGGCACGAGTTCGCCCGGCCCCACTGGTCCCACTGCCCCTGGTTTGTACCCCCTTCGAACGTATGGCGATGGATATAGTGGGTCCAGTGCTGCCTTCCGACTCTGGATATACGCACATCCTAGTGATGGTGGACTATGCGACGCGATATCCGGAGGCGGTGCCTCTGCGATCCACTTGTGCCAGCGCCATAGCCAAAGAATTAGTGCAGGTTATTGCGAGAGTAGGGATTCCCAAGGAGATTCTGACGGATCAGGGAACTAGTTTCATGTCCGACACTCTGAAGGAGGTGTATAAAATCTTGAAAATTCGCTCTATTCGAACCTCTGTGTACCATCCGCAGACAGACGGTTTGGTGGAGCGCTTTAATCAGACACTGAAGCAGATGCTGAGACGCTTTGTTGATCAAGAGCAGAAGCATTGGGCTAAACTCCTCCCTTTCCTCATGTTCGCAGTGAGAGAGGTGCCGCAGAGCTCGACGGGGTTCTCTCCGTTTGAGCTTCTGTATGGCAGACAACCCCGGGGCATTCTCGATCTGGTGCGAGAGGGTTGGGAGGGACAAAAAAATTCCAAAAATGTAGTCAAATATGTACTACTCTTGAGAGACCGCTTGGAATTAGTTGGTCGATTGGCACAAGAGAACTTGCGCAACACCCAGCAGCGGCAACGGCAGCAGTACAATAAAAATGCACGAATTCGGACCTTTCGACCTGGTGACAAGGTACTGCTGCTCCTTCCCTCCTCGGATTCTAAGTTGTTTGCCAAGTGGCAAGGCCCCTACGAGGTGGTCCGGGCGGTAGGGAGGGTCAATTATGAAATCAGGCAGCCTGACCACCGAAAACCACTCCAAATTTATCATGTAAATTTGTTGAAGCCCTGGAGAGAAAGAGAGGCCCTGTGTGTCACTATGGAGAGCCTTGAGGAGGATTTTGGTCCTGAGGCAGGGTCACGTGAGCAAACAACAGAGATTTCGATGGGGGAACAACTACTTCCCCGTCAGAAAAATGAGCTGAGACAGCTAATTGAGGAGTTCAGGGATGTTTTTCGAAGGTGCCCGGTAGAACGAATATCATTGAACATGCTATTATTACTCCGCCAGGTGTTCGAGTGAGACAGAGGCCTTACCGGATCCCAGAAAGTCGGCGGAGCGTGATGCGCCGGGAGGTAGAGGACATGCTTGAGCTTGGAGTCGTTCAACCATCCCAGAGCGAGTGGTGCAGTCCGGTGGTAATGGTTCCTAAGAAGGACGGTACCACCCGCTTCTGTGTGGATTTCCGCCGGGTGAACGCCATCTCCAAGTTTGATGCGTATCCAATGCCCCGGGTCGACGAGCTCCTCGACAGGCTGGGTAAGGCGAGGTACTTGTCAACTCTGGACCTGACGAAGGGGTATTGGCAGATCCCGTTGGAGTCCAGCTCTCGTGAGAAAACCGCATTCGCTACCCCGGATGGTCTGTTTCATTTCCAGACCATGCCTTTCGGTTTGCATGGAGCCCCGGCCACTTTCCAGAGATTGATGGACAGGGTATTATCTCCCCATCATCAGTATGCATCTGCATATATTGATGACGTGGTTATTTTCAGCTCCACCTGGGAGGAGCATCTTGTTAGACTAGCGTCCGTCCTTCAATCTCTGAGAGAGGCGGGGCTAACGGCCAACCTGGGTAAGTGCGCGTTTGGCCACCAAGAGACCCAGTATCTCGGCTTTATTATGGGTAATGGACGTGTGAAACCGGTGACCACCAAGGTCCAGGCCTTGGTGGATGCTCCGGTTCCACGAACCAAGGCTCAGGTGAGGTCACTCTTGGGGCTGGCAGGCTATTATCGCTGCTTTATCCCCGAGTTTGCCACCATTGTCAGCCCCTTGACTGACCTCACCAAGAAGAGCGCCCCAAATTTGGTAAAGTGGACAGGTCAGTGTCAGGGGGCGTTTGACTTGATTAAACAGCTTCTTTCCCAGGCCCCGGCGCTGATATCACCGGATTTCAACAGGGAATTCCTCCTCCAGACTGATGCTTCGGATGTTGGTCTGGGGGCGGTCTTGTCTCAGGAGGTAGATGGCGTGGAACACCCAGTGCTGTACCTTAGTAGGAAATTGCTCCCTAGGGAGCGGAACTACGCTGTCATAGAGAAGGAGTGCTTAGCCATTAAATGGGCTGTTGACTCTCTTCGTTATTACCTCCTGGGTCGGCCTTTCACTCTTGTCACGGACCATGCTCCTCTGAAGTGGTTGCACACGATGAGGGACACAAACGCGCGGATCACTCGGTGGAGTCTGGCGCTGCAACCCTTCAACTTTGTTGTGAAGCATCGTGCGGGTAAGGAACATCTAAACGCTGATTTTTTCTCTAGGGAGGGGGGTCAATTAGGGAACTTAGGGTTGGCCGAGTGTGCCTACGGCTCCACTCTTAGGGGGGGGATGTGTGACAGGAGTGAAAGGAGTCCCTCTTGTAATTCACCCTCCCGACTACTGGCAGCGCTGTGCACAGAGGGCCGAGACAGAGGAGAAAGGCTGAGTAATGGTTGGGGCAGAAGCCGCAGTGGTGGCGGCCATCTTAACTTGGGGCAGGACCTCATGGTTGAGCCCCATTATTGCAATCAGCTGTGCTGCGTTTGATGATTGTTGGGGTGGGGCTCGGCACTATTTAGGCTGTGGGGTTCTGCCATTTAGGTTGGCTGTGCTGGATTAACACCTGCAAGAGACGTGCTGGTTTGTTTGTTTTTCATTTATTTCTTTTCACCACTGAAGTCCTGTGTTTGCAGATCCTTGAAGAGCTGTGCGTTTGTTTTCCCTTGCTTTCCCTACCCCTTTGGATACCTGGGCGGATTTGCAGCACAGTTCCTTCTGCGCCTTTGGGTTTGTGAAGCCTCAGGAGGGAGCTGGGGCAGCAGCTGGAGGACACCGGTTGCCACCGCGTGGATGAACCACGTGAATGTTTTGTTTTAACTTTTGCGTCTCTGTGTAGTGCGGGACTGTTCTATTTACTGTTTTTATTTCAACCCTTGATTACTATTGCTAGTATTCAAGGGGGTTTCTTATTTTTGTTTGTGCAATACGGAATATTAATAAAACCCTGCCCAGCCCTGCCTTGCTGGTGCGCAGGTTGTACCTCACTGGCTGCCTGTCTCCGTCACTTCCTTCCATAACCCACCACAGGGCCATATAAGAACGATAAATACTGTAACTGATTAGAAGGCCTTCTTTGTTGTTCTCCAAGTTGCTGCAGTTACAGTGTATAACGAGTTACTGTAAATGAGACATATTTAATTAAGTAAACATTTATTTAAATGTTTTTGGAATTAAAAGTATAAATACAAAACTGTGACTTTTTTGTAAAAGTGCTGTGAAAAAATCCCCGAATTTAATACCAGCCCAAATGTTCCATTATACGGTATATATTAACTTAAAACAAATCTTTATGCCGACACCTACCGCAAGTACCACAGAGGAGAGGAAGGGGGTGCGGCCCAAAGAGTTTGAGAACCACTGCCTTGGTGTGCAATGAATCAGCATGAGTGATTCATTCCATCAAAAATATGTTTTAAGGTTTTGGCCCGCCTACTATAACATTAACTAGGAGGGAGGGAAGGGGTTTATACCCAAAACATGTGAGGCTGCGTGTCCCGCACACTACATCCTGTATGATGTTTTCAATGAAAGTTGGTGAGCTGTGTGGACTCCCTGATTTGAGATTTTCACCTGCACTGCTGACATACCCAGCCATGCAAGAGGCTTGCTTTCAAAGGGTTAACTACAGTTTTAAAACACATGCTCGCGTTATAAACATGGAACACACCAACTTACTCATTTATTCTTTCTTTCTAATATGAATATATTACCCTTTGACAAAAGTATAGGAGTCAATGAAATGCTTTGAAAGTATGGCTTACTGTTCTCTTTATGATCTTACCCTAATAAAACATTTGACTAAACAAACAATGTAATAGAGCCTGATTTACAGTAATCACAGAAAACACTTGCTGTTCTTCAAGCAGGGTCTGTACACAAGAGCCCCAGTTGTAGCTGTAATTGGTATGTATAGTTTTAAGTTTTCACTCATAGTTGAAATTACTGCCTGAACATGAGGGTGGGGTGTGTGTGCCTGACATCATAAAGATTACAAAGCTCTGTTCAAAACTGGAATCACTTACACAAGAAGCTGTGTGGTCCAGTGGTTAATGAAAAGGGCTTGTAACCAGGAGGCCCCCGGTTCAAATCCCCCTCAGCCACTGACTCATTGTGTGACCCTGAGCAAGTCACTTAACCTCCTTGTGCTCCCCCTCTCGGGTGAGACGTTGTTGTAAGTGACTCTGCAGCTCCTGCATCGTTCACACACCCTAGTCTCTGTAAGTTAAAAGTTGCTCAGAACTGGTTTAAAACCTAGTATAGGGTAATAAAAATAGAGTAATCCAAGTGTTTGCTGTTATTGGCTAAGTGTGGGATGTTGGCAGTGTGTGAGTGGCTGTATGTTAATAAGTGATTAACATAAATGATCAGAAATCCTTTGTGATTATCAGTGCTGTTGAGGGTAACCCATTTTATAAATATATATTATTTTACGTATCTTTTTATATGACATTGTCTTTTATTTTCTTATTCTTTTTACAATATTTTTTTGTAATTACTGTTTTTTGTAAGTCTGTGTGAAGCGCCTTGAACCTCTTGGTAGGAAAGGCGCTCAACAAATAAAGTTGTTTATTATTATTATTATTATTATTATTATTATTATTATTATTATTATTATTATTATTATTATTATTACTGTCATGTGGTGTTGAGTTTGGGGGGGATACATCTATAATGAGTGCTTTTTGCATATGACCCCTCCCATGTGTATGATGGGTGTGACCCCTCCCATGTGTATGATGGGTGTGACCCCTCCCATGTGTATGATGGGTATGACCCCTCCCATGTGTATGATGGGTATGACCCCTCCCATGTGTATGATGGGTATGACCCCTCCCATGTGTATGATGGGTATGACCCCTCCCATGTGTATGATGGGTATGACCCCTCCCATGTGTATGATGGGTATGACCCCTCCCATGTGTATGATGGGTATGACCCCTCCCATGTGTATGATGGGTATGACCCCTCCCATGTGTATGATGCGTTTGACCAACATGCCCTTTTGTTTTGAAGAAGTGTTTTGTTTAAATCTTGTTTTATTATTTAATAAAGCACTGAGCACCGTAGCGTCTCAGTTTGCTCTGCCAGTACTACTGTGTTGTGGTTTCATTTCCCTGGTCTGACGTCACCCTACAGCCATCCAACTCACAATGAGTATTTGATAAATAAATACCACAACATTGTGTAACGGGCAGTGTTGTGTGATACACTGCCATTACAGATTCTGTCCCCAGCTGCTGAGCTTAAAGCTATGAATGCAGACGAGCCCAGCTTTTGCATTGAGGTTAAGACGCTCTTATCTGTCATGCACGTCCATTCGTTACATACTGTCTCAAATATCCTGTTTTGAAAGAGACACATGATATCGGTTTCTGCTAAGGAAAGTTCTGTTTCCTTGCTTTCCTCTCAGGACATTTTCATTTCCTTTTACTGCAGCGGGGTCAAAAGCATGTTGCTGGCTGCAAAGCATTTGGCTCAATAGGGGATGCAGCTGGTTAATGACAGGAAAGAACGTTTACGGGTCCGTTTCATTCTGAAAGTGAAACGAGCAGCAAGTGCAACAAGTTTTACAATTAAAACACATTTGCTCTAGCATGTTTCCTCAAAACTGCAAAACAGCATGACCTTTGACAATACCTAAAAGCATGACTTGCAAACAGAGATCTCTTTAACCAAGTGTAGTACCACTCGGGTAAGCAGTGCTTATATCCTGTTGTCTCGTCCACGGGTCTCTGTGCTGTCTGTAGTGTGCCATGCCTAACCTGACATGCCCTGTTACACTGGGAAGCTGCACAAAACACTGCTTTCCTTGCCATCATCTTCATGTTTCTCCAGCCGTAGAGCTAGGCTATATGAGTGATGTCATTTTGGAAGTCTGCTGTTGAAGCTGGCAGGGGGTTCAGAAATGCAACACGAGGGGGTTGCTTCCCCTGCCAGTGTACAAACACCTGGAATAAAAGCATATTCCAGAAAAACAGAAGAGTCTTTCCTTCACAGAATTAGGCTCTGCGTCAAGAAGGTAGCGCTTATTGATTTATTTAGTCTGTTTAAAGAGTTTTGAATGCATGTCGCTGTTCTTGCTGCTGATAAAGAAACCAACAACAATCTGTTTTATTCGTATCGAGTCTTTTTAATCAATCTTCAAATTCAAACTTTGTGAGAAAGGGTCAATGATACTGCTTAGAGGCACAAATTAATAACCTTGTTTTGTATTTGTGATGACATTATTAAAGTACATTTTATTGCATACATTATTATCTTTGCTTGACAAATAAGTGGCTTTTGCATAAAAGTGACATCAAACCTTACAATACAACTCATAGAATTAGTATAAATTGCATATTCTGTAGACTCAAGTAAACATTCTTGATTTTTGGTCAAATTCATTGACTCTAAACAGTCCTTAATTACATACGGTAGAACCTCAGAGTTAGGAACACCAAACTTACAAACTGACTACAGTCACTCACCCATGTGTGCAATGCAACCACATAGGAGCTACTATAAGCGGCGTGCTGGTCATGGAGAAGGCACAATTACTGTACCAACAAATGCATCCAGAAAGGTGAGGCAGATTTCAAAGCAAGTCGGACAATTTTACAAGGAACATTTAGTTTTAAACAAAGCGCAGTTCCTTTTCCATGCCAAAGGAGGCCGAATGTCTGAGCAAGCTGCAGGAATGCATTTTGTTTAAAATAAAATAAAAGCAAGCGCTACGTTAACCCGGGTTTTCCTGGATGTTTAAATCTGTGTTTTTGCTACAGTTCCAATTTCCATAGTAACTGAAATTTAGCCTTTGTATCATTCTCCAGATTGAGGGTGTAGATAGCAGGTGTACATATTAAACCATTGAAAACTCATTTTCAGAGTTACAGTCTTTTCAGACTTACGATCAACCTCCATTCCCAAGGTGTTCAGAACTCAGAGGTTCTACTGTGATTATATAAAAAAGAAAAACTTAAAATCATAATTAATAAAATCATTACCAAAAAATATTTTTTCAAAAGGCATTACCAAGTAGAAATGTAAAAAAAAAAAAACATTACTTTTTTCTTTAAAAAACAGCTACATAAAGGAGATAATAAATATAAAAAAAATATTTTAATTGCGTATAGTCGAATAACAGTACATTCAAATGTTTTTTTCCGTGAGAATTTGGCCAAGATGGCATTTCATAATGTAAAATCCTTTACTGCATATCTTCTCATCAGAGTCCCCAGTGTACCCTTCAGTAAAGGCACTCTTGTGTTAGTGTCAGGTGGTTTGAATCCTGGTCGCGCTGAGTTGTAGATCTTGGCTGGAGGCCCAGATGGAGCACTGCATTGGTCTCTGAATAACACAGCCAACTGGTTTTTTTTTTAATACCACAGGGAGTATATGGGGATTTCCAACTAACGTTATTGCAATGCAGCGGTTTTAAAATAACTTTGTAACAATTAGGAAGTGACTCAGGACAAAGTGGATGCCTCTATTCACCCTCAGTGAGAACTGTTTCCACTTGTAATATTCAGCCAGAATGTGGCTGGGTGTGTTCGTTTTTTTATATATATATTGGAGTTCCATGTCATGATAGTTCTGTTGGCAGCCACTGGCTGACTTGGAGACAGTAGTCTTCTGTTCTAAAAGTTTGTGTATGCTCCCTCTTTCCCCTCCCCAAACTGTGTGCTCTGATACTGCAGACTAAAGTCATAGAGATTATTTCCGGATCTCTCCACACTACCTTCACAAAAAACCCTATCTGCTCCTCTCATGTAGCCATTGATCTGCTGTCAAGTGCGCCATGAAGATCTGCTCTGCTTCGTTTATTGTACTCGCACAGTAGTGTATACGGGTTCATTATTCAATCATTATGTGCTTCAAGATGTCTTTCCTCATTCATTATTAAGGTGCAATTCAGTGGGCTTTTTTTAGGTTACTTGAATTCTGTTTTCTTTGTATTCACTCACAAGAAACCTTTCTCCCTGTGTAAATTCCTTCAGGACTGTAAGTGCTTCATTATAGAGAACATTGAACATTCTTCAAAGGAAACTTGATTAACTGGCAAACTGTGATCATTTCTGTACAGCACACTATGTATTGCCAGACCTTCAATGCAGCTTCAGCACATAAGGAATCCGATATGAAGTTGTACAGCTGTAGTGTCTTCACATTACACTGAAAATACAGTACATTCATACTACTAATATAAAATATATTATTTCCATTCATTTCAAAAGATCAGTTGTTTGTAACTGCAAAGCTGATCTTAAAGGTATAGAAATGAAATCACTGAGAAGTTAATTTCTTCTGTTTGCATTGTCAGTGAAAATACATGCAGTGATTGTCATGACTACTGTTTTGATTTACTGCATAAATCCAGCAGATCTGGGAGCCTGTGAACACCTGCCTGACCTTTAAAGGGAATCATTAGTTCCTAAAACTGCCTAGCTACGGTATACACTGTTCCCCTGGGCAAGGACACTGTATAAGAGCATTCGTTACTGCCAGCAAAGCACAGCAGAGAAGACCTGTTTTTCATTTCTGCAAAGCCCAGTGACAATGTGCAAAAATGATGCAGAGGAAGCCATACTTGCAACAAAAGGTTATAAAAAATGAATTTCAATCTGCCCAGAACGTACTTTTTTTTTTTTTTCTTAAATCATACTTGATTTCTTTCTCCCCAGTTTGTGGCTTTTCCATATTTTAGTGCAATTACTGCAGGCTCTATGAATTATAAATGACAGGCAGAGTTTCACTGGCTCACATATACATCAGAGATAGAAACTCAAACATGTCCAGCTCCCAGGCCTGGCTTTCACAGCTCCTATTGTTTAGATATGCTATAGTAAAGACTGTGCTTATCCCAGTCACTGGCGCCTCAGGAGTTGCTTGTGCACCTAAAGGGGGGGAAACGTTTTTTAACTTGGTTTTAACTTCTCAAACTCCTGACTCCTGATCATTTTAAATAATAGATAAATAATAGAACTTAAATGGTGGGGATTTTTGAAACTCTGAACTGAGCGTAGGACTGGGATTCTAACCCTGAGCATTCACTTCAGTGAGCTGCCATTTGATTCCCTACTAATCAAATCTCGTAGAAAAAACAGGCTTTCTTCCATGATAAAGAGAGGGAGCTGGGAAAAACAGTCTGATTAGCAATAGGCCACAAAAGACTTGTAGACTTTCTGTGAAATTTAACAATGATGAAACCGGTACAGTAAAAAAAAAATGAACATAGCTACAGAGTCATTTATACATCGGAGCTGGCCAGAACAAAGTCATCCATTGTATGCAAGATGCAGACGTTAAATTGTTACAGAGAAATTTCAAAGACTTTTGCATTATTTCTAAAACTGTCATTTTTAAATGGTGATACTTCAGAGATTACTCTGGCTTTTACCAGTTCTGTAAACAGCACACTTAAAGGCATAAAGGTAACACGATCACGCATATAAAATAATTTCTTAAAAAAATAACTCTGTGTCACAAATTACCTTCTTGAAGACGTCACAAAAAAGCAAGGTTCATAAAAATATACAATTCCTCTTTGGGAATTTGAATAACATGTTTGCATTGCCACCAAAATGCACATCACTTGGTCAAGTTTACCCAATGCACTTGTTTTTCTTCAATTTTCTCTTCCAAACATTTGAGTAGAACGGGGTCTACTTTAGGATCAAACTTGTTCGCAAACCAATGGCCAAAATTAATGAGCCAATGAAGTTCTGCTGCCCCGTAGATACAGATGCTGCGAATGTGGGTTCCAGTGCAGGGAGGGTAATGGGTGCCCTCAAGGTAGCTCCACTTCACAAGTCGTGTCTTACTCTTCAAGTCTGTGAAGTCAGGATCGGACCTTGGAATCTCCCCTGGTACCTCAGGGACTCGCACCAGGGTAGCCCAGAAATGCTCATCAGGAGAATACGTGTCCGCAGACCAGGCCAAAAAGTCTTTCACTAACTGGCTCCCATTAATGTGCAGAATAAACTTGCGGCTCAAGACAAAGTAGGCACTTCCGCAAAACATTTCGATGTTGTGGGGTGGATGGTCCTTGATCTCCTTGGTTTTAAAAGGCAGCTTCTGGTATTCGTAAGGTGCATCGCGAAGCTCATAGCGGTAAGTGAAGCGTTGCTTTTTCAAGCTGCTAGGTCTGCTTGATTCCAGCATGTTGGCCCCATTCAGTTTCTTTAACTCCGACATGAGCTCGAAGTTGGGCTTGAGTGGAAAGTCCTGGCCGCACAGATTGATGACGTACTTCCACTGGACTGGGGAGCTGAGGAGGTCTGACAGACAGTTGAGATCGGCCTGAAGCCTTGAAATATGAGCGTACTGCACCGATTCCAGTCTGGATGCAATAAAGACATTTGGGAAACATTTGACTACATTTTGGACAGCAGCTTTGAAGCTTTGGGAGGATTTCTGATCGTAGTGGATGCAGTAGACATTCTGAGGCATGTAGATTGTATGCAGGAGTCTTTCAAACATTCCTGAGTGTTTGTGCACAACCAGAGAGTAGGCCAACGGAAACTGGCGCTCTTCATCTGAAACCGATTTCTCAGAATATTGTCGCAACTTAATATATCTTTGGCAGTCAGCCGTCATGTCCCTGACATCGTCATCCTCCAAATCAATAATCACTTTCCTTCTAATCTCCAGAGACTTGCCGATCTCCACTGGATCTGCATCATAGATGGCAGTGCAGTTGACGTTTTGATTTAATTCACTGAATTTGAAAGAACTGGAGCTCCTCCAATAAGGCTCCACAAAAAAGCGTTTCGGTGACACAGTTTCAGAAAGGATTTTTAAAACTCCCAGAATTAAAAGCACAATAAAAAACAGTTTATATTGAAAGGCACATCGCTTTATCTTCATTCTGTGAGAAAAAAAGAACACCAGTGAGTTGGCTAAAAATGTCATTAAACAACATGTTTGTTTGCTTGTTTTTTTTTTAACAAACTCTGTTTTTTCTACTGTAGCATCATATATAAGCAACAATTATGAATAGCAAGTTTTCTGTTGTTAATAACGGTCCGGTCTTTATTTCAATAAAATAACAGAATTAAAGAAACAATAAACATGACACATAAATACCCAAGTGCAATAGCTGCACAGCTGAAATCTAAAATCTAAATACGGATCTTATCTTTTCAGTCTGTGCTGAATCGATTCTCAGGAGTGCCCAAGTTTGCTGGAGCCAGCCTCTGTCAAGCCTGTTGGCTCGATGCCTGACTCTGCTGGCTGGAAACAGTGTGCCCCACCTTTTCACAGTAGCTCCTACTGGCCAGGCAGGGCTGGTAGTTTGCGTGAGCTGCTGTCAAGTTCCTTATTGTAAAGAGGTGATAGGCTTGAAGGTGGGAGCAGAGGACACCCACTGACCTGAGATGAACTGGGGAGTTACTGTGGTGAGGGAACAAGGGTAAAATAACTGGATCTAAATTAAAGGAGAAAAGTGGCATTTTATGTTAAGGTCTAACGCATTTGATGCATTCTACTTGTTATACTGGCCTATTTTCTTGTTAAATGCTTCCCTTAAGAATGCCACATAGTCCAGCAAGTGGTTTGTGCCAATACCATTAATAAAACAATGTTTTAACTGTACAGTATACTTGGTTCCAATTGCAATATACCATACATTCCTAATGGCTTTCTTAATGGAATTAATTCATGATAAATTACACACTTCTTCAAAGGTAGAAGCAATGCATTTGTTTGCTTTTCAGACAAGAATGATGTTATGTGACAGAATGTGAAAGAAAGCATGAGGTGTGTAATTAAAAATGCAGTTCTCATGAACGTGAAAGAAACAAAACAGTACCCAACTGCACCATACAAACCACTAAAGCTTTATTTTGCAAGATGGGGAATGGTACACTTTCATTTTTTACAAACCTGGTAAAATACATTGCAAAGTAATGAATGCAAAAATGCATTTTACAAAGTGGTCAATTAAAACAGTTTGTTGTTTTTTTCTGACACGAGTTTACAGCTTTTCTTTTTGCTGCTGCTTTGTGCTGCTAAGATATACATTTCAAAAGTTCTGGGAAAATCCTGTCCTTACTTTATGATACTAACTCTAGGAAGACATTTTAATTATGGTTCTGCTATCTTTATCTTTATAGTGACTTTGGAAAAGTGTGAGTAAAAACAGTCCTTTGTTTTTCTATTTGAATGTTGCAGCTTTGCGCTCACCCCCTAGCACGGGAAAGCACCGTGCTGTGCCTCATACAGAATGGCAGCACATTATGCAGCACATCACAACCTTGCCTACACTCCGACAACAACGGTACCGTTCGATACAGTATAGCAGCCTTGCTTCCCGTGGCTCCTAACACAAATACACACAAACATACTTTTTTAGTATAACGCTTTTATTATTATTATTATTATTATTATTATTATTATTATTATTATTATTATTATTATTATTATTATTCTTTTTATTATCGGAGACGTTTACGCCTTTTGAGTTATTACCATAACAAGAGTAAATACAGTTTGCCTAAAAACTTTATATCAGCGTAATATTTAGCATACTTTTATTATTTAACTATATTGAAAACATGTAGCATGCAGCCGTGTAAAACCTATTTGGATAATATGTTTAAACATATAATAGATCTCTATTCTAAACATTGAATAGAGTTAAGTCTGAAATATAACCACGTTGATTTGTGGTATATCAGCTTTTTTTTCCAAATGACACTTTCTAAATTTTATATATAATAATAATCATCGTTTCGTGATTCATGTAACTACCAGTACATCGTCTAAAACGGCATCAGTACTGATCCACATGAAAAGGAAAATAAAGTTAAAATACTTACAGTTATTATAGCGGGCACAGTATGAATACGAAAGTGAAGAACGCTATTTCAAGTAACTCGTGCAGTTCATTAAGATCCAAATGACAAAAAACTTTCTCCGAGGGCGATTAAGATTGCCGAATCAAGACTGACGAAGAAGAAATATTACAGTATGTTCATTTTATACATAGAAGGAGGTGACGCGCACGGAATGGGTGGGGCAAGAGAGTATGTGAAATTAACACAGCTGCTGATTTTAGTCCTGCTCCTGTAGAAAACAATAACGATCAATACATGTAGGCTAGAAAGCGTTTATACTTTGTTTAGCTTGTGCGACGCTAAACAGTTAACAGTATAATTTACAGCTACAATTGAATGTGTGGCAATGGTTACCACTATATTTGTAATCTATACAATTAAATGCAATGTAAATTACAATTCCACTCCACTTCCTCCTCACCTCATGGTTTGAAATTTAGGTTTCATACAGAAGGGTAAGTTGCATAGGCAGGGTTTTCCCTGGCTTTTATATCTGTAGTCATTAGTTAAGACAAATCCAGTACGATTATAAGATAATTCCCTATGAGCAGTTTAAACATCAAAATGTGCCTCCCTGCCAGTAACTTCCACACTCTTTTGTCTTATATTGTTTGAATGGTGGTAGGAAATGGCAATGAAGAAAGCTTATTGAGAACATCATGTTAAATATATATCCAGACAGCTACTAGTTTCACATTACTACAGGATAGTTTTTTTGTAGTGGTTACAGTAAATACTGTAATAAGTTCTGAAACCTTTTTTGTTTGACAAATGTTAAAGAAAAGCTGTACTGCAGTGGAAGCAGGTGTGTAAAAATGAG
This sequence comes from Acipenser ruthenus, assembly GCF_902713425.1. Lineage (NCBI taxonomy): Eukaryota > Metazoa > Chordata > Actinopteri > Acipenseriformes > Acipenseridae > Acipenser > Acipenser ruthenus. The sequence continues at coordinate 8,268,805 of NC_081189.1, forward strand.
CCTGTGTCACACAGCCTGTCTCTCGCCACTCCAGTGAATGCCCATGTAGCTGTACATTAAATATGTATGTTGTTTTTACAAAAGACAAGCTTCTAGAATTTCCATGGACCCCAGTTTGAGAACCACTGCATTATACTACAAACATTTAGCATAGTAATTACTAGGTAACAGAAGAGTATCTGTAAGTTATTAATTACGCCATACTCCTTATCTAATGTCCAGTTAATATATAACAGGCAAAGACGACATGTGCAAAGGTAGTGCATTATGCTACAAAACAAGGTTGAGAAAAAATAATGGGTTGGAAAAACTGCCAGAACATTGGTGTAATATATTATTTGGACACCATAATCTTAAAACCTGTGGTTAGTATAAAAATATTTGGGCGTGACTTCTAACACATACAATATGTTTGCTCTAGATTACAATAGGAATGTTAATGAACTCAGAAAGAAGAACATATACCAAGATATAAAACCAAACTTGCTATCAGAACACTGTATTGCAAACCTGTTATTCCGTTTCCTGCCATTTCCCTGAAACATTTTGCTTTCAGTTGATAATTCAATTTTGTTTGCTTCCCTGGCAAAATTCATCCCATAGACATTCAAAACTAGACTTTGGTCGATCATGATCACATTGAAATAATCTTTATACATCCAAGAAGAATTCTGCCAGAGTGACATCAACCTCCATGGAGACAAGTGGGTCTTATCGAGAGCAGACTGTGTCAGAGTAGATAAGTAGGTCTTTCCTACAGCAAATTACATAAGACAAATACACATACGACAGGTCAAACTGGCACTATACTTTGTTCCATATAGTAACATGTACAGTAAGCATACCACAACACTTTTTGTCTTTGTTTGCTGTGTTGCATCACCATTAATCCACATGTAGTCTAGGAGCCCAAATGATTTGCAATGTATAAGAACACTTACCCACAATGTCCTGAAAGAAACTGGAAGTAATTTAATACATTGAGTTTAAAACTGAGGGCTTTGACATTACATTGCAGCCTAAACCAGTTAACCCCCTCTGCAGCATTAAACTATAATGCAATAGCTGAACTATTTAATATATGACCAGGTTTAGTCACTTCTCACATGCTTTAGTTTCCTTTTTACCCTTTGACCTCTCTGTCCATCAAGTAAGTAAACTAATACTTTGTAAGACGCTATGGTCTGTATCTATGGACATTTATGTTCTGTTGGAAGCTACTACTGTACCCTATGGCGTTATTTCATGCCCTTATGAAATTCCCCAATTGACAAGTGAACCACTGCATGTCTATGTACTGTATCCATTAGAATAATTTTAAAAACACTCACACACTAAATGTTTAAATATATTTTAATAGCAATAGCTATGTTTTTTACACAGATAAAAACTGAAATTCTTGCAAACAAGCTTGACTGCCCGAAAACCTACATGGCTCTTTGATAATTATACAAAATAGAGTTCAATGTACAGTCTCCAGGCAATGCAAAATGTAACTAAACATAAACAACCCCCTCCACTGTATTCTTACAATCAACCACTTAAGCGGAAATGAAATGAACTCTGTTAGAAAGCAAAGTCCTCACATTCCATAAAGAGAATCCAATGTTGATCCATAATGTGGCATGGGAGGAACTCATCATTACTTATTAAGAGAATCTCATTAAGTTTCAGGAAATTGCTGGTGTTCGTCTGAAAAGCTGTTTCTGTTGAAAAAAAGGCAGTTATTTTAGCTGCACTTATTCAATCAATTAATCTGGTAAAGTAAATAATTACGTTGCATACAGATGACCATAAATTGAGTGCACTTGCTTCAGTGTTAATGAGCCTGAAACGGTCTTTGTTTTGTTAGAAAATAATAGCAAATAATCATGTTAATTATAATGGCTACAGCAATATCAAACACAGCACAATCCTGGCCATGGTAAATATGTATCTATCAACTATCATTAAAGAAGCATAAACTAGAAGCGAGTTTGTGTAATGGAATTACTACACTGTTCAAGATTTATTTCAGATGGATTTAAACTAATCGTGGGCTAGCTTGAGAAAAATCAGGGTGTCAAAGAAAGGTAGGCTACTTTCTAAAGAATGATGTTTAGGGCTACTTTAGGTAGAGATGCAAGGGGAAGGGGAACATTTGAATTTGCCAGAGTTGGCATAAAAAAAATATCAAGTTGGCATTTAAATTAGTTTTATGAGATATTAACAGTTAAAATAGTAGATTTATAATGGAGAAACACTTATGTTGCACTTTGGCAAGCTGCATCTGTACCGACCTGCACAGACAGCTGGTTTAGGCAAAGGTGCCGACATTGTTTTTGGCTGTAAGGATGGAAGAGCCTTTTCTGTTGTAATCACTGGATCTACAATACTAAAATACTTTGATAGTTCCTTTCCTTTGTAAGTAACCTGAAAAAAGACACCCAGAAACCAGGTCATTACCGAACACACAAGCCACCAGTAAAGTCAAAATATTAGTTTACAAATAATTAAAAAAAAGAACATGCTGGTTAAGGTTACAACAACCTTTTTCAGTAAACTATGATGTCACTGCTCATTTTAGACTATATATTTTTATCACTTCTTTAAAAGCATAACCTTTTGCCAAAACGCCCTGTCAATAAGCAAGTATTTAATCTCTTCTCTTGTTTAATTTTAATATTTATGGAACCACTGCTTCTCGACTACAAAGTGTACAGCAAACAGTTTATAAAACTGAAAAAAAAAAGTTGTAATGTGCTGGCATTCAGTTTTATGAGGAAAGCAGAAGCGGGTCAGCAGAGTTCAAAGGTAACACTGTCATAAGATTGTATTTATATCTGTACCTTGCTCCATGCAAATGTTGAGCTGAAAGGGATGTCATTGCCAAAAAGTGTTTTAATCCATTGCACAGGACTGTGAAAGACACTTCCATTGCCAACCTTAATGCTTCCATCATTCAGAAGTGCAGCTTTATAACAAGAGCCCTAAAAATCAAAGATGTACATATACATGAAACAAATCATGGAAGCGCTATAGTCATTAGATAAAAACATAAGACAAAAATACAACACTGAAATCTACATGAAAAAACATAATATTTCCAACTACAGTAAGGTACTGTATAATCACATTTGCAATTTTATAGTAGATATTCCTCCTTAATTGATTGTCAAGGTCCTTGGTTTTCACCAGAGTAACATATTTAAACCAATTAGTTTTTTCATTGAATCATCAATAAAACTAGGTAACTGTGCAACAGGTTGTGTATGATTTGTTACTCAGAATGCAACTGCTCTATGATATGTGGATGCCTGCTTGAACTGCAACTCTGGCAGTTGTTTTTTCCTGCTCAGTCCGGTGACAGACTCATAGTAATCTTATCTTGTTCCAGGCTTTACATGTACAGCACGAATACAATGAAAACACTGTATTTGTAAAACTCAAGTTAGGAATGTTTTTTTGATTCTATATTAATGGTTTAATCGAAGTATTACAGAGGATGTATATGAGAGGCTTGAATCCAAAAATATGTGTTTCCCTATTGTGCATGGTTATAACATTAAGTGGAGAATTGCACAACCACCAGGTTGTATGATGTTTTGATGAACCCAAAGTCTACAGATACACATCTACTTCAGCAAACTGAGAACTGTAATTGCAAATTACAACTAATTTTAATAAGAGTCCCTGTATCTCTGGAAATACAACACAACTTCTTTAATGTACTAAGCCTGCAACGCCCCCCACCCCCTCCCCGTTTTATCATGATCTTTGGTTATAATGGTCATATTGTGTGTCCCCAGAGAACCGCATTATAGCGAGGGAGCACTGCATTTGTTATAGCATATAAATCTGATGTTATTTTCAACGGATGACATTATGAAGGATTTATATACTGTAAAAATTACTAATTGTTAAATTCCTTAATGATTAGAATATTAAATCTAGTCATACACATCTAGCTACCTATCCCCCTTACAGATGAGACTCACAAATGGTGTTCCATAGCATTCCTTATTCAGTTTTATAAAAATGAAAGACTCCCCCCCCCCCCCCCCAACAAAAATAACAAGTGCATTTTTGCCTACAGAATTACCTGTAGGTTAACTTGTAAAACGTCTTCCCCAGGCTTGATGACTCCGAGTCTGATAAGATGAATTAACTGTTGTTTTTTCCTTTTTTCTTCCTCTGTGTCTCCTTGCTGTAGCGGGGTATCTGGTTGACTGGTGTTACTCTTGCTAGCACCCTGATCCTGGACTAAAGACTGAATAACTTGTATATGTGCAGTGCTTTTCTGACTAATATTATTCTCAGTAGCAGTTTGTAGTACAACTGGAACTGCTGTGCTGGACTGTGGTCTGCTTTGTTGACTACCTCCTTGACAAATTAAGCCTGCTTGAGCTTTCTCCTGAGAATAACTGGACAGAGGCATATCATGAATGTTACTGTTGTCTTCCTTTGTATTTTGTAGGGTTGTTTGTATATTTGGTCTGTATTGGTTGTTATTGATACTTTTATTTTTTTTCTGATCAGATGAGCTTGTGATATGTTCAGACAAAATTGTCTGAGAATTGAATTTGGGGTATGAGTGCTCAATTTGTAAGTGTCTACTGATAAAATCAGCAGAAAACGGTGGTCTTGATATGCAGCTGGGTTCAGACCCAGCAATGTCACAATCAGTTGCATGGTATGATTTTATTCCATGAGTAGCTGTTTCACTGCTTGCTGAAGATAAGGTTTCTGCTAACTCACTTGAGGCCTGTGATCCAGAGTCTGGGCTAGATGGCATTGAAAAGCAATGGCCCTCCAGGATGTGCGTCCTGTCCTGATGAGGACTAGAGGCTGTGCTTGTAGAAGCAGTCTCCTCAGAGGCAACCTCTACAAGACTCCTTGCTCCCTCCACTCTTCCTTTCAATACAATAGGATCTTGGTGGCAGCCGGCAGTAATATCTGTTACAGTTGCATTTTCACTGGCTTGGGTTAAGCGTATGGTTTGGGTTATGTTGCTCTGCATATTAAAAAGGGTGTTTCTTTGGGTCTGTATGTTCTGCTTTAGTTCATCCTGTTTCTGCAGCACCTTTAAAAGCCTTTTTTGTCGGTTGGCCAGTGATGTCAGACGCTGTCTTAAAATTCCTTGCTTGAATGAATCTGATGATATCCTACAAAAATAAATAATAACAATGATAAAAGAGCAACTTGTCATTTCATACCCATGTGGCCTCTATACAGTTCTCAAAATGTCATCTAAGTACAGGTGGTACACTAAGAAAACACACACCACTAATGTGTAAAGGTAGTAAAAAAAAAAAAGTATAATTTATTGTAATAATAAAATACAAACAGAGCAGCTAGCTCTGGTCTCAGTAGGATGTACACCTGAGCCCCAGATGCTGGCTTGGGTCATCATTTATACCTGAGAGAGCTTTATCTCAAATTACAAGACATGCACAGCATTTCAAATACAAGGCATTTCCATATATAGTTATTCATAAGTAGTTTAATTAATGTGTACATATGTGACTCTCAGAAATGTGTTCATATTAAGCAGATAATATGCAGATAAGCAGATTATATACCGTGTTATATATTACGTACAGTGTAACCATTAACCTATCCCCCTACAACACCAACAAATAGATCTGATCTATTTGTTTTTTCTTACTGATGTATTACTTAGATCCACTTGGGGCAGAGTGTGTACCAGCTGTACCTAGCTAGATGACATAAAGTTCTAAGTTTAAAAAAAAAAAAAAGTCAGAAGGTTGTGATAGCTGATGTGATCTAAACAAGAAGAATATTTTAAGATAACTGTTATATTTCTGACCCTTTCTCTTTAAGGTTTGTGTTTTCCTAATTAGATGTACTGTTTGACACACGTCAAAGTTGTTTTGTCAAATGTATTTGCTAAGAAACGTTAGCATTGCTAAAATCAGTATAAAGGTGCTTTTGTTTGCATAGGATATCACTAAAGATACTTCTGGATTCCACTCCCCCCAATCTATCATCTGCATTTCTAAATTGTCAAACTGTTTAGTTAGTATTATGTTGACTGTGGACAAATATGTATGACCCATATGCAGTGTAACACTGAAACTAGTGTGGTACCATAGTAATGCAATTGATTATCAGTGTGTATTTAAATGGTAACAACCAGACACATCGAGAGTATGAGGAAATTCAAGTTTTTTGTTGATACAAAAAAAAAAAAAGTGTGATGTTATAATAGTGAGGTAGACTGCTGTCTCCAAGTACACCCAATGCTTTATGTTGTTATACCTATTATATGACAAGTGCTTTGGTCTTTACTTGTTTTAAGTGCCTGGATTTTTATTGAAAAAAAAGTGATTAGGTGACATTTCTTCTTAGTTTGATTTTAAAAAGAATCATTGAAGCTGGCAAACAAGTGCTTAATTATGCCCTCCTTAATTATGTAAAAACTATCTTGAAAATGGTATGGTTCACAACATAACATGACACACAGTGAAACACTTTAATATAGGCCACCTCTCATAGAACAGACACCGGTATATAGTGACAACCGTTAGGATTTTAAAGTACAGCAGACACACATTTCTCATTTGAAATAACCTGCACTGTATATAAGGGCCACCTGTCTCTAAAACACTTTTAGAGGTTGTTATACAATATTCAGTTTGGCAGTGTGTAAATATTTGCAAATATGTTTTGGAGTCTGTATGTAAATGGCAGTTCTTTTTGCATATTGTTCACCTGCAGGTCTCATTTTTAGCTATTCAAATCTACAAAAGATCTAGAAAAGATACAAGGTTAACAGGAATCATAGTTATATTGGTATTTTACAGTACTGTCCATATTTAGAAACAGTAGGTGGCTTGGACTTATCCTTTACCTGTACTTTTTTGCAAGATCATCCTTTTCTGCTTTTTGCTTGATAAGCACTTCATTTAGAACAACTTGCATCTGCAAAAATTGTTCACGGTACTTGCCTACACCAACAAAATAATTTAAGAACATATTAAAGAATATTGTTATATAAAATACACACATAAATCCGTTACCTAAAATTAGCTTATGTTATAGTGAAAACAAACTCGAAATTTGTGTTTTTGTGAACTACAAATATGGCCAGACGTTAAAATAATGGGACAAAGACCCATTATATTTTACTGTACAAGTGAATACACATATATACAAACATAAAAGACAATTACTCAAAGTGCACTCTACAGCAGAAACTTTATAGAGAAAAAGTCATGACCTCAATTTGGCAACCCATTAGGTTAGAACTCAATGCCACTGTCAGTTAGCAAATATGAATATATGAGGCTTTGACAGTGTGGTGATGGCAGCTGTGTAAAACAACTGCCACTAAATGGTTAGTTCTTCTTTCATGATACCCACAATCAAACTGAGAGAATCACAGAATTCAGTTGTGTGCTGAGTATGATGCTAGTATCTTGAATAATTACTATAGGTCTTTATTGTCTGGAAACCAAAAAGTCACATCACCCCAATATGGCAGCCATTTGAAGTAACTTACATTTTTCCAGAGTTTTCATTAATGCACTCAAAGTCCCAGTAGTTACTGTAGATAAAAGAGCCAGGCTAATGGCAAAGTGAGAACCTTTCTTAATTTATAAAATATTTTACAGCAATATATATATATATATATATATATATATATATATATATAATTTTCTATATATATATATCTATATATCTATCTATATATATATATATATATATATATATATAGATATATATATATATATAGATATATATATACCTGTATCTTCCAGTTCCTTAAATTCCCATTGTGACATTTTCTTCTGTTTGTCTTCTACATCATCTAAAAGTGTTGTAATGGTTTCATCCTGTGAACAGCAAAAATATTACATAAATAAAACATTAACACTTAAATATGATTTATTTATATATATATATATATATATATATATATATATATATATATATATATATATATATATATATATATATATATATATATAAATAAATACAGTGCCTTGCGAAAGTATTCGGCCCCCTTGAACTTTGCGACCTTTTGCCACATTTCAGGCTTCAAACATAAAGATATGAAACTGTAATTTTTTGTGAAGAATCAACAACAAGTGGGACACAATCATGAAGTGGAACGAAATTTATTGGATATTTCAAACTTTTTTAACAAATAAAAAACTGAAAAATTGGGCGTGCAAAATTATTCAGCCCCCTTAAGTTAATACTTTGTAGCGCCACCTTTTGCTGCGATTACAGCTGTAAGTCGCTTGGGGTATGTCTCTATCAGTTTTGCACATCGAGAGACTGAAATTTTTGCCCATTCCTCCTTGCAAAACAGCTCGAGCTCAGTGAGGTTGGATGGAGAGCATTTGTGAACAGCAGTTTTCAGTTCTTTCCACAGATTCTCGATTGGATTCAGGTCTGGACTTTGACTTGGCCATTCTAACACCTGGATATGTTTATTTGTGAACCATTCCATTGTAGATTTTGCTTTATGTTTTGGATCATTGTCTTGTTGGAAGACAAATCTCCGTCCCAGTCTCAGGTCTTTTGCAGACTCCATCAGGTTTTCTTCCAGAATGGTCCTGTATTTGGCTCCATCCATCTTCCCATCAATTTTAACCATCTTCCCTGTCCCTGCTGAAGAAAAGCAGGCCCAAACCATGATGCTGCCACCACCATGTTTGACAGTGGGGATGGTGTGTTCAGGGTGATGAGCTGTGTTGCTTTTACGCCAAACATAACGTTTTGCATTGTTGCCAAAAAGTTCGATTTTGGTTTCATCTGACCAGAGCACCTTCTTCCACATGTTTGGTGTGTCTCCCAGATGGCTTGTGGCAAACTGTAAACGACACTTTTTATGGATATCTTTAAGAAATGGCTTTCTTCTTGCCACTCTTCCATAAAGGCCAGATTTGTGCAGTATACGACTGATTGTTGTCCTATGGACAGAGTCTCCCACCTCAGCTGTAGATCTCTGCAGTTCATCCAGAGTGATCATGGGCCTCTTGGCTGCATCTCTGATCAGTCTTCTCCTTGTATGAGCTGAAAGTTTAGAGGGACGGCCAGGTCTTGGTAGATTTGCAGTGGTCTGATACTCCTTCCATTTCAATATTATCGCTTGCACAGTGCTCCTTGGGATGTTTAAAGCTTGGGAAATCTTTTTGTATCCAAATCCGGCTTTAAACTTCTCCACAACAGTATCTCGGACCTGCCTGGTGTGTTCCTTGTTCTTCATGATGCTCTCTGCGCTTTAAACGGACCTCTGAGACTATCACAGTGCAGGTGCATTTATACGGAGACTTGATTACACACAGGTGGATTCTATTTATCATCATTAGTCATTTAAGTCAACATTGGATCATTCAGAGATCCTCACTGAACTTCTGGAGAGAGTTTGCTGCACTGAAAGTAAAGGGGCTGAATAATTTTGCACGCCCAATTTTTCAGTTTTTTATTTGTTAAAAAAGTTTGAAATATCCAATAAATTTCGTTCCACTTCATGATTGTGTCCCACTTGTTGTTGATTCTTCACAAAAAATTACAGTTTCATATCTTTATGTTTGAAGCCTGAAATGTGGCAAAAGGTTGCAAAGTTCAAGGGGGCCGAATACTTTCGCAAGGCACTGTAAAAAGCACACACACACACACACACACATATATACATATATATATATATATATATATATATATATATGTGTGTGTGTGTGTGTGTGTGTGTGTGCGCATTTGAATGAAGTTTTGGTTGAAAGCCTTTATTGTAGGTTTATATGAAATAAAGTTTGGAAGTTGGTAAAGCTTAGGATCAGAATTCAGTTTCAGTCAGTCACTTTTTAATGCTCCTATTTACAGCAATTAATGGCCCAAGGGTTAAAAAAGTGTTGGATGACTGATTAACAGGAAGAAAAGACAAGAAACTGTTCAATACACACTAAGACAGCATCCACTAAACACTGACAGTGACGGTACTGTAAGAAGTTGCACCACACGGGTTATGAGATATAAGCAGTTGAAGTTGTGTCAGTTCCCCTTGCTGGGTGTTAAAGAATATCTGTGGGTAAAAGCACTTACTGTACAGTGGCTATCTCCATCCTTCACAAATTGAGTTCTATGGGGCTTCTTATCACTTTTACAACAGACACATTTCACAGGTGCCTTTCTCACCCTTGTTTCAGTTTCTAAGACTTAAATGAAACAAAGTTATTAATTCAGCAGTATTGGCTGGATACCAAATTGTTGTGTTTGTCCATGTCTGCTGTTACTCATAGGCAGTGCTATAGCTGCTATTTTTTAATTAAAACAGTTTTACCAGCAAGGTTTAAGGTAAAAATAAACTGCATCTGTTTTTTTATAGTTGACATTTTTAAGTTAATATATACCGTATTCCTTCGAATTTAAGACGCCCTCGAATTTAAGATGGAGCCCAAATATCCCACCCTCAATTTGAGGAAAAAATAAAACATCAAATATGCATTTACAAAGATACAACCTCAATTACGCATATGGATGCAGGTTGCGGCCGTCTGCTATCAGACAGAGCATTAGTTATGTGCTGCATCTCATTACCCACACCTGTTTTTCTCCCAATTTATGAACTGTGGTATTGCCTGGCATGTCGAAAAATACGGGGGTCTTATCCGCATTTCCGATCTGTCTAAGCCTGTCTGTCATTTTGTTAGAAATGCAGAAATTGTAAAAGCTTCTCTTTGAATTCCTCATGAAGCTAATGACGCTTCTTTGAAAATGGCTGCCTGTATGTCATGGATGATTCGAGATCAGGCAGTAACCTTTCGGTTCGTCTTTTCTCGGCAGTAAATCATGTTGCTGCTTGTGTATTCGGGCAGTGACATCTTTGTTCATCTTTTCTCAGCAATGTGTCACGTTGTTGTTTGTGTATTCGGGTAGTCACATCTTTTGTTAGCCATTTTTAATCACTATAAGGGCAGCAGTGTGGAGTAGTGGTTAGGGGCTCTGGACTCTTGACCGGAGGGTCGTGGGTTCAATCCCAGGAGGGGGACACTGTTGCTGTACCCTTGAGCAAGGTACTTTACCTAGATTGCTCCAGTAAAAACCCAACTGTATAAATGGGTAACTGTATGTAAAAATAATGTGTAAAAAATAAAGTAATTGTATGTAAAATGTGATATCTTTTAACAATTGTAAGTCGCCCTGGATAAGGGTGTCTGCTAAGAAATAACTAATAATAATGTACTCGAATTTAATTTAATTTCCTGTGTTGACCTGAATAATAAAATGTTATCGCATATATTGCTTTTTAAAGTCTGTTTTGATAGATTCCAGTTTTGCATGAATGGAAGCAGGTGGAGTCAACAGTTGAATGGTCACAATATCTCACAATTTTTCCAGGAAGTCCAGGAAGAAGAAAAAAAACAAGCACACAAGAAAGATGACAGCCAATTCGAATTTTAAAAATCATAGTATTAGAGAATGATTGCAACCATCATAGAAAGATACGGAAGGTTTGTCTGTCTGTCTGTCTGTCTGTCTATCTATCTATCTATCTATCATGGCAGGATCCCTGTCTGGAAGAAATGTGTTGGGGTTTGGCAGGGATAGGGTTCATTTCTGTCCCTGCCAGAGAAATATGTTTGCACAGCCACAGGTGTAATGAGTTTAGTTAATTTAATTGATACCTGTTTTATAGTTTAACTGATGCCACCTGCCTGTAATAAGAAGGCAGGTATTTAAACCAGGAAAAAAGTTGTTTCTAGATAGTCTCCAGTTTATGTGAAGAGAGGCTGTCATTGATGAAGAAACCTGTGTGGCTGGCTAAAGGTAGTGTGTAACTCTTTTTGTTTGTCGAGTTTAGAAATGGTTTTGTGTAATCTGTAAATGGCTTAGTTGTCTGATTTGTAGTTAGAGAAGAGAAGAAAAGTTTAGTTAGCACTCCAAAATGGAGTTAGCTTTTGTTTTTGTTTTGTTTTCAGTTCTTAATTTCTGTAAATAATAAAAATGGCACTTAAGTGCCTAAAAACTTGCACTTTTGTGTCTGGGTCTGCATTAAAAAGAGCTATGAACCAAAAAACAAATGAAATTCTTCACTATATATATATATATATATATATATATATATATATATATATATATATATAATTACACAGTGCTACCCTATTATAGTGTGGTTGTCTGGGTTGATAATTAGGAGGCCTTGTTGTTTGTGTTTTGCCTTATAATGAATAATGGCATTTTTGTTCCTAAAATGATTTACAATGCCCACAAGCCAAATTATTGTAGTGTACGGTGGAAAATGAAGGAATGAGACACACAATTTGCAGGTACTCGAATCCATGGTTTATGGTGCGTTGATGTGGTAAACTTACTTTCACATTCGGTGTTTGTAGCTATATGTAATTTAAAGCCACCAGAAAAATGCAGTACAGACTATATTTATCCTTGTATTGCAACTTTTTACTTAACTTGGTGTGCAGCTAAAATAACATCACCATTTGTGTTATATTTTACTCGCATGCCAAATAAATCAGAAAAGAAGCATACCAGTTGCTATTGGAGACTTCTCAACATATATTGCCGAAGAAGCAGAGAAGGGCAGAAGCAGTTCTTTGATCTTATCATCTTTGGCCTGGTCCAGGGCACATTTTCCAACTCCATCCTTATCATGCGGATTAGCACCATACTGGAGAAGCAGCTTCACGGCCTAATAAAAACAAATGAGAAAAACAGAAGAAGAGCAGGAACCACATGTTGGAATTTGATGGCAGTAGCTGAAGTGTTGCGTCCCTTACCATAAAAAAACCAGCGCTTTCAAGGGTGGGGCTTTCCTGTTACAGTTTGGGATTTCTGACTATTGGAAAGTGTCTATGAGAGTGGTTGTATTAAGTTAAGCACTGAACTTGGCTCATATGTCTTTGACTATAATTTCTAACGATTCTTGGTCGTGGCATCAGAACCTCTCAACCTCGTATTTCCTATACTGCAAGGTTTTCACCATTTTAATCTGAATGGGAACATTGTACTGCGCATTTAAAAGGTGTGAGCGTTATGTTTTAATCAACCTGTGTTATAAGCAACCACTGGCTTTGCAATAAACGGGCAATTACAGTATTTAGAATATACTGTAAAGAAAAATAGCAGCTATGTCAAAGACTTACAGGGCAGTGGTGTAGATTAGAAACTGAACACCATCTACCAGCTCTTCAAGTTATGCAACATGTTGTACTATACAAGGCTTTTAGCACCTCATAGTGACAGGCGGAAACTGCATCATGTATCGGTAAGACACCCTCTAGCCCTCTTATGTTAACATCGGCTCCAGCTTTCAGTAGTTCCTTCATCACAGCCGTAAATCCCCTGAAACTTGCTTCATGCAGAGCTGTCCACCCTAGTAATTAATACAAATATATACAAAGATTAAAATGCACATTTCTGCAATATGTTATAATAGACATTTGACAATATAAATGTATGTTTAAAAAAAAAAAAAAAAATCCTATCTTTATTATTATATCTAATAATAATTTATTTCTTAGCAGATGCCCTTATCCAGGGCGACTTACAAGATATCACATTATTTTTACATACAATTACCCATTTATACAGTTGTTTTTTTTTTTTTTTTTTACTTGAGCAATCTAGGTAAAGTACCTTGCTCAAGGGTACAGCAGCAGTGTCCCCACCGGGGATTGAACCCATGACCCTCCGGTCAAGAGTCCAGAGCCCTAACCACTACCTTTTAGTCTGCTATTTGAGTCTTCTTTGTCAACCCTCTGTCTCCTGCCACACAGTCATACCTAAACTAACTACTTCATGTAACGCAAGCAATGCTCCTGTATCTTGAAGTAGCACATGTCCACTAAATGTTTAATCACATTTGAGCAAGCTGTTATGTAGAGAAAGCCTTCATTAACCCAAGTTAACAGAGGCCATATCTAAAATGTTTCACTAATGCCTTCATCATTGTATAATTATTACACTGATAGACGCACTATTCACAACGTTTGTTTACTTGGCGCTTTTTTTTTTTTTTTTAAACTAAGATGGATTAATTAATGTCATCTCAAGATCTGCTCACACTATCTCGCATATACAGCACCACTGTTTACTGCAGTAACACTCAGCTTTTCATATAAAACAATAAACATACCAACCTGCATAATCTGCTTGGTTAACCTTCACTCCAGCCTCTATTAAGGATCTAGTCAAAGACAAGTCCCCCTTCTTGGCAGCCAGGTGCAGTCGAGTTTCTCCCATTGAATTTCTCTTGTGAACACTGCTGATGGGCACAGGTAAAGAAGCTGGGAACTGTTTGCTGGCTCCTGAGTAAGATGAAGGGAAAAAAGGAAAACATCTCTGTGAACCCTTATATGTGATAATATCAAACTTATAAAAGCATACAAAACTTATTAAACAATGGTTTTCTTAATGTGAATAATGAAACATATTCAGTAAAATATAACAATGCAGGTAAATACAGACATGGGCTATTGTTGAGTCACAATATTTTATGGCTTCTGATATCATTCCTCTAGCAGTACTGGAACTGATTTCATTATACTTTTGAAATTAAGAATAACACATCTGCTGCCTTTTTCAAACATTTTACACATTTGATTTAATTCATAAGTCTAAACAAAGAACATTATTCCACATTAAATTATGTCTAAGGCTTTAAAAGTAATCATGTGGACAACATAATGACCAAAACGCTTGTACTAGATTTCTTTTTTTTTTTACAAAGATTGAACATACTGTATGAACATCTTCACATAGTATATACAAATATATAAATGGCCATAAGAGTAAGCCTTTTCAATAAAGACAAGGTAAATGAGCTACATAAATATGCCCTGCCAAGGATACAAACAACATATTACAAATGTCAGTATTGTGAAGAAGTAGGTCAGATCACCATGACCTACATTCACAGCATGTGAAATAAGTTATTGTAACACATTTCAGTGTGCTGTTCTGAAGATGGAGCCTTCATTAGCGTACCCAGACAGATTTCCAAGACTGGGTGAGGGATTCTCTATATAGCTATATACAGTAACATACATCCCCACCACCAGGGATTTTTATAAGGGGTTTGGGGGAGCTGTCCATTTGAATGTGACTTTAGACAGAAAATGTTGTATTCTGCAGCTGATACTGGTTGGTGGATAGCTTACACAATCTGTAGTAGCCTATGAGGACAATGAGGGACTTTGAACAAATGCAGCTCTGCTCATTCTGATGTATGTTTTTACAATCCTTGGTGACTTAAGTCATTAATAATGGAATTCACTTAACAAAAATAAATGCCCAGACACTTGTTTATCTAGTGTTGAGTAATCTGTGGGTTGAAACCAGCCTTTCATTATGTCAAGCAGGTAACTGGGCTGTGTAATAAACTTGAACAGCTAATCATAATACAGAAAATGGTGACCAATAGTGGCGATGCTCAACAGCTGGACAAAGTGTCAAAGGTCAAAGTGAATGGTGTCGTTAGTTATCAAGTAGTATCCTTAACACAGAAAATATGAAGTTGCTAGCTGAAATGGTTTGAGATATTCGGCTAGGTGCGGCTGCGGATTTGAGAATTCTTACAAGCTCCCGTCACAGGATTTTTAAATATCAAGACAAAATAAGTGGTGAGGTGTCACCACTGTGATAACGTATGTCACCATGACCAGTATTCACTGTACATAATACATGAATGAAAAAACCGCATTACTTTGAATTTAGGACACAGCCCAAATTTCCCACCCTCAATTTTAGTAAAAAATAAAACATCAAATAAATATGCTTACAAAGATACAACCTCAATTACGCACATGGAGATAGATTGCTTCCATCTGCTATCACGCAGGTATTGCTTGGCATGTAGAAAAATACGGGGTACTGTTTCTTAGAACTGAGCCTAATAATGAAACACTGAAAGCTGTAAAAGCTTCCCTTCGAATTCCTCAGGAAGCTAATGATGCTTCTTTGAAAATGGCTGCTTGTATGTCAAGGATGACTTGAGATCAGACGTAATGTTTTTGTTTGTCTTTTCTCAGCAGTCAGTCACGTTGCTGTTTGTGTACTCAGGTAGTCACGTCTTTTGTTGGCGCTTTTAATACAAGCATCAGTATACTGCAGGTTATTTTCTGAGAAGAAAAAAAATGGTTTCAAATATGCGTCTTCAATTTGAAGGAATACGTTACTTTACAAATTTAAACGTAGATACCTGCCTTTATCTCCAGTACTGAATTAATAAAAAACGTTTATTTTAATTAGTTTTCTGCCTTTTTTTGCGTGGATGTCATCTCTAAGTTATCTTATTATTAGGGTGTCTGATTTTCGGGTTTTACCCGATTTAACCCTATTTCTCCGCTCCAGATGCTTTTTTCTGCATTTGGGTTAAACCTGAAAACTCCCCGAATAGGCATATACTGTATATGAATAAACGCATGCGCAGTTGTCTGTGATTCACATGCAACAGAGCAGAACTGCCGCCTATATATATATATATATATATATATATATATATATATATATATATATATATATATATATATATATTTGATTTTTCAAAATTACAGGAATACAGCTTTGAGGTTTTTGCTTTTTTGCACTTTTCTTCCCAGTTATTTGTTTTATGAGTGTGTGTTTAAGCCAAGAGCATGTAACAGTCGATCATTTCTCTTTGTAAAACAGCATGGATTAAAGTTGTTTAGTTTTCCCGTATGTTCTGTGTGCAATTATTCTTGCAACTCCACTACAAAATAAAACTTGATTGGAACGGAGAAATGCCTCCATATACAGTAAGTGTGTATGTGTGAGAGAGAAAGAGAGAGAGAGGGGAGAGAGACAGAGGTCGTCAAAAGTTTGCCTACCCCAAAGTGTGGAAATATCCACACGTTGGGGATTTAAACTGTTGATGACAACTTTGTTGTCAACGCTTTGTGCTTAAGCATTTGTTTATTTCTTTCTAAATAAAACCTGACTTCTACCCGAATATGTATTCTTTCTTGATTATATATTAAAAAATCCACCCAATTTCACCCAATTTTCTCATTAAATAATTCTAGCTGATTTTTTAAAAAGCATTCACCCGAATTTGGGAAAAGATTTCACCCGAAAATCAGACGCCTTAGTTATTATCAATATTTAAAGAGTTTTTTAGACTTCAAGAGAATAAACACACATGGCGAAAGGAATAAGTCAGTAATTCTCAGTGAGTACATAGTATCAACAAACAGAGGGGGGGTATGTAGTTTAAATACCTGAAGTACATGGAACCCTTGTATCTTCTGGTTTGTCATACAATATTTCATCTACTGAAACAGATTCCTTGTCATCTGCTTTGGATAGTTCTTTTGGCTTTGAGTGATTTTCCCTTTGGTCTGGAACTGTTTCCTTATTTGTAATTTTTCTTTCACCATTTTCTTCATTGACAGATGAACTGCCTATGTTTTTTGCAGCATTGCCAAAAGCAGGATTTACTTGCTGTTGAAGACGGCTTGTTTTCTTTGCCACAGCTTCCAAGATATCAGGATTCTCAACATCAGCAGGGTCAAACTCTGAAATCACTGTGCAATCTGAATCAGTTGTGCTGTTTCTTTCTTCTTTACCTTCTTCTGGCCCTGATGTGCTGGCCTCAACAGCTACAGGTGTGGCTTGCAGTTTATTATTACTTACACAACTACTGTTTGATGTTAACATGTTTCCATCACTTTTAAGACCCAGTACAACATTGTCTTGCCTTTTACCAGCATCACTTACACACACATCTCCAATGATATCAGTGTTGGTTTCAACCCTTGATACCTCTTCAGTGTGCATTTTGTTAACATTTGTGACCCCCAAGTTTTCTGACTGAGCGCTACTGCATTGTTTTTGATTGACCAAATCTACTCTGATGTTGCTTTCACAACCACTGGTATTGCCAGTTTTCACACATAGCTGATCTACACATTCTATTGAATCCATTCTGCTTTCTGGCACCACATTGGCAGTTTGCATTTTACTTTGCAAGATGATTTTAGTTTCTAATTCTGATCCTTGCTCTTTTGTGGCCATGCTTGTACACGTTGGTAACATTTTTAACATTGCTAGCTCCTGTTTGCTAGTGCCACTGGCTTCCTCGCTTAGTTCCTTATCCTTAATTCTGCACATGTTGCTTATCTCTGGAGAGCACTGCTGACTGGACTCAGCCTTCTCCAAATTAAGAGTAGGCTGAGGATTACCATTCAACTTCATTAAGTTTGACTCCTCCCCTACTGAACCCAATACATCTGTTTTACTGCTCTCTTTAATTATAGTGGTTTGGAAAATATTATCTGGGTGATGACTTTCCATACTCTGTCCTTGAATGGACGTTGATTTGGTTGTGGGTCTTTCACTTTCTTCATTCATTGGGGACTGTCTGTTGTTTCCATGCTGAATATATTCGTTGCTGCTTATTTGTGTACAAGAGGATGAAGTGCTGTAGTCACTTACATTAAGTTGAGCATCCTCCTCCTGTATCTCCCTTCTGTTGCTGCTGGTTCCATTGCTTTGCTTTGGAGAACACTGTTGGATGGATCCCACCTTCTCCGAACTAAATGTAGACTGAGGATCGCAATTTAGCTCCTTTAAGTCTGATACCCTCTCTAGAACACTGAAGCTATCTCTTTCACTGCAGTCTGAGGCAGAAAAAGCCTCGGGAATACCCAGTAAAGCATTGCTATTAATTTGGGTAGCAGGCAATGGAATGCTGCATTCACTTTGATTCACTTCAGCTTCCATTAACAAAGACGGTGTGCTACTATCACTGAACTTTTCAGATTCAGCCACAGTTGATCCCTCATAGACTGACACACATGCTTGAATTTTGTTAAATCCAGTCCTATTTTGGCGAGACACATTCAATGAAATGTTGCTCTCATCAATGTTTTCAAGCACTGTTTCCGCTCCCCATTTAGTCATATCTTTTGAACTTGGGTTTGTACATTCTGTCAATTCTTCAAGGACATTAGATCCACTACTAACTGCAGAAGTACAGGAAATGATTAACTCCTTTTTATCAACTTGCATTGGAATTTCGTTATGAGTACCCGCTACCTCTCTGCCCTTCAAAGCAGAGTCAGGACCTGAATTTTTGTGCTGGATTAGTGTTGATCTTCCAAACGCAATTACTTTATTACCATCGTCTGCAGAGGAATTACTAGTCTGTACTGTCTTTCTTTCTTCCTCCCACAAATTATTTTCAGCTTCGATTATCTCACATTCCCCAAAGAAAGCACAGGGATTATCATTTCTTCTTAATTTGTTCTTTGACTCAATGGATACATTATCATCTGCTGGATTTAAGACAATACTACAGTCGTTTCTGACTCCATCTTCCATTTGCAGGTCTTGTTGAGCCTCCTCTGCTTCAATCTTCTCCCTGCACTTCACTCCATTGCTACCTGCTGGAAGTTGTAGTAAATCATGGCTGTCATTATTCTGTACAGTTTGCACAGCCTCTGATTTTCCTTCTTCACATTGGTTTCTTGCTTCACACAGACTATCTGCAGGTTCAGTTATCTTGCATACCATGTAGAAATTGCAGGGAGTCTCATTTGCCTTTCCTCTTGAACTTTTCTTTCTCCTTTTGGGCTGAATGGGTCCTAAATCAGTTGCACCATTTTTCCGCCTTGAGCTTTTCACTCTTTCAGCTATTGTTTCTTCTTCAGAATCCCAGTACAAGAGAAGTATTTCTTTGATTCTATCATCAGTGGCCAGGTCTAAGGCACTTTTCCCAAATCCATCCTTGACACAAGGGTTAGAACCATACTCGAGAAGAAGCTTGACTGCCTAAAAAAAAAGGTAAGGTTACAGTGTTTTTGTGAACAACAGCAAAGTGGAATAGCGTATTGGGTTACAACAAAATCTGCAGAGAACAGAATACTTTTGTCTTGATTTTAGCGATGTTATCTTAATTGCGCATGCTAAAAAATATCTGGCTGAAGGAGCTGAAGAGCTAAAGCATGGATGGGTATTTCTAGTAAACACAGGATATAGCAGTTAACAATTCAGCTAAAACTATTATTTTAGCATCAAACCTCCCCACCACTGGTGAAAAAATACAGCTGTTTGTATAATGTTAAATTAAATCACCAGATTCTTTAATTTGTGCTAAAAAAATGACTTTACTAAGTTTCACTATAGTTGGATAAGTGTTTCTCTAGATCAGTGTGAGCAACCTAAGCTATCCGAAATGCAACATTATGTAGCCTTCAAAACCCTTGAGGGCTGCATAACCCCCCCTTACAACACAGCTCGTTAATAAAAAGTGAAATTCTTAGATTTTGATGAAAAAAAAAATACTATTTTAGATAAATTAGTCTGCCTTTTATTTTTAATCTTCTTGAAAACAAAATACTGTCCGTCCCCCCCCCCCAGGCATTTAAAGCCTCAGATTGCAGAAATTATTCTGACCTGATTTTAACCCTTATATTTAGGCACCCCTGTATGGTGGGCTTATATGATTGGCCCTTGAGCCTCAGGTTGCATACCTCAGCTCTAGATAGATGTATAAATGTAAGCTTGCTAACAAGTGGATGGACACACACGCCTCCATACGGTAAAAGGCCTAGTGGTCACCACACAATTATCTAAGTATGCTGTAATGGCAAGTTCAAGAACTACAATGTCTCTAATTGTTTATTTTTGGTAAAATTATCAAATGCATTTTCCAACAATATCCCCTTTTGGTGTGTCATATAACTGTCTAAAAATAACTTTTAGTGTTTTTTTTCTTCTTCATACAATTGAATTAAATACAAAACTAGACCTCGTAATTAGAACCAGAAACAGCTAAATGAAGGGGCAGTTCTCTGTCTCGACCTCTGATGTTAACATCAGCTCCAGCTTCTAGCAATTCCATGATCACCTCCGTAAATCCATGGTAACATGCTTGATGTAGAGCTGTCCATCCTAATAAAACAAAACAAAAAATGTATCAATATTCCATTTTTTAATAATATTTTGGTAGTTTCCAAAGCTATGTTTTAAGTTACAGCATAAACACATACCCCACCTGGGTTGTAAATACAAAGTTATCAGCATGATGATAAAGTAGATCATAGTTACACTCATAATGTGTTAGTATAAAGGTGCCTCTGTGATATTCATGTGCATCCCCTAACAAAGGGTAAAAAAAATATGTTTTGTTTAAATAACACTAAGGAAAAAAAAAGATTGAAAACTGTCCTCAGATATTACTACAACTCAATGTTCCTAATACATGTTGTAATGTAAAACAATAAACATTCAACCTGCATAATCTGAAAGGTTAACTCTTCTTTTATTAAAACATTTCCAGACTCTCAGATGTTCTTTAACTAGAGAGAGGTCCCCTTTCATGGCTGCCACTTGTAGCTGAGTTTGTCCACTGCAATTCCTTTTGCTGGGACAAGGCAATGAAGCTGTAGGTTTGTCAGTGTCTACAGCTGGGGAAATAAGAAAGAAATAACGTAACATATTTGCACTTTTTTTTTTAAGCAACTGGTTAAAGTAATTTTTGCACGTGTCTCTGGCACATTTTACAAAACTATCCTTCATGCAGTGTGAAAAGAATTCAAAAAGAACACATGTAATGCACTTCAAATTGTGAAAATGTAGCATGCATTGATTATAATTTTAATGTGTAATCCTTTTTTTTTGTCTTTGTCAATGGTTCATTTACAGGGGTATACTATCACCTAACTATATACAATATAGCTGTTACTTCTACTAATAGTACCACTACTAGTAATAGCTAGCTTTAAGTTACATTCACAAACACGCAAATCCATTTATTCTTAGGGCCTTTTTTTGTGCATATTGACTTTGATGAATATGGCTTAGAGACCACAAAGTAACTGTAGGCATATTAATTATTATTGGTCAAGGCCACTAACATATTTCAGCTGAGTTGTTTATAATTATAACCCTGCAAATATGAAGTTTGTTTTTGAGGTATTGAAGTGTGGCAAGGGATGCAAAATTGTTATTCAAGTGTTAATAGTCTAACGTGTAGTAGTTGTAATTATTGTTAGTGGTAGACCTGCTTGGGCACATGATGTACTTGGAGCTTCATTATCTGCTGGGTTTTTTTCGGTGTCTGTGGTATCCAACACTTTATCCATAGCTGTGGTCCCGAACAGACTGCTCTTCACTGACTGTGTTTCCAAAGGTACAAAGCTATTTAAACTAAGGAGATTTTCACTCGTAAATGACCCTCCACAAAAAGCAGCAACACACTCATCATCCTCATCCTCACTGCTGGTGTTCTGTGTCACAAAGTCTTGAGTAGCCCTTAATTCCCATTCATCTGCCTCGAAATCTGCAAGGCTCCATTTAGTAAAATCCACAGTGATGTCACTTTTGCAGTCACTGGTGCTATCACTGGAGCTACAATATGGATCTAAGAGTTCATTTTTATTATTTTCATCTGGCATTGTTTGAGCTGGACCTTGTAAATGTCTTGTGGTCCTATCTTCTTTTCCTCCCATTTTTTCAGTCTCCATTCTTGGTAAAGTGACTAGTGAATTTGACCTGTTTTTCCAGGTTGAGATTGGTGGAAGGCTGGTGTTCCAGCAGTTTTTAGGTTTAACGAACGCTAATCCAAACTGCTTATCATCTCTAACTCTGTTGCATTGCTCTTTAGACCACGGATCAATCAATCCAACCTGCTCATTATTAGCAGGCTGATGATCATTCAATGAAACGCTGCACTGATCAATGTATTCCTGCGCTCCTATTTTTGCTTTATGTTCAATATCCTCTTCTTCAATCCTCTCCCTGGCCTTGGAAGTAGAACTAGAAACTGAATTTCTTTTTGCGACCTCTGTCCATCTACCAGCAGTAGATGAAAAACTGAAATCAGTTGGATAAGGAGAATTAATTATGGATGTTGCTTTCTGCTGCAATGTTAATGAAGTTGAAATGCCACAAGGCTCAAAACTACTGGATGTTTCCCCTGAATGTGCTGTATCTTTCTTGTATTTTTTTATAACTTGGTTACTCGTTCCTATTTTTCTTCCTGCCCTTGAAGAGGTAGTAACGTAATTTTGAACATTCTTGCTTTGACTTTCTTGCTTCAGAACACCACATATCTAAGAAAAATAAAAAAATAAAATAAATATATATATAGTTATGACCAGCTGCATTATAAATATATTTCCCTGTATTTCTATAATGAGCATAACAATGTAAAGAAATATATATTGTTTCATTATTAACACTGATGTTAATACAGTAATAAACTAAGAACTGATTTTAATTAAAGAATGTATGTAAACATAATCCCTTATTCCATATTTACATACAGTGGCTCTCAAAAGTATTCACCCCCCTTGGACTTTTCCACATTTTATTGTGTTACAACATGGAATCAAAATTGATTTAATTAGGAGTTTTTGCCACTAATTAAATACTTATGCAATCAATTATTTTCTGTTTTATATTTGTAATTAATTTAGAAAAATATGTAGATTTTATTTTTCACTTTGACATTATGGACTTTTTTTACACAAAGTAATGATATGTCAAAAGAATGTTTAAAAAATAGGACATTCTGGAGAACAAACATTTGTGCTAGAAGGAATAAGGTAAATTGATTATCATTGAGGAACGGTCATGTATTGCCCCAGATTAATTTAAACACTGTGGCGTCGTATCAGCATTGTTCCAACTGCCCATTCTGGCCCTACACCCAACATATTAAGAGCTCAGTATCTTGCTTTCCACTAGTTTGCAAGATATATCTGTATATGTATTTGCCTTTTCCTGTCTCTACCCACCTTTTGCTTTCTCTTTAATACACGTTTCCCATCATCACATCCTTGCATACCACAGACTTGTAAAGGCTTTTGTGCTAAAGCAAGATTATATAATGGTTATTTTACAGTATTATACATACAACAAGGGATACAATTCACTAACATTTAACAACATGATAAGCACTCTTTGTTCAGTATTTTTTAAGGTCTTAAACCAAGAGAATCGCCACAATCTCATTTGAACGTACCTGATGGTGAATATAACAGGAAATTAAACAATGTTAAAAAGGATGATACCTGATTGGGAATTACGTCTGCCTCTGAGTCTAGGTAAATAACTCTCCATTAATTTCTTCAGCTCACTGTCAGTAGCTTCTTCCAAAGCAGGCTTCCCTTCATCATTCTGCTGTGTGGGATCAGCTCCGTGCTGCAGAAGAAGCTGCGCCATCTACAGGGAAAGAATGGGATTGCAGGTAAAAACAACTGAACTTACTGCATCTGACTGCATCCATAAGTTTAAATACTCAGCACAAAATATATACAATTACAACTAATACAATCAAGAGATTGCTGAATTCCTTTTCTCCCATATTTATAACTTTTTGCCATTTGTATATTTAGTTTAGATACTAATAATTACACTAGTGAATGCATAACCTAAAACACAGCATATACAGGTGCACTTCACTTAACGGACTCCAAGGGCCATTGGTAATCAGTACTTTATAAACGAAGTACGTAGTAAACACAATTCGAAATGCTGTATGTTAACTGCGAACATATACATACCTTAAATATAAACAATACAAGAAAGCTTAATTGCCAAATAACAGGAGTTCATATTTGTACAAAACACGGCCCCTGTGGGCCGTGCAATGTAATAAGTAGTACCATTTTACTAATTTATATTTTCGCTAAATGTAATTAAAATTGTATATGTTATACGTTTTAAACCGTACAACGGCTGTGCCAACAAAAACATAGAAGAATAAAAGTGAACAGCAACTGTCCCGGGCGTTCCTTATTGAACGGTCCTGTATATATTAAACTGTATGTATTGAACGGTACTGTATATATTAAACTGTACGCATTGAACGGTCCTGTATATATTAAACTGTACGTATTGAACGGTACTGTATATATTAAACTGTACGTATTGAACGGTACTGTATATATTAAACTGTACGTATTCAATGGTACAGTATATATTAAACTGTACGTATTCAATGGTACTGTATATATTAAACTGTACGTATTGAACGGTCCTGTATATATTAAACTGTACGTATTGAACGGTACAGTATATATTAAACTGTACCTATTGAACGGTACAGTATATATTAAACTGTACACATTAAACGCAAAAGACTTGCCTGTGGAACAGGAAAACTGTACATATTAAACGGTATATACATTATACACAAATTTGTTTTAACCAGAGTAATTCCCCATTAAATCCCATGTTGTTTGGCAGGAACATGCCTCCTCAATGCGTTGTAAATGGATCTCCGTTCTAACAGGATCCGTTACAAGTGGAGTGCACCTGTGTAAATAAAAATCTGTTTTCATGTAGTTAATGTATGTGTAACATTGAGAAAGCAAAAAACATACTATACTATTAATGATTGGAACAGGTTTCTGTAATGCAATGTATTTAATGTGCTTTGAAATAATTAGGGCTAATTAGTTAGTGGATGTATGTTCTACAGGACTAATTGTACAACTTTTCAGCAAATTTATTTTTTATGTCATTGAATACATTTTATAAAATTACAATAAAACAAATATTTGTTATTCTAACTGACAGAAAAAAAAGATTATTTAAGAAAAGGATTCTACCTGATGATATCCGTATTTAACTGCGTCATGTAGAGGTGTTACTCCACCTCCCCCCTTACAGTTTACATTAGCACCGGCTTTGAGAAGCTCCAAGGCTATCTCATAGTAATCTTGTATTACTGCTTCATGCAGTGGAATCCATCCTGATGAAAGCAAGAAAGTTGCAATGACTTATGAGTTTTAAAAGGGTATGTGTATGTAAAGAAATGGGCACAATATACACACACATATATATATATATATATATATATATATATACATGTATATATCTAAAGCTAAGCTTTTAATGATTTAAACAGTGGTAGTGGTTTGTTTTATTACCACGGTTTAGATCAATAACAAATGTACTTTTATATAGCGCTCTTCATGCCAAGCTATGCCAGGGCGCTTCACAATTAAAATGTAAAAGACCCCTCTTTTAAAAAGCAGTCAGACATTAATGCCTTCAATCTACTACTCATGTATCTGTAGGCTCAGTAGCTTCTTCCCATGATGTCAATTGGTATCTGTGGAAGGATGGCATTTAGGTCATGGCTAGCAGTGGGAAAAGCACAGGCAGTAGGCAGGAGATTGCAGTTCAAAAGCACTTTTCACTCAGTTTGATTTAATAAGAAAACAAACAAGATTTAAACAAACAAATCAAAAATCAAAGAATTGAAGCACCCACGCTTTATTGTAAGGATGAGATTTTAACCCCATCTACATTTTAAATGCTTATTTTTGACAAGGACTGAAAGGCACACTCCTTTGGTAACATTTAAACATTGAACTATTAATACCCCAACCTCAAATACAATGTATTTAAGACATTCTGAGATGTACGAATAATTTTTGGTTCCACTGATCATCTGAGATAACATTCGACCCATTTGTTTTCAGTTAAGTTTTACAGGGTTCATACAGCTTTTCTGATACAAATTTCAAGGACTTTTTAAGGACCTTCAAGGGCCATTTTGACAAATGTTATTTAACTGTATAATAGAAATCTAAATTATACTCACTTTGAGTGCAGATAAGCTCTGGACCAGTAGGTTTTCTTATTCAATAACACTGAGTCAGTTTTGGTACCTATACCCGTTTCATTCTAAAAACAGTACAACAATTCAGTGCTTTAATCAATGTCAGAAGCAATAGTCCAAAAAACGTGTGTCTCAATCACAGGCGCCTAACTTTGTTAAAAAGTGTCTGGCAAACGGAAGGGCTAACTGCTGAGCATAGAGAGGCAAATGCATTGCTTTTTTTTTACAATTATGAAACTCTAAGAAACCAAGCAAACAGTTTTAGTAATTGCAAACCTACAAAATTGGGCAGGTGTTTCAGCATAAAATGTTCAATATGTACTTACTGAGCATGCATTAATTACAAATACATGCAAGTAGCATCAAATAGCACAACCAGTACCAATGGCATCTCTGCACAGTGCTACACCTGTAATTCCCACATGTAGTTTATCAAACAAAGTTAAACAAAGAAAAGCAAGTACTGTTCTTTTGAAGGTAAGTATTCCATAATGAAGGCAGTTTAAAATACTTGCCATGTCAGAAGCACTGGTTTACTATAAATCAATTTCAACAGTATACATTTAACAGTATATACTTAGTTCCAGGAAGGACCAGTCAAGAGCTGTTTCTTGTTTTATACCATTGTAAGAAATTCTAAGAAATTGTGTCTTTGCTTTTGTGCTTGCTTATAAATATGGTCCATTGATTTAGAGGGCAATTATAAAATAACTTAAAACACTAATGTAACTGCTGCTAGTCATCTCTTGCTAGTTTTAAAATACATTATTTTATATCTGATACTGCACAGGACGACAGGGAGAGTAATTTAAGCAAAAAGATTTTAATTACCTTACGATTTCTGGTGCCTTTAAAGTAAGATGGCACGGGCTGTGAAAAAGTACTGCGCCTCTATTGTCGATTTGTAAACACAAATAAGCTTACTTGACTTAAAAAAAACCCATCTTAAACAGTGCAAGCAAATTCTTACTTGGTTTGACTGAATGAGCACAAAGAGCTTAATATGAAAGCTGAAAATTAATAGGAGGCTGTGTGGTCCAGTGGTTAAAGAAAAGGGCTTGTAACCAGGAGGTCCCCGGTTCAAATCCCACCTCAGCCACTGACTCATTGTGTGACCCTGAGCAAGTCACTTAACCTCCCTGTGCTCCGTCTTTCGGGTGAGACGTAATTGTAAGTGACTCTGCAGCTGATGCATAGTTCACACACCCTAGTCTCTGTAAGTCGCCTTGGATAAAGGCGTCTGCTAAATAAACAAATAATAATAATAATAATTTCAATAAAGAATGCTAAGTTTTTAATAATAATAAAAAAAAACATTCTAGCCTACTTCACTAAAGTAAAAACTGGCTTTCGTTATTTTGAAATATCACTCCTTCAGATTATTACTATCCTTAATAACAGTAACAACATTTTATTTAGAGTTGGTGTTGAAGTTAAACCTGACCATGGCCCTGCAGCAACACGAACCTACTAACTTCCTTATTATTATTAAAAAAATGTTTTAAAAAATAACCATCAGGTTCTCTCTTGCCTTTTTTTAAATGAATATAATTGAATTAATACAGAATAAAAACAAACCTAAACTAACAACTACCTAGTGTATATTATTTAATAAATAATTGTTTGTAGTCTCCAAACTGCCCAGCATCTTCTGATGCAGACACCGCTGCTGCAACGTCAGCTGTAGTAAACGGTGCAGTGCAGACTATGGGTCAAACCAACGTTCATGTACGGTGCGTTTTATTGTGTTGTATCGGACTTCTGCCATCTTCTGAATGACTCTGTTTTTTATTACATTTTAAACTGTTTAAAGGCAAAACCACAACAAAAAATTGAACAATAGTGTGTATACACTGAGCAAAACAAGTAGAGGGGCAAAATATAGTTTACCTCCCCTGTGCCCTATTATTAATTAATTAGTCATTTAGCAGATGCTTTTATCCAAAGCGACTTACAGAGACTAGGGGGTGAACTATGAAATAACAACTGCTGCAGATTCACTTACAACAGAACCTGTTTTACGTCTCATCCAAAGAATGGAGCACAAGGAGGTTAAGTGGCTTGCTCAGGGTCACACACAGTTAGACAGTGGCTGTGCGGGGATTAGAACCGGGGACCTCTCGGTAGCAAGCCATTTTCTTTAACCACTGGACCACCAAGCCCTATTGGTTAGGTGCCTACGGTCTCAATCAAGTTACAAGTGCGAAGTCACAAAAATCAAGTGTGTGCAAAAACATTTTTACAGTTTTCCACAATAAAAAATATATAACCCCCCCCCCCCCCCCCCCGTTATTTTTGGTATTTCTACAACATGAATCATAGGAATGGACCTGACTGAGGCCATTTTGACGGAATTCCGTCTACAGACAGAAAACTTTCACCCATGCATACTCTCCATCCTAGTGTTGCCCTTTGCAAAGATTAAGCAAGGATGTACATGTCTTAGTTGCAAGTCCATTACTTAGCAACCTAAAAAATAAATACTTTTTTTCCCCGCAGAAGCAGCCAAGGAAACAGACAGAGACAGAGAAAACAAATCGGTAGTCTAACATATAGTGCAGTTCAAATAATATTAAACATTTTGTCAGCAATTTTTTCATGACTTTTCCAAGACTTTTATCGTGTATTCTTTTTCCAGGCCTGGAAATCACCATTTTCAAATTCTATGACTTTTCCAGGATTTCCATGACCATACGAACCCTGGTTGTAATACTTTATTGTACCTGCATAGTCTGCTCTGTTAGCACTGGCACCAACTTTCAGCATCCTACTGACCATCTGCCTGTCACCATCCTGAACAGCTTTATGTAACAGCGTCTCTCCATAGACATTTCTTCTGTGTATAGCTGTGATCGTTAAATTCTTCCCAGATTTGGATTTGAGAGACATTTCTTTGTCTAAAAAAACCCAGATGAAATAAGTATTATAAGTTATATTATCAATGCAAGACACAGGGAAACAGGGTCACATTAACACACATTAACACTGCAGGGGTACTTTCAGAAACTAAAACTGTAAGTGTGTTTTAAGATTGCAGTTTAGATCAACTCACAACTTCAAATATATTCTATACTATAAATATTTCTTCAAATTGAATACATTTTTTATTGCAGTTAATCTACAGCTAGTTTCCACATGAACCACTGCAAACTCTTAAGTGTGATCATATGTACCTGTGGCACCAACTGAAAACTGTTTTTATTCCACAATGAATAATAACTCATTATTAATGATTAACTGACTATACTTAGTGAACTTGAACGGAGGTATAATGTAAGGGGAATAGCATCTCTGACAGTTTGGTTTGTAACACTTAAGTAATGTACATGTAAAAAATATTAAAATGTAAAAAATATTTCAAAGAAGTCATTTATGTCCTGTACATTTCTTCTCATTCCACACTGTACTCTTCTGTACACTGTACACATCCCTTTAATTCGCACTGAAGAACATCCGTTTTTTGTACCCAGGTAGTAGCACTTTTTTGGTACCCAGGAGGCACTCTTTTACAGAGAATTGTGATGGTCTGGAACCAACTCCCCAGTAATGTTGTTGAAGCTGACACCCTGGGATCCTTCAAGAAGCTGCTTGATGAGATTCTGGTATCAATAAGCTACTAACAACCAAACGAGCAAGATGGGCTGAATGGCCTCCTCTCGTTTGTAAACTTTCTTATGTTCTTATGAATATACCAGCATGTTTTAAAATGCTTTTTTTTATCTCAACTCTTAAGAAATAACACAGAACTCTAATACTTGAGTGAATAGAGATGTTTTATTAAATATTCCAGTCTACTAGTGTTAATAATTCTGCCAAAATAATCAATCAAATCATGGCACATCCTTTGTCAACTGATGGCTTACTGGTTTGAAAGCAGAAGGTGCTAATACAATCAAACAGTTTTAGAAGGGAAATTTTCAGTGAAATGATGAAGCACATGTACATTTTACATTGTCAGTAAAACATTGCTTCTTATGTTTTATAAATGAAACCAATCTCTCTGTGTTATATAAAAAAATGTATTTGATATAAAAATACATATATATAAATTATAAAAACTTTACTTTCAGCGTTTTCTTGTAGTCCTTCCTTGTTAAGCTGACAGCAGCTTCTGTTGTTGTTTCTGATAGGTTTTGAGGATTTTGAGATATTCCCGGTTATGACTGTAGAATGCTTCTCAGGCTCTTGGCAGGTCTCTTCTGTGTTTTTCTTTCCCCTAAAAACAAAACATTTTTGAGAACTGTTTCTTCCAGCTGGACCTTTTTTTCAAGGTGTCTGTGGGTCACATTCGACATATTTAGTTCTCCAGTCTAAGTACAAGAGTATGTTACATGTACATGATTTTTTAACTGAAATTACTGTTGTGTCCTGACGGCTGTGATGGTAAATGAAGAATGCAGATCTACTAATGTAAAAAAAAAGCAGGGAGGACAACAAGTTTAGGAAGTATAACAAGTAGGGATGTGCTTGTGATACATTTTTATGAACGTGTAAATGCTATGCTTGTGTCAACGTCTAACCATATCTACATACACACACTCTTTATATTACATTCTGATGTATACTGACAGCCCTGGTTAGTATTTTCTAAGCAAATAAACCCTAAATAAGCAAATAACATTTTAACATTGTAAACACTTAACTACAAAATAAAACAATACAAAACAATTAAATAAATAAATAAATAAAAAACCAAACACGTACACACTCAAGTATATATTGAAATTAGGTCTGTCACTGGATTCAAATTCTTGAATGGTTAATTTATGGGCATTAGTTGATTAACCAGTAGAGTGCACGTTTTTAATAAAGGTAACAATCTTATCCTGTCCTGCATGTAATACTACAAAATGAATAGAATCTAAAATAAAAAAAAGATTCCTTAAGGATAGAAAGAAGACAAGCGTATTGTCAACAGAACTGGCAGAAGGTACAGGTGTCGTTGTCCATCCATCAACAGTCCAAAGCACCTCTGACCATTGTTCCATAGTCCAATTTCTGTGTTCTTGTGCATAGTTTAGCATTTTAGTCTTGTTCCCCTTTCTAACAAAGGTATTCTTATTGCAACACATCCTTTAAGTCTGGATTTCAAGAGTGATATTCGTACTGTTGATTTGATGGACAATGACACCTGTGCCTTCTGTCAGTTCTTTTGTCAATTCAATGCTTGTCTTCTTTCTATTCCTTAAGGATATTATCTTCAAGTATTGCTAATCCTTGTTAGGCAACTTTTTGGGTCTTCCAGTCCTGGGTTTGTCAATTACAGATGATGTTTCTCTGTACTTGTTGATTATGCTTCGGATATCACGAGTGATGCGAGCTATTTCGAAAATCGAGTGATGCGAGCTATTTCACGCAATGTTTTCCTTCTTTATGCAAGTCAAGGTTGTTATAATAGTAGAAAACACTAGTGGAGGCTTTGAGTAAATTGTTTATGCTCATAATGCATCAGAGTTGAAAAATGTAACATGTTTAAAACTTTTGCACAGCAGTGTTTTTTTTTCTTTTTTTTTTTTAAACAATTAGCATAAAAGCTTACTGGTAAATTAAAGCATAGACATACTTTATTTACACGTATGCATTCTCTGAATTAATATTGAAAAAAAAAAAATGTCCTTTTAAAATCGTGTTATACATCTTCATAGGGATGTAAGGGCTAAATAAATGTCAGTCGCCACCTGGAGCGTTCTGTTTATTACGGATGTTTGCTTTTTACTGCCATCAGTAACTCCATCCACAGTAATTCTGAATGTTTTCAAATGGTGAAGCATTGAAGGTGTTTTTACGGCAATTTTGTTTGGCATAATTATTTACATACCACGGTTTTCTCATCTGGTTCCTCAAAATAATTCCAAACGTGGCTTTGCTTCGTTCCTTTGTTTAGAGGTGCCATTTTATTAAAAGCATATAACAAACTTCAGAAAAAACGCTTGTCATTAACTTTATTACACCGTGGAGTTGATACCATACCATGCCCACCACAGCACAAACACTGAGTGCACCAATGAAGCGCTGGATCGACCGAGAATAAAACACGCCCCAGTGTCAATCTTTCTGTTGCACCAATTAGAAAAGCTATATAGATGCAATTGCCAAACCCCTTCCTTTTTTTATAAGATCTGCCCTTTGGCTCGACGCGACGGAGTGACTGTATATGATAATACCGGTAAACTACTAAAATGAATTCATTAAAAAATATGCGTTTGGTGAAATTTGTCACATGACCGATTATACGTCCAGCATATTATTTAGATTTATAAATAATCTGTGACTTCCAAGTCTCCACATTCCAATGGTTAAAGAAAATTGATGTTTTCTGTAACAGTGCATTGCCTTAATATAAGACATGTGTTTATAGTGGCTCCCAGTAACAGCACCTGAAATGCTTTGATTTATATCCAAATATTAAGTTTCAGTTCACTTACCCCTCTTGAGCGTATCTTTTTCCGTTGCTCCTGGTTATCCTTTCTGGTTTGTTGCACTCCACTGAGCCTTTCATATTAATCTGGTGTGATCCTAAAGAAAAATTGGACACATCAGTTTTTCAAAAACAAACTGCCTACCATACCATCAACAAAATGCACTGCAATAAAGGTCTACAGTCTTTTATGCACCATGCTGTGAACCTGAACAGTTATTTGGAAAACTGTTCCAATTTAAAAAATATCAGGTATCTTCTACATACAGTATATACTATACATACAGCTTTGTACCTGTTTGAGAATCTGATGTTTCCGGTTTCAGTGGGTAACTTTTAATCAGTTCTGCTAACTGGTTGTCAGAAGCTTCTTCCCATGGAGTTTTCCCTTCATCATTCTTCAGTAAAGGGTCAGCTCCATTTTGAAGGAGCAAATTCACCATCTACAGTCCAATCATGATAATACAGTTAGATTTGTATTATCTAACAGTAACTTACTGTTTAGTATGGCAGATCAATTAATAATATTATAATAATACATATATAAGGAAGTTACTATATCAAGAATGATATGGTTTGATGAGGTGGGGATGTACAGTATGATTTCTCGTAGTTATTTTTGTACATAAAGCTTTTGGGGGAATTGGAAGGGTAAGATAGTTACGCTTGATATTTTGCTTGACTGTGAACATTGATAATTGTTCATTTTTATAAATCATTGTATGGCAAATAGAATTTATTTGCCATTCACATTCATTCCGATTCCAAATCATGTTAACCTGTACTAACATTGTGGATAAACAAATGTTAAAAAGGACCATAGGCTGCCTCTATTAAAAAATGAACTGTCCTATCTTGTATTCTGACTGTTTGATACACCCTTGTCTGAGTTATATTTTAGCACAGACCTTAGTGTGTCAAACATGAGCTGAGAGAACATTCATTAAGAGTGATGGGCACACAATGTGTAAATGTGGTTTTAGTCACCACAGTGGTGTACTGGGTAAAGTTGCTTCAGATTAACATCAAAGGCAATGATACTGTCAGTATAAAAAGTTTACCCAATACCCCCATCATGGTGATTTAAAATAACCACATTAAATCCAATCTATATACAGTAATTGAATTTCTTAAAGAAAACTACCAAATGATGTCCCTGTTTGGCTGCATGATGCAAGGGTGTAATTCCACCTCTCCCTTTGCAGTTCACCTCAGCACCAGCTTTCAGCAGTTCCAGTGCTACAGTATAAGAGCCAGCTAAACTGGCTTCATGCAATGCTGTCCACCCTGAAAATAAGAGGGGGTTCATTTTTTATTTTGTAATTCAGTTTTCTTCTGTAATATTGCTAATCTTACACCATTACATTTACATGTTTTAAAAAAATTGCTCTGTACCCTAACAATATCTCAATTTACAATTTAATCTCAAATATAGTACCCTTCAACTAATATATACAGAAACTTATCAAAGATATACATTATTATTATTATATGTATTTGACAAGTTTCTATATAATAATAATAATAATAATAATAATAATAATAATAATAATAATAATAATAATAATAATATGTACACGCTGATGTACATTTAAAAAAAAATAAGATCGCAACTTAATGCTGAAAGACCTGATATTTAGATTTATCTAAAAAAACACATGAACAAAGTTTGTACTTTAATAGTTATCAAACACATTGCTTAGTATTTTTCCTTTCTCAGAAAGGTGGTAAGGAGATTTGGTTAATTAAGTTAAATCTGATATCCCAGAAAATCTAGCTGACATACTGCTTTGTCTTTAAACTCAAACAAGTGCTATACTACTTAGTGGTAAATACATATAATTGATTTTCAACTGAATCTGTGTATAGATCTGAAATATTTTCAAGTCCATCAAGCAGAGATGAGTTTTTCATAAGTATCGCGATACGAATCGCATCGTGGCTTGGTGTATCGTCTCACTCCTAGTGTTCAGTGCAGTTTGATAAACTTAAATAATGCTATTAACTATACGTGTTACAAAAATTTAATTATTTAGATCGATTATCCAGTGTCACATACACATATAGTCAACTAAACAGTTAAATAGGCTGAAGATGATCGACAATAAATAAAAAAAAAGCAAAATACGTTTCAGCTCTGGATCGTATGAAACAGTTTCCAGTAGGAACCTTACATGCAGATGGTGATAAATTGTTTTAAATCTTGTAATGTGAGTCTGGAGGTGTTCAGACGTTCAATCAGTACTGTAGTCTACAGGTACGATCAGTCACCACCTCGGTTTACACAACCGGCTGCCTATTTTTTTAGTGCTATTCGCATTTTTGACCCAAATCAGGTGCCTTTTCTGTGTTTTGACCCTGAGCTAATTAAAGCAATGCCTGGATGGCAGAAAGATCATGACAACAAATGTGCTGCTTACCTGACCTATGTCAAAGAATGCCACATGACTGACTTATCTAATTTCTGTCCCATCTCCAATCTCCCTTTTCTCTCCAAAACTCTCATCTCACGGAAACATCTCACATCATCCGGTCGCATCACAGTACTGTAACTCCTCTGCTCCGGTTCGTGAATTATCTCCTGCTTAATGCTGCTGCTGCTGCTCCCTCTGTGCTTGTCCTCTTTGACCTAACAGCCGCTTTTGACACCATAGATCATGGCACTCTTCTTGACCGCCTTCAGAAGTATGCTTGGATCTCTGGAACCTGTCTCTCCTGGATGTCCTCTTACCCATCCATGCAGTCTGTTTTCTATGTTGGATGCAGTGATGTCGCAAACCCAGTCACTTGTGGTATCCCCCAAGGATCTGTTCTTGGGCCCCTTCTCTTCAATATCTACAGGCTTCCCCTCGGCTTGCATTCAAGACATCGAGGCCTGGATGTCTGAGAATTTTCTTCAGCTGAACATTAGCAAATCCTTACTCCTTCTAGTAGGATCTAAAACTCAACTTAAGAATCTCAATATAGCTGCACTGAACCTGGGAAACTGTCTGCTGCTGCCTTCCCTGGCAGTACAAAGTCGTGGTGTACTTCTTGACAGCAACCTCTCCTTTGATGCTAATCTGCTATTAGCTGCTGTGTTGTTGCTACTATTTCATGTATTATGCTACTATATCATGTATTATGCATTTTTCACT
This sequence comes from Acipenser ruthenus, assembly GCF_902713425.1. Taxonomy (NCBI): domain Eukaryota; kingdom Metazoa; phylum Chordata; class Actinopteri; order Acipenseriformes; family Acipenseridae; genus Acipenser; species Acipenser ruthenus. The sequence continues at coordinate 8,304,929 of NC_081189.1, forward strand.
GTATTTAATGTATAATGCTTTTTTTTTTTTTACTGTTTTTCATGTATTGTGCATTTTTCACTGTATTGTATTATGCATTGTTTTTTACTGTATATCATGTATTATGCATTTCTCTGTATTTAAAGTATTATGGATTTTCTTGTTGTTACTGTGTAAAGCACTTTGTGATGGTGGTCCACTATGAAAGGCGCTATACAAAATAAAGAATGATTGATTGATAAAAGTAACTGAGTTTTGTTTCTGATCAGTTTCCAAATCTCTACAAGTTGGCAAAACGCTACCTTACAAATCCAACCAATTCCGTGGATGCAGAACGTGCAATTTCAATGTATGGACAGGTATTCACAACACAGAGACTGCAGGTGAATGCTGCATGCTGGCGTTTAACAAATAAAACTGACAAATAAAATTTTTAGTAAGGTAATCATAAATGTGCAACTCTAAGCTTTTTGTACTATTCATATTCTACTTTGTTATATATAGTATATGAACACATGCAGGAAACATCCCCGGAATCTGCTATTTATGCCGTGACCAACCCGCGGAAAATGTTTAATTTCTCTGCGATTTAAGCAGACCACTACCTATAATAGACAGACATTTTGACGGGCTTTGCAGCAATTGAGAGGGGCACTCACAGCAATTGCTCCATGGCCGCCGTTAATTTTGAGCCCTGTAGATCTATAGGTATAATGAAAAAGTGAATCAGCATATGTACATGTAAAAATGTAAGAGTAACATACATATTGTACGTAAAAATGTGACTTATGCACAGGAGGACTGGTTCTTCCATAGGTCCTCAGATTCTGATGCTCTCATCAGCGTGCTAACCAATGTCCCAACCAAGTTCTATCACCACTGTATCCCCATCATCAGGGATATGCATCCCCAGCTGCAGATTCTAAGTGAATGAATTACTAAAACAATTTTCACTTACTTATAGCAGACTTCTGATCCACTTCCTTGCCTGTCTGACTGTGGTTTCTGCTAGTGACGCTTGATAATTCTGATGAGTGCTCCTGAACAACAAAGGTAGGCTTCACAACATCATGGCCAGTGTTACTGTCCTGAAGTACAAAGCTAAATGTTGGAGCTGATGAAATTTTACTTGAAGTCTTTTCTTCTGCTAGACCACTCCTCTCGCTGTGTATGAAAGTAGGTATATTAACCGATGAAATAGATTCACATGTACAGTATTGTGTCTGTTTTAAGTTGCTTCACTCCATTCTGGCATCAGATTTTCTATTTAGTGGCTTTTCTCTTTCATTAAGATGTTTATATAAGTGTCATAAATGTCTGAATCTGCAAAAACCTGTTTCCTTTGAATTTTTACATAAAGCATTATCTCCCCAAAACAAACTAAATATCTAGGTATACCTCACTAGACAATCACCCCTAAAAATACGCAAAATATTTTAATAAGTATTAATAAATATGTGATTCTGCTCCTCTAAAATAATCTTAATAACCCTGAACTAACCTCTTTTCCAGTTCTGGTAGTTTGCTATATGCAATCTGCTGCAATCTGTATTGTTTTGCTCTGCCCTCTCCTCCTATGCAAGACAAATCTTGATTGGACAAGGTGATACTTGTGCATGACATATCCTTTGAAGTATCTGAATTATCATTTTTAGACTGTCCTTCAGTAGAATAATTCTTGAAAGATTCTGAGACCTGTGGTTCAATTTCATTATGAAAAACAGACAACAAATCACAACAAACATAAAACATTGAAAAACGAAATCACTATTGCACACTGTATCTGTTCTTTATCTGAATTTAAATGATCATAAGAATATGAGTTCAAAATCATACAAGAGTATGAATCAAAATTATTTCAATTGTATCTGTTTTAACAGACATTAAAAATGACAAAGACTAATAATACTATATTGAGATACCTGACTTGGCAATAATAGATGCTGAATGTATATTTTCAAAGCATAACAAATGAATGGAAATGAGGAATGGCGATAAACTCAATATTTTGGTATCCTTCACTAGACAATTGACAATATGGGTGGGATAGTTCTGTATTTTACCCCAAAAATGTATTCAATGACATTCAATGAGACACCTGTCTTAAGAGACTAACTTACAATAGAGATCAATCAAATGTACCTGTAGTGAACCTAATGCATCTTCCTGTGTTTCAGATTCCATTGGATGTCCTGACTGCATATTAATTTCCTCAGTGTGCATTCCAGAATGGAAATGCACTTCCATTATTTGGGTACACTCATCACTGACAGCCATGTGACTGATGTTGGATGTGGAAAGGGCATCCTGCTTTTCAATTTTCATGCTAAGGTTCCCTTGCCATACCAGCTCCTCCTCTGCAGTGCTGGAGAGCACTACACTGCACTCTCCATCCTGCAGGTTCATGTTTGGATCCAGTGTAGACCGTGAGGGTATGCTGTTCAGTTGTGTTAGCAGTTTGTTGGGCAGTGTGTTTTCTTGGCTGTCTGATTCTCCCTCTGCTGGCAAAGTGTTCTGGGATTTCAAAAGGCATTTAAATGAGGACATGTGTAGTGGGGTTCCAGTCACTGAATCATTACTGAGAGGTTTTAGTAAGTCTGCAACTTTTGTTGAACTATCCTTTTCTGTGCATGTTTCACTGGTGCTCAACAAGTCAAACTTAGGCATGGTTGCTGGTAACAAATGTATTGGGGTAACCTGTGTTTCTGTAAAAGTCAAATATTCTTCTGACTTTTCTTCAGTAGGAGTCCCTTCCCTTTTTGCTGTGAAGGAGTTTTCAGATAAAACAGCACTTGTGGCACTTGTGGTAAGGCACACCTGTAGGGAATCATTTCTACAACTAGAGAATTCCTGTATGTAAAAAAAAAAATACAATTGTAAATATCAAAGTGTGCATTCAGTATGACCTACATGCGCACAGGCATTACATATGGTATAATGACTGTATAATACTGTATTTATTTTTATTTTTTAAATGAGATAGTTCTCAAGACCCACCATCTCTTCACTTGTTGTTTGAGTAGTAAAGTTAATTCTTTTCTCCGTGACACAGAACTCCGTATTTTCTGTAAAAAAAAAAAAAAAAAAAAAAGATACTTTCAGAACAATATTTTATAAATGTGTTTGTTAGCTTGGTTGTTGTTATGAAAACCTTGGTTTCTCTGCTTTCCACTGACTTACTTCCAAATTCTCAAGACTATTTTACCTGTGAATAATTAAAGCTCACCAGCATGTATAGGGTTCAAATGTGGCTCTGGTCTGAAGGGCTATTCTTACATATGAAATGGAATAATGCAAAGGGTACCTCTACAGTAGGTCGTTCCTCTCTGTATCACTTGAGAAACTCCTGAACTATATTAATTGTGTGTGTTATCAATCACTATGTTTTGCTGGAACAATGAAAATGTATACATTTACTGTAATATAAACTAGACTTTAAATGAAAGAATACTGATCCTGAAAGTTTTTCTCCTGAGGTCTGATCAACACAAATAGCTTGTTTAATTGTCAAAGCAAATTTGTATCTAGTTCAAAACAACAGTTACCAAGAAATTATCTTCACTAGTGTAATCACAAGACACAAAGTAAGCCACCACAAGCTAGTTCTGAGAATACTGTTTGCAGTAAAGAGTATTTCTATCCCAATTCAACGAGAGGTTCTGAAGATATGTGACATGAATACAGATGGACAGACAAGCAGATGGACCATGACCAACATGAAAGTTGAACTTCTGTTCCAAATACATTCTAATACTTCAAAATTGAATAACTGGCTTTACAGATATAGCTCAAAAAATTGTGAGACCCCGTATTTATTTTTCAAGTCTATGTTATTAACTTAATAAAGTTTGATATTTGTTTGTGACTCCATTTTTTAGAACATAAAGAATAATGTAAATTAGCCTGTTTCCAGTAGAGGGTCGTAAAATGCAGGTGGTCCAGTATGTCAGTGTTCAAAATTTGCTAACAAACAGTCCAATGTAAACTCATGTTTTATTATGTATTTGCCTATGGTACCGCTTTGTATTTTAAATGTATTTTATGTGTTTATTTAACGTGTTAAAACCTCATTTGATCTGAATACAAATTTCCACAAGGGCAGAATAAAGGAGTGACTCCCAAGTGCAAAAAGCTTTTACATTACGGTAAATACATTTGACAGTTCGGTGACTTTTCAAAGAGTCACCACAAGATGGCAGTGTTCACTGGGGGAAAAAACGACCTACTCTTTTTTTCTTTTTTTCCCTCTCAATTGCTTACCTGTCATATTATTGTAATGCTTTTTTTTTTTTTTTTTTTTTAACACAATACAATGCAGTTATACTGCAGAAGTTACTTTTCAGTACTGGTGAGGAAAGAAAACTTAGCTGCTGTATGTTGTGTGTGTTCTGAAACAAGCTTCCTCTTATTCAAACCTAATTGCCAGTGTCACTCTGTGATCCAAATAGGTATGCTTGCTTTCTACTCTCAGAAGTGTAAGGTGATTAATTACATATTCATATTATGTTATAGCTAAGAATCAAAAAAGAAAATAAAGAGATTGCCTTTTTTCCAAACTGAGGATTTTTTCACATCTCTACAAGCGCACTGTGCCTTGTTTATATCGTATGTGATATCTAACATTATGTGTTATTCTTTAAACAAAACAAAACAAAAAGATAAACCAAGTGTAGAGTTCTGGACTCCACTTCAGGAGCATTTTCCCCATAGTAAGTCGTGCTGGACCTTCAGGATCGTTGAGTCGGTGAAATAACGAGACAGTTTCTGCAATCAAGCTGAGTTTATTCACCAGAATGAAGGCTATACATAGCTCTTTTCTAGTTGCTGTCTTCTGAGTAATTATCATAGCGAGTATGCATACAGGGATAAGTAAAGTATAACTAGCAACATAGCTGAAGGTTTCAAACAGACTTAGTAAGCTGTAGTAAAGTAAAATAACAAGAGCGCATGTACTCCGTTACTAGTTATCCGCCATATTCCATTCTCTTTCACAATGTTTTGACTACTGAGACGCTACAAGAGGAGGAACTCCCTAGGAGAGCGGCTAAGCCTGATATCAATACATTTCAGTGCAAGGTGTAGCAGTTCATTAGACAAGGCATCTGTCTAACTCTTAACCATGTGTGAGCAGGAATTAGCTAGCCTGAAGACATGGGTACCACACATACCACTGATGAAGGCATTTACCAGCGTTTGTCTTACTGAGTTAATCTACTTACCATTGGACATACCAGTGTAATCCATAAGACTATTGTTGACATTTGATGCTGTAGCTGCACACGTTATGCCAAACCTAAGAAACAAAAAAAAAAAAACTATTTTCAGCTAGATGTAATTTATATTTAGTAAATTAATAAATTGGAATACAAAGTTTCATCCAAAATGATAATATATATATATATATATATTTTAGCTCAAAGAGCCAGCTGCCCTTATATATATATATATATATATATATATATATATATATATATATATATATATATATATCATTTCCTGCTCCTCTGACTTGACTTTCTCACTGACTGATTGCTGTTAGCAGGGATATAGCAGGTGATTCATAAATTGGATTTGTTCATTATTATCATTATTAGTCATTTAGCAGGGTTCTGGGGAACAAGCATAACAAGTATTTGCATTATTCCACAAACTCAGCATGAAATGAAATAGGGATTCTTTAATGAATACACATGTATTTTTTAATGCTCCTGGCTGTTATTTATTAACATTTTATTTTATCTACCTTGAAACACCTTCATTCAAAACTGATGAGCCCTGTTTAATGGTTTAACAGAAATCACCTTAATAAAGACGGTGAACCTTCATCACCCGTCATCACCGCATTCACATTGATCTGCACACAAACAAAAACATGTGTCTAGTCTGGCAAAAAGCTTGCAAATATGAAAAGACTGACATTTAAATACTGAAGTTTGCCATAATATAAAGAATGTACCTTTTGTGTGATACTTTGATCTTTCTGTTTATCCTCCAGACTCAGCTTTGACAACATCTGCATCTCAGGGGAAAAATCTAAAAAAAACATATAAAAAATAATTTACTAAAACATAAGCTAACCCAATGAGTAAACAAAAAATAGGCTTCAGTTCGTTTTCTTTTATTATCATCAGTATCTTTAAATATAATTTCAGATTTACTATACACAATTGGTCCTTGTAACTTAAGTCACATTTAAGACCAATTACAATGTAGACCTACCTCCTTGAATCCCATTCTGAATGGAAGGGAATCTTTTGTTTGAGTGGGAGGAATCTGCACGATCTTTCATCACACACAACAACCTGAGCAGAAAGAACAGACCAACATGGAGATTTGATCACAATCTGGATTGCAATGCCGTACAAAAACAACGCTATAGTTTAAAGGAATTAACGGTAAAATAAACAAATTAAGAACCAAAAAAATTTCAGTGCAATGATATTATTTAAGTAATCATGTAAAGAAACAAATGTCAAGAAAACGTATTATAAAGCATTGATTAACAAGGCTTTAATGCAGATGATTGATAGTGCCATCATTTCTTTATACATTTTTATAGTCAACAAGTAATTTAATACGATTTTTTTTTTTTTTAAATACTTACCTTAACATAGGGTTAGGAACATTTAGGGCAATTTATTTTATTTTTCAACACTCGATATTGTTGAAAAAAAAAAAATATTATGTATGAAAGTAGGTATATTAACCGACGAACCAGATTCACATGTACAGTGCTGTGCCTGATTTAAGTTGCTTCATTCCATTCTGGCATCAGATTTTCTATTTAGTGGCTGTTCCCTGTCAGCGGCAATCTCACTCGCCATCATTAGCTCTCAGTGTATCGGTGGTCATTAAAACAGAGCACACGGGATGGAAGCGGTGTACAGTGGGTCTCGAGAACAAGCAACCTCTCAAAGTGAACGTTTGTGTATCCGAAATAATGTAGGAGTTTGACATTGTCCCGTGTTTCTGTACCAGGTAAAGAGCGGGGCTCGTCTGTTTTCAATTAATGTAGACCGCAGTTCTAGCTAAGCTGATCGACAATTTGTGTGATCGATTTTAAAATTCTGCTCTTCTTCGCCAACGTTTTTACCTGGTGCAGAAACTCAAGAACACTACGTTGGTGTCACAGGCCCTGGTAGCACTAATACCGGGGCTACCTAGGTAACATTAGGTAGTGTGTACAAGATTAGCGCATTTATTCAGAAAGGAAAAACACATTGTATAAAGTTACCATACCACAGATAATCAACTCAAATATTTAATTTCGGACCAACACGCGTTTCTGTGCTAGTTTCAATTCCGTAAAACAGGTCCTACTATGATATAATTGTTGTTCTTTTTTATTGTATGTTTTTGTAGTAGTAAACTGAACTCTTGCCTGTTCATATAGAGTTCTTCGTCCACATCGCTCTCTGAGTCGGCCACCAGTGAGTCGCAGTCAGACAGGTCAACCTCGCCACCATCGCCTATCATCATCTCTCTCTCTCTCTCTCTCTCTCTCTCTCTCTCTCTCTCTCTCTCTCTCTCTCTCTCTCTCTCTCTCTCTCCCTCTCTCTCTCTCTCTCTCTCCCTCTCTCTCTCTCTCTCTCTCTCTCTCTCTCTCAGAACTTCAATCCTTGAGAAACACTGTTAAACTGAACCCTACAGCAGCCAAAGTCGCGTTTTTTTTTCTTGCGTTTTCTTTGTTTCGGTTTACTTAGTTTAACTACACCAATTTCCAAAATAAAACTTTAGTTTATCTTAGTCATCGATTTCTCACGCGAGAAACGTTTCATGACGCAACAGGAGTGCGTTCAATGAACAGAGCGCGCCAGGGCGTGACGTGGCTTCTCCTATTCAACGATGCGCTCGCCGCCCGCGAGCGCTTTAACCGCAGCGAGTCAAGCTCTGAGCTGCCTGCCTCGCTGGAGGTTCAGAATGCCCGACCTGTGTTATCAGTGCTGTGGCTGTAAATTTTTTTTTTTTTTTAATATGGGTTTGTATGACCAACACATCTGTGATAAGAAGTGATCGTAGAATTTTAAGTTTTACACCTGTGGTGGGCAAAAAAACATGCAAGGCTTTTTTGTGTTTGTTTGATAACCAAATCAATACACTTTTCATATACAATCATCAACACAGGCAATAAAACCGCTTCTGGTGTACAAAGGTCAAGGTTGACCCGAACCCAGGACCTCTCGCACTAAGCATGGCGCCGATACCATGGTACAAAAGAGCTGGCTCCTTTTGCAAGGAGCCTATATCGGTCTCTTGAGCCCTACTGCTGCCTACCCCCCGTGCACACTACAATATATATCTTGGCTGAGCAGAAAAATAAAAATACATTTTCAGAGATCATCTTCACATTAACAATGTTTCAGTTATGCACTGTAAAAGAAAGTGTAATATGTACAAAACTAAAGCAATAAATGCGCTGGGAAGTTGGGTTGATAAAACACGTGTGACTACAGGTAAATGTGTTATTATTATTATTATTATTGTTATTATTATTATTATTATTATTATTATTATTATTTAGCATTGTATAATGGTGAAATATACAGTATTGGTGTTGTACATTGCATTTGCTGATGCAGTATAGGCTATAGTAAGAATCATAAATATGTATTTATTTATTTATATGATACAGTAAATTCATGTCTGTTTATATTTCAGGAAGATTTCATCTAAAAAAAGAAATGTATCAACATTATATATATATATATATACACACAATAAAGACATAATTATTATTTGTAGCTATACATCCTTAATCGACCAATAGTACCACTCCGGTTGCCCCAATCTCCTCTCAAATTGGTTCATACAGCAGTGGTAAGATCACGCGTGTGCTTTTTAGAGCCGCCCCCCATTCTCCAGTCCTGGTAACTGGTAGTGACGTAAACGACTGAGGGGATCGTGTGCTAGGATTGGTTGAGTCGTCAGACGATGAAACCCTCGCCATTTTCACACCGACTACAAACTGGCGTTCGGAGGTCAGCAGCACAGCCCTGGAGGCGAGCACCAGCAGCGGCGTGCTTGAGGCTCATTTAATATATCTTTTTATTTTAATTACGTAGCTGTCTCCGTATTAATTGTGTAATTAACAAAACAGCGCGATATTAGTCAAGTTTAATTGAACCTTTCTGACAGAAGACAGGCATTGAGCAAGACACATTCTGGGGTCCTATTCAGCTGGTTGTCTACGACAAGACGACTATAAAACAGGTAGGAAGAGATTTTGCTTGTACTTTTTTGTCAAGTATTTGAAGTAATGATAATTTGAAATGCGTCGAGGGTGATAAATATTGTGTGTACTACACATTTTTTTTCAAAAGATTATGCCTGCTGTCCTTTTGATTTGAAGTCACTACGGCGGTACTCTGCAGTTGATGCGGCGTAGTCGAGTACGTTGTGGGAGGTTCGCACTGTTTCTGGCAAAATAACTGGTTCATGTCTTTCTGTCTGAAAAGGCAGCAGCCTCCTACCTGAACAGCTGCTTGAATGTCTTGATGTGCTGCCTGGTTAGATAATATAGGCACCGTGCAGTATTACGGACTAGTGTTGTGGTCCAGTCAAAAGCTGTATTTACAGGGCCCGTGAATGTCCTTGTGGGTGAGCAGGTAGTGGCACTGTACTAAAATACATGGAAACAGATGTAGGAAGGTGCCAGAAAAGCATTTATAAAATGCACAAGACAGAAGTTATTTTGCAGTTAAACTAGGCGCTTTAGAGCCAACGGGTCCGAAAGACTTTGCTGTTGATGACAACAGACATACCGAATAGATGAAAAGTGTTGTAAACGGTTTTCAAGTCACAGAATCCCATACACATATTAATGATGCCACCCAAAGCGCTGCAGTATATTTTTGGGTTGGTGAGGTGGGCGGGTCTGCCTTGACGTTCACTGCTGACGTCAGTTCTGACTATTGGGGAGGCATGGCACAACAGAACAGCATTGTTCCGTTGATGAAAGCTAGACCATATAGCTTGTGGACTGCTGGATGTGCATTTTCCCTGTCGCACAAGCTTAAAGGAATAATGATTTGGTTTATTGTGTGCTCTGATTTGCCACCTCAATCACATATTTGTTCAGTGCTTGCTACAAGTAATCCTAATTTTAGTGCCAGCTGTCATTTTAAACCTTGTTGAGATCTGAAAATGTTATATGATCTAGTTCCCAGCAACCTAGAGACCCAGGCTTCTGAGCAATCTGCTCTAAACGGATCCTAGTTATTAACCAATATACTGCAATCCGTCGCATATCCGACTACGGTGGGACCAGAGTAAGGACGGGTATGCAAAAGTCAGAACGAATCCAGTTTTAAAAAACATGCTAGACAGCTGTAAAAATTACAATATTAACACAATTGTTTTGAAATCCAGCTTTTATTAGGGAGCTCCCCTAAATCTCTTGTTTAGAAAGATACAGGGTATAATGATTGTGACAGAGTAGCCGTCTGCCGTGTGAGTGCGTCCATTCACTGCAGCGTGACAAGCAGGAGATCAAGACAGAGGTTAATACGCCCCGCAGGCGGACTGGATTTATTTACATATCAACACACTGAACAGCTTGCGTGACACTACCAGCAATGGTTGCGCATGGAGCACATACAACACAGTGTACGAAAACTTTGGTAGGATCTACAATATCTGAACTAATTTTCTCTGTTCAATAATTTGAAGAGGTTGATCATAGCGGATATGTGACTGGTGGGTACGCGATGGATGACTGTAGTTCTGTATGCCAGGAGTTGATTATTAGCTGGTAACCTTGGATAGAACCCTATTTAACTAAGCCTAGAATTTGATTGCAGGTATGTTATTTAGTAGCACATTTCTAAATGGCCCTCTGATCTATCCTATTAGGATTAGGGTTATGCTTGTGAGGCTAATGGAGCACTAATCAAATTGTATATTTCCCATGGGAGTGATGTAGTGGTGATTGCGGAGGTTTAGTTTCCTGGATGTCCCCTCTTCAATGATACTGCTTGCATGCTCTGTGATTTAGTTTAGGTGATTTGTTCTGTAGAGTTGAAGAACTAGGTGTAGCACATATTGGTCTTATTTGAGAATTAGATGCAAAAGGGTTTCACTGCTGATGCACGTCTATTAAATTGTTTTCTTTTATTGCAGCACAAGGAGACCGGCACCATGCTGACAGGGCTGTTCCGTTTGCACGGGCTGTTTGTAGCCTCCCATCCCTGGGAGGTTATAGTGGGGACGGTGACGCTGACCATCTGTATGATGTCAATGAACATGTTTACTGGGAATGATCAGATCTGCGGCTGGAATTACGAGTGTCCGAAGTTTGAAGAGGTGAGAACCAGAGTTCAATCCCTTTTGGAGTATGTGTGGTAGAATGCTGAACATACAAACTGGCATGAGAACATTGTGTATGGACAGGTAGAGGATAAAGCATATTGGAAGGAATTGTATCAGTACTGTAAGGAATTAGATAGTACCTAAACATTTGCTCTATTTGCTTTCTTCAGTATGACCCACTGATGAAGGCAAGTTTGTATGTTTATTTTGTATCTACTGGTAGGTGAACAATAAATAACCAGAGAATGTATATAGCAGTTATTTCAAACCAAGTTGAGACGCTCCGCTTTGGGGTAGAATTTTACCTCCTTAAATTTGGTTGTTAAAAGAGAATCTGTGAAGTGAGAAGTAAGAGTCGGCCCTGTTCTATGAGAACTACAACTTTTCTAACGTGCTTGCAGCTCACAGTATAATATTGTTTAAGGCATGTGTATTTGGAGTTGAAATGTGTGTTTTTGGTTTTGTAACAGTGCTCTTTGGAGTCTTTAACATTCTTAACATTTGTCTTTTACAGGAGATTTTGAGTAGCGATATCATCATCTTGACAATCACTCGCTGCATAGCAATTGTATATATTTACTTCCAGTTCCAAAATCTGCGTCAGCTTGGGTCAAAATATATATTGGGTATGTCTTCCCTTTTTATAAGACTGTTGCACAGTATAATGCATAGCATGTGTCCATTTAACTCTTTAACCCTTACTCTGACCTGAATCGCAATGCACAGTGAATCCGTTCCTGAAATCTAGAACTTATGTATTTTAAAAGCACCTTCATTCATCCTCTAGGAGGGGGGCTTGTTCTGTTTAGTTTCTAGCAAGAGCACAAGCAATTGCTTTTCTCTTAATTTGTGCAGACTCTCTCTCAAATTGTTATGTTTTCATATTGTTGCAATGTGAATCATTTCTTTGCTCTTGCATGGTCTGAGACACAGCAGAACTGTTTGTTTGGATCTGTCTTTTATAGCTGCAGTTAGGGTAGTAAGGAATAAGACTCGGCAATGTTTGTTTTATTTGTTTTCCAGGTATTGCAGGTCTCTTCACAATTTTCTCCAGTTTTGTATTCAGCACTGTTGTTATCCACTTCCTTGATAAAGAACTGACCGGCCTCAAGTAAGTGTTCATTTCTCTGAATGTGTTTAGTGTGGAGAGTGCTTTTAAAAAAAGGTTCTGTACATTAACAAAGGGAAATGAGTTTTTATGGACTTCCCGTTAAGCATTTAGGCTGTATTTCCACTTAACCTGCACCACACCGTTGATTCTCTGTACAATCAAGTTTGTGCAATTCAAGTACAATTACCATTCCAGATAACATAATGCATATAAAGGTTAGATGACATGAAGTATTATCTGCAACATTTGCGAGACAGACTGGTAATTGATCATTTTTTACTGTATGACCTATCTTCTTTCCCCACCCTATCTTTGTTAATCTCAAGCTGCATTTTTTGTGTTGCAGTCACTGCGTCTTCTTTTTTTTAAAAAAATGAACAGTGTAGCATGCAACATTTAGATAAAGCAGAAAAGTAACCCTTGTACACATCCATGTCTTTCAGCGAAGCCTTGCCGTTCTTCCTGCTGCTGATTGACCTCTCCAAAGCATGTGCGTTAGCTAAATTCGCACTGAGTTCTAACTCGCAGGTATGATGAATTGATGTGCAATCTGCTTCAGTTATGTTATATTGTTGAGATAGTCTCTGATATTACACATGATTATTTGTATAGTCTTCTTTACTAAAGCCCATGGAACAGTATAACTAGTTACTGAAAGATGCATTTTGTTTAATTGTTGATTTAAAACACATCAATGTGTCTGGATCTATGTGTATTAAAACTTGTTTGTTAATGCATGGTGCATTCAATTACACTGCTTCACATTAGAAGGTCTGGCAACAAACTGTCTTTTATATAGTGTGGTTAATAGTGTTTTTCTTGTGGGTTGTGTTGCAGGATGAAGTGAGACACAACATTGCACGTGGCATGGCCATCCTCGGACCCACCTTCACGCTCGATGCTCTGGTTGAATGCCTTGTGATTGGAGTTGGTACCATGTCCGGTGGGTAGTGAACTAAAACAAATACAGCTTTCTCCACAGATTTAGTATTAGCAGCACTGGAATACAATCTGAAGATTATTTATTAAGTTTCCTTTCCTTCTGTCTCCTGTTGTTCCAGGTGTTCGTCAGCTGGAAATCATGTGCTGCTTTGGCTGCATGTCGGTCATGGCAAATTACTTTGTCTTCATGACTTTCTTCCCTGCGTGTGTCTCCCTGGTATTGGAGGTAAGTAGTGCCTGTGTTAATCCTCGAGACACGCATATTTAAGAGCAGTAGTGCCCGTATTAATCCTCAAGAGACACACATATTTAAGAGCAGTAGTGCCCGTGTTAATCCTCGAGACACACATATTTAAGAGCAGTAGTGCCCGTGTTAATCCTCAAGAGACAGACATATTTAAGAGCAGTAGTTCCTGTTAATCCTCAAAAGACACACGTATTTAAGAGCAGTAGTGCCTGTGTTAATCCTCAAGAGACAGACATATTTAAGAGCAGTAGTTCCTGTTAATCCTCAAGAGAGACACATATTTAAGAGCAGTAGTGCCTGTGTTAATCCTCAAGAGACACACATATTTAAGAGCAATAGTGCCTGTGTTAATCCTCCTCTTTCCCCTGTAGCTCTCTCGGGAGAGCCGTGAAGGTCGCCCGATCTGGCAGCTCAGCCAATTCGCACGCGTCCTGGAAGAGGAGGAAGACAATAAACCAAACCCAGTGACGCAGAGAGTGAAGATGATAATGGTGAGTTCTGAGTACGAACATTTACGAAAAAAAACATCAATGAGGCCTCCTCGTTATTGTATTCGCAGATCAAAGGAAACTGAGGTGTCTTTTTTTTTTCTCTTCTAGTCTTTGGGATTGGTTCTTGTTCATGCTCACAGTCGCTGGATTACCGAACCATCCTCTCAGAACAGCACAGTGGAGACCTCCAAAGTTGAACTAGGACTTGATGAAACAATGCCGAAGAGAATTGAACCTGAGATGCCACTGTGGCAGTTTTACTTGTCCAGGTAGGATTATATACTGTGCTGCCAATTCTTTCATTATTAGTGTCCTCTCTTTCTAAACTGCATGACATTAAACTGTTTTCCCTTCTTGTTGTGGTATTGACGCATTTTAATTTGTATAAATTGTTCCAAAGTAACTCTGGACGTGCTAAATCACACAGATTAAATGGGTTGCTTAGCTGTTTCTAATGTGTGGCTTTTTTAATCTTTTCAATTTTTACAGAATGATTAGCATGGACATTGAACAAGTGATCACTCTCGGACTGGCCTTGTTGCTCGCCATCAAGTACATCTTCTTTGAGCAGACCGAGATGGAGTCCACACTCTCCCTGAAAAACCCCATGTCATCACCGGCTGCTCAAAAGAGAATTGCAGACGATTGCTGCGGGAAAGACAATGGGTTGAAACACTCCCACAAATCTGCAGCAGAGGTTACAGTTACAAAAGAGGATACAGGTTAGCTGCATTTAGTTTTACTTGCATTTGTTACTGTTTTATAATCATCGGTGTAAGATATTCTTGCTGTAATATTATTTTTCAATGTTTTTCAGCTGAAGTCATTAAACCTTTGCCAGTTGTTAGTGTAGCGGAGACCAAGTTTGTAGCCGGTGACGACGTTTTTTCCAACGCATCGTCTCTACCCTCCTCTCCAGCGCCACAGGTTCAATTACCATTGGATCCCCGTCCCACTGAGGAGTGCCTGTCTATACTTAGAAACACAGAGGTGAGGAAGTCCATTTTTTGGATATTCTAAAATTGAAAATTTTTTAATACACAACGAGACTAGTTTACAATGTCACTCACAGATTCTAAGGGTCGGTTTGTATCAAGTGCTTTTATAATGACCCCCACCCTGCGGAAAGACATCCATGGCGATAGGAATATAGTGGAGGCAGCACATCAGAGTTTTACTGTTAATCTGATTGAGTTGAAAGAATGTGGGCATGTATGGATGCATCTGTGTTCCCATTCCAGAAGTATACTGGAGTTTTTTTTTCTCCATTGCAGAAAGGTGCTCAATGGTTGAGTGATGCTGAGGTTATCTCCCTGGTCAATGCAAAGCACATTCCAGCGTACAAACTGGAGAACATCATGGAGTCTCCTGAACGCGGTGTGGCGATTCGCAGGCTGATGCTGGCATCCAAACTCCCAAACCCATCCTCATTGAAGACCTTGCCTTACAAGGAATACGATTATTCCATGGTAAGTCAGCATGCAGTTTAAATAGCCTAGCGGTAACCAAGAGAGTCTGTGAGTTGAGGGGTGTTGGGTTGAGAGAAGTTAGGAACTATTCTTTCTCTTTTAGGTCATGGGAACGTGCTGTGAGAATGTGATCGGATACGTGCCTGTGCCAGTTGGAGTCGCAGGCCCGCTGATTTTGGATGGGAAACAGTTTCAGGTTCCCATGGCAACAACAGAGGGCTGTCTTGTGGCGAGCACAAACCGAGGGTGTAGAGCAATAGCAGTGAGTACAAGCTATTTCTTACAGGTCATGTGTGGTTACCACCCGCCCCCCCTGCCCCCAACATGTAATCCTCAATTATTGAAAAACTTGATTGACCTATTTAACCATTTCAGTGCTTGGATGGTTGTCTGATTTTTATGCTGTCCATTTTCACAGACTCTTTTAAAGTCTAGTGTGTAGATATTGTTTAATCCCGTTGTTCATTGCAATGCCTCTCGTGTATAGCTTGGAGGAGGAGCAAGCAGCCGGATCCTGGCTGATGCAATGACTCGAGGCCCCGTGGTGAGACTGCCCACAGCGTGCCAGGCAGCAGAAGTCAAAGCATGGCTGGAGAGTCCTGAAGGGTTCAAGTGCATTAAAGAGGCCTTTGACAACACCAGCAGGTATGCGACACCAGACATTGCAATGCTCATCTAGCGAAACACATTTCAAAAGAACAAGAAGAAAATTATAATCACTTTTTTCATTTCAGGTTTGCACGCCTTCAGAAGCTTCTTATTGGTCTTGCTGGACGAAATCTGTACATCCGGTTTCAGTCCAGAACTGGAGATGCTATGGGTATGAACATGATTTCTAAGGTAGGTTCAGCCTATACACAGATCTAACATCTGAAGGAAGATATTAAATAGGAGAATTTTGGGGATTTATGCAGTGGGGCACATACACAAATGTATGGTTGAAGAACTACAGTTTTTGTACTTATTTGTTTTTCTCAGTGCTATCAAACAGCATATCTAGAGAACTGCTTCTCAATTGAATCCTAATGAAACTCGATAAGGAGCTTTTTTGGCACGTGTTGTTTAGTGTCAGTATTTCGGGGGTTGTCATGTTTTTACATGTGCATATGATGGACAGTGATTTACTGTTTCTGATTTTGTACAAACAGCCATGGCAGGCCATGAGATGCATGTCACATGTTCTACAGACACCTCTAATGAGTTATTTTTAATATCTCATTTTGACATCACATCTTTTGAAAATGATATTTAGTTGTTTTCAGAAGCTTTACTCTTTGGCTGCAGTTTGTAAAGATGCTGTTCTCATGACAGGGCACGGAGCAGGCTCTCTCCACACTGCAGGAGAAGTTCTCTGAGCTGCACGTCCTGGCAGTCAGTGGGAACTACTGCACTGACAAGAAACCTGCAGCCATCAACTGGATTGAGGGGAGAGGGAAATCCGCTGTGAGTGAAGCCATCATTCCAGCTCAAATAGTGCGAGAGGTGAGGTTTTTACCACCGAGTATCCATGTTGTCATCAACATGTCTTCTATCTGTAAACCCATGATGAGTACATTTCCAAAACAACAACACGAAACGTGGTAGAATGTAGCTTACAGCCCAAGTCCAGAAGCCTAGTTAAAGAGGTTGGAATCTTAGGTTTATAAGTCAAATTTACTGTTCCTCTTCCTCTTTTGGTGGCAGCTGTAGGTGGAATGGAAAACTGTATATATATATAGATATACAGACGTGCTCAAATTTGTTGGTACCCCTCCACAAAAAACGAAGAATGCACAATTTTATCTGAAATAACTTGAAACTGACAAAAGTAATTGGCATCCACCATTGTTTATTCCATATTTAATAGAAATCAGACTTTGCTTTGGATTTTTTATTCAACATAATATTGTAAATAAGAAAAAAAATGAAAATGGCATGGACGAAAATGTAGCTCTCAATGAGACTTCTGCACCTGTTAACAGGTAGTTTGGCCCACTCTTCCTGAGCAAACTGCTCCAGCTGTCTCAGGTTTGATGGGTGCCTTCTCCAGACTGCAAGTTTCAGCTCTTTCCATAGATGTTCGATAGGATTCAGATCAGGACTCATAGAAGGCCACTTCAGAATAGTCCAATGTTTTGTTCTTATCCATTCTTGGGTGCTTTTAGCTGTGTGTTTTGGGTCATTATCCTGTTGGAGGACCCATGACCTGCGACTGAGACAGAGCTTTCTGACACTGGGCAGTATGTTTCGCTCCAGAATGCCTTGATAGTCTTGAGATTTCATTGTACCCTGCACAGATTCAAGGCACCCTGTGCCAGGCGCAGCAAAGCAGCCCCAAAACATAACCGAGCCTCCTCCATGTTTCACTGTAGGTATGGTGTTCTTTTCTTTGAAAGCTTCATTTTTTCGTCTGTGAACATAGAGCTGATGTGACTTGCCAAAAAGCTCCAGTTTTGACTCATCTGTCCAAAGGACATTCTCCCAGAAGGATTGTGGCTTGTCAATATGCATTTTAGCAAATTCCAGTCTGGCTTTTTTATGTTTTTCTTTCAAAAGTGGAGTCCTCCTGGGTCTTCTTCCATGGAGCCCACTTTCACTCAAAAAGCGACGGATGGTGCGATCAGAAACTGATGTACCTTCACCTTGGAGTTCAGCTTGTATCTCTTTGGCAGTTATCCTTGGTTCTTTTTCTACCATTCGCTCTATCCTTCTGTTCAATCTGGGGTCGATTTTCCTCTTGCGGCCGCGCCCAGGGAGGTTGGCTACAGTTCCATGGACCTTAAACTTCTTAATAATATTTGCAACTGTTGTCACAGGAACATCAAGCTGCTTGGAGATTGTCTTGTAGCCTTTACCTTTACCATGCTTGTCTATTATTTTCTTTCTGGTCTCCTCAGACAACTCTCTCCTTTGCTTTCTCTGGTCCATGTTCAGTGTGGTGCACACAATGATAACAAACAGCACAGTGACTACTTTTCTCCATTTAAATAGGCTGAATGACTGATTACAAGATTGGAGACCTGTGTGATACTAATTAAAGAAACTAATTAGTTTGAAATATCACTATAATCCAATTATTTATTATCTTTTCTAAGGGGTACCAACAAATGTGTCCAGGCCATGTTTGAATATCTTTGTAGAATAAGCAATAATTCATCTCTTTTCACAGCTTCTTTGCTTTATTCTATGACATACCAAAGGCATGCATGTATACATGATAAAATAGCTTTTAATTTCATCACTTTTCAGGAGGAATGAAACATTATTTCAATTAGCTGTAAGGGTACCAACAAATTTGAGCATGTCTGTGTATATATATATAGATATCTAAATTTAGAGCATGATATGGTGGGCATGTTCTGAAGCCCTAACTGAGCATTAACCACTGACAAGTTGCTGCAGAGGTTATATTTTTCATAAATGTTTTTTGGTTTTTGCTTTTTTAATAAGGTTTTGAAGACCTCCACAGAAGCCTTGGTTGATGTTAATATTAACAAGAACTTGGTTGGCTCTGCTATGGCTGGCAGTATAGGTGGCTTCAATGCACATGCAGCTAATATTGTAGCTGCCATCTACATCGCCTGTGGACAGGTAAGAATATATCCTCTGTTTGTGAATAACATCATGCATCAATTTCTCTGTTTTTATTTTAAAAAACATGGAACTTTTTACAGGGCAGTTTCATTTTTTTTTTTATGCCATGCTGCCCTTAGTGAAATTAACAAACTGCGTGTGTTTGTGTTAGGATCCTGCCCAGAGTGTTGGCAGCTCAAACTGCATCACCCTCATGGAGGCAACGGGTCCCACAAATGAGGATCTACACATCAGCTGTACAATGCCATCTATAGAGGTGGGGACTGTTGGGGGAGGAACCAACTTAGCACCACAACAGGCCTGTTTGAAGGTATGGAACTGCAAAGAGAAATCACATTAGTAGTGCCTTAAAAAGAGTTTCAAATGAGCCTGATGTTGTCAACTAAGCTCTACTGATTTAAAGCATGATGAACCTCGCTATACCTACTATATTCTTAGGACTCATATTGTGACTTCTAATACAACAACGATTGTCCTCTTGCAGATGTTGGGGATTCAAGGAGCCAGCAAAGAGAATCCAGGTGAAAATGCCAGGCAGCTGGCGAGAGTTGTGTGTGGGACTGTGCTGGCTGGAGAGCTGTCTCTAATGGCAGCATTGGCAGCAGGACACCTTGTCAAAAGTCATATGACTCACAACAGGTAAGGAAATGCCTGCACACAGTCAGTTCATAGCATTTGTGACTGAATGTATCATTTAAACTCAATAGCTATAATGTATGGTTATATATATGGATATGATTATTGAGATCTTTGTGCCTATTTTAAAGGCACACTAAACACCCACAATGTAAGGTGGTGAAAAAAAGATACATACATATATATATATATATAATTTATTGGTCTTCCATTTTTTTATTTGTAGGTCAAAGATGAACCTGCAAGAACTCCCAGGTACCTGCACCAAGAAAGCAGCCTGAAATACCAAAAGAGACCCTATTCAGAATCTTACAAAGATTTGACCATGAAATTGAACCAGGGGTGCTGAAAAAAACACTTATAAAATGAGAACTGTATGAACAAAATGGCCATTGTTCAACTTGATTTCACATCTGCTTATTATGAGAAGGTCACATTCCTACATGTGGTTAAGGATAAAAGCTGCAGTGGCAATACTATTAAAAAATATATTTGAAGGTTATTTCCTGTAGTCTAATCAGTGGCAAGGTTCTGATTTACAATTTTGTTTTGCTTACCTGAGCAACATAGGAGCTTGTTTCTAACATTCAGCTTCTGCAGACTACAAAGGAAGCATGTCTGTGATGCACACAGACTGAAGAGAAAGCTGCAAAGTGCAGGCAGCTTGGGAGCCTGCATCACTTTTAGGGAATGTACAGACTAGACCGTCTGGATTGTGATTGATGTAGTGTACACAAGAAGCATACACTCTGAAAGAATGAAGAGTCACAAAGGAATAATACTTCAGTATGAAACGGACCATGGTCACTGCAGCTTTAAAACACAATCTAAAGCCACAGATGTATGTAATTGGATGTGATGGTCTGTGTGGTATTTTTGTTGTTTTTTTGTATTTTTGCTCAAGTGGAGTCAGTTCATTTAACACTTTTGCTATATGTTGTGAATATTATACATCTAAATGCCAACATTAATGTAAAAGTTACCAAACGATGTGCTTACGATCACCTGAAATGTGTTCAGGCAGCCAAGTGTGCTGGACAAACCTGTTTTAGGAACCTGTTGCTGCTATATTTCTATGCTTTTACGCTGGCTGTAATGTAATATAAGATATGCAGTTATCTTTATATAAAAAAACAAGCCCTATTGTCTTGTGTTCCAGTTTATTTACAATTGAAAAGGTCTAGTTTGATCGTTTGCATGGGGAATGTGCAGTAGTAAAATTAATTTTAAAGCTCACCTAGTATAATACAGAATTTGTTATATTTCTTAAGAGTTTTGCCAGATGTTTTGATTTGAAAACGCATTGACAGAAATCAATAACATTTGGTTGGAAATGAGTTTAAAAAAAAAAAAAAAGAAAATGGTATCCTGTAAATTGGTTAGTAGGATTTGTATTTGTACATAATGTTTATTTGTTGGATTTTATTTTCTACCTGTTATTTGAAAGATGTAGCTGGTTGAGGATGTAAAGCAGGAATATTCGCAGCTCTGTGTGTGTGTGTGTGTGTGTGATTTATTTGTTTTTCTTTTGCTCCTGACACTTTTTTGCAATTGTCTCAAAAGACTGCTGTATAAGACA
Organism: Acipenser ruthenus; assembly: GCF_902713425.1. Classification (NCBI taxonomy): domain Eukaryota; kingdom Metazoa; phylum Chordata; class Actinopteri; order Acipenseriformes; family Acipenseridae; genus Acipenser; species Acipenser ruthenus. Next base: position 8,326,263 of record NC_081189.1, read on the forward strand.
GATTGGAAGTCACTGATACCAATTGACAAAATTCATTTCATGCTGTGAAGGACATCAGAGTTGCCATGAAAGTGTCCAATTCCATAGCTGTCGAATAAAATACCACATATGATTGCAATGAAATGGCATTTGGTTTATATTATTCTCTGGCTGATTATTATTTTTTTCTACAGTACACTTACTAATCAATATACAGTATTCTGAAATGAATATACAAAAAAACAATCTATAGGTTATATTTTTACACCTTTGAACAATACAGGGACAATTTAAGGGATAACATACATATTTTACAGTACTTTTATGATGATCTGTATATATTTTTAAGCACAAATATTTACCTTTTTGGAAAAAAGTTACTGTATCTGTAACTGGTACTGAAATGAAAGCTAATATCTCTCTTATGCCTGTGTCTTTTTCAAGCATCTTCTCTAAGAATTGTCATGGAGTTATACAGAACACTGGTGAGATTTGCCACTCAATTTGCAAAAATGCATCCGGGATTAATGAATGTTTGTGTTTTCTATGCTGTTTGTGTGCGTGTAAGCTTTTAGGGGTCTTAAGCTGCAAGTCAGCAAGTCACTGCTCTGTTGTAAGTGTAACCGAATGAAGTTTATTCTGCTCTATGGGTGAGAGGGGTGGTAGACTGGAAACTACCCGAAATGTATTTTTGCTGCATTAAACAAATGTGGTATTTATTTATGGCTGGCACCGATATGATGGCTGTTGCTGGATCTGTTCCGATGGTGTGAAAACATTGTCTAATGCAAGTCTGTAAAGTACAGGGTTTATGTTTACATTACAATGTACATTTTGTAAAATAAATAAAGTTTGATTTTCAATAAACAGTAAAAATACTTGACTGCAATTATTTTAAGAACATAAGGCCCATCTTGCTTGTTTGCCGCTTCTTGAAGGATCGCAGGGTGTCAGCTTCAACAACATTATTGGGGAGTTGGTTCCAGACCCTCACAATTCTGTTTAAAAAAGTGCCTCCTATTTTCTGTCCTGAATGCCCCTTCATCTATTCTCCATTTGTGATTTTGATCGCTCTTCTTTGCACTATTTCTAGAGCAGCAATATCCTCTAATTGTCACGTTGTTATAACACTCGCAAAGTGAATAATTGTTTAGACAGATCTAAAAAGGTGAAGTAAAAAGAAAAAATATATATTGGAAAAGTCAGAAAAGGAAGTTGACATTCAGTAGAAACTTTCTCAGTTGATTTGTTATGCCATGATCTCCCTAAACACTGAATAATGTCATGTTAACATATTGAATTACATGTAGTTTTCCATCTACTTAACAAAATGAAAAAATGTGTGACATTTTGAAATCGAACATGAAACACTACAACTATTATGGCTTCCAGTAGACTTTTGTGATGTCATTTTGTAGTTTATTTGATTACATGATGTTAAATAAAAGTTCTAAATTATGTTCATACAGTTAAAAAAACAAAACAAAAAAAACCCAGAAAACTTAAATAGAACTTTTCCCCCCAAAACAGACCACAGTATGTATGAAGAAAAAAGTGGAAAAGCCTTCAATGAAGAAAACCTTTCAGCAGTTAAGGGACTGGAGACATTCATCTGATTGAAGATCAAATTAATGCAGCCATGTATCAAAACATTCTACAAAGTACTATACCATCTGTTCGTAGGCCGTTTATCTTCCAACACAACGACCCAAAGCATACGGCTAAGTCAACTCTGGAATTCTTAAAGAAAACAAAAAGTTCAGGAATGGCCTTTGCAATCCAATATGAATGCTTTGGATTGATCTGAAAAAAGCTGCAGCCAAGCATTGTGTACCCCATCTGCCTGAGCTGAAGGACCAAGATGTAACACACTCGTTAAGAATGATCAGAAGAGTTTGAAAGCTGCAATAAAAGCAAAAGGAGGGCACCCGAAATACTAAAGAAGGGGCGCCAATGCTTCTGTCATGAATGAATACTTGGTTAAACTTTACTAAATGCTTATTCTTAATCTGTTGACTTGAATTATGGTATAATAAGCATAGGGTGCCAATACGTTTGTCTGCGACTGTATTAAACAGCAGGTAGATACAGCTGGTGTGTTTTATAAATAGGTCATAGATCTATTTGCATTAGAAATATGACATGCATTTGAGGAGGAAGCCACTAACACAGTAATGAAAAGTTATATGAAGTTTAGAATAGAAAATATAATAGATAAGAAACCATTCTGGAAGCGTATTTGTTTTTGTAATGTATGATCTGTTTATTTATTTCCGGATTTTGTCACAATGAAGTTTTTATTCCCAATGAAGTAGGGTACAAAAAAAACAAAAAAACACGGCCTGCACCTTTTCAACCGTCATTTCAATATGAAAAAAGCTTTTCTATGGTATCGATTGTGTTGGCTGTTTGTACTGTCTGTGGGCCAATTGAGATACAGGTTCAGATGTTTGAGAAACCCTCCTGAAATGACATCACAATGAGCTCCTCTCACCAGAGTGAGAGCAGCCAATCCCCTTTCACTTCATCACATCTCACCAGCACAGGACCAAGCCCAGATAGTTAAGCTTCAAAGCCACCGCCCCCCCCCCCCCCCATAACCTTTTCTTTACCAGCAAACACAGAAATGGGTTTTATAAAGCTGCAAACAGACAGAGTGGCAGGCGAAAAGAATCTCTTTCTTATCTGATCCATTATCAATACAAAATGCATGCTGGAAAGCTTTTAGGTCATGCTGTTCAGTTCATCTGCATAGCCCCTAATCAGAGTACCCCATCTCTGTTCCCCACTTAACATCCCCCAGCCCTTATGATCTTAAGAAATGCATCTTTTTGGATTGTTAAACACACGTTTTGTCTGTTTTATGCATCTCATCAGTTAATTGCTATTAGCAGCAGCACTACTGTACTAGTGCTCTGTTCGTAATCAGCACAAAGAAAACACAAAGTATTATTTTAATACCCTTCCATTTTTAAATACTGGCTTTTAAATTTGAGACAATAATGTGGAAGAGGCAAACTCTTTGTAAACAGATTTTCTTTTTTGTTCTCAAATCATATTTGTTTTATACATATTTTGTACAGATCCATACCACTGTGACATAAGGGCCAACAGCAGTAGAGTTTCACTAGGCTTACAGAGAGTCATTAAAACAATACTACACTATACACTGCCAAAAGTACTTCAAGCAACATTTCATCTCAGAAATATGTGGGAAGAGAAAGCCTGATCAATGTACACATTTGGTGAATAAACTTTACTGGTCAACTGTACAAGATTACAGGATATCAGCACCCCATTGTCAAATAAATCAATAAATAAATCTGACATTAGTTTACAATTGGTGAAAGTATTCTTGAGAACTGGCCAGTGCATGTGTAATATTGGAGAATCAAATCCAGAATGGAGACAGTATCAATGTTCAGTAGAATACCTTATTTATATGTATTCTCCATATGGATTGACAGTCTTGCTCTGGTGCTGTTTTCTAGTCTATCAATGCCTTAATAAATAAAGAGGAAAAAATCGGTTCACTGGTTTCACTGCATTGGCCAAGGCTGACCACACTGGAGCCATGCCACTGGACTGTCGTACATTTAAAACAGTATGGTTTATTCATTACAAACGGCTTCTTTAGTGTAATCATTTTATTTACAGAACATTTCAAAATTACATCACATTTAGTGCAATTGCAACTAATTATAACACTATCAAGCTATACACATTCCCTGTAAACTTCCCAAACATTTTTACATCTTTATTTTTAAGATCAAAACAACCTAACTGATTGGTTTTGGAACAATTCTCTTGCCTGATGCGACAAGTTATTAATAGGTTTAACATTCCACTTGGATTTTTTGGGGGCTAGGATCCAATCGTGAAAAGTTGCCATCACTAACTATGCAGCAGAAACGGTATGTCGACTTGGACTGTTCTTGTTGATTGCAAAAAACTATTATAAAATAACCAGTCAGGTATAAAATAGCGAGTGAAATGCTTGTCTGAGATGCAAAGTATAAATGTACATTTCTACAATATGTTAATCCTATCTTACAAAGTTTGTTTTTCCTGTTTTGGTGGCAGTCCCGTTGCTAAAAACACATGCCCTGCTAATATTAAGATGGAGACACTTCTCTAGTGGTGCACGACAAAAAAAAAAGTAGAATTTCTTCAATGTGAAGTTTTTACAAAATGATATGCCAATAGACAAAGCTGGACGTGGATCTTGCAACACAGCAAATTATGGGAACTTTAAAAAATTTCCATCAATTCTGTACAATGCAGTTGACTAATTAATCATAGATGTACTGGCATAAGGAAGGGGTGGGGGTTTGCGTTTAGAATACAGGTGCTAATGTGGTTTAGCTAATTCCCCATTATTTCCCAATGAATAACATTTCATCTACTAGGACAAAATAATGTACTTACATCAATTAGTTTTAGACTTGGGAGGTTTTATCAAGGCCAAACTGCTCAACTTGAAAGACGGAGCACCCTTGTAATACAAGTCTGCTTTCTGGACGTTATGGTTGTACTGCATGACTTGCACCATCGTCGCTCACCAATTCGATTCAAGCCATCCCTCCTGCCAGCTCATATTTTTAAACTTACATTTTTTTGTTTTAAATCCCAACACATTCGTATAACACAGATACAACTAAAAATACAGTAGAAATATAGAGATATCTGAAAAAGGAGAACAAATAGAAATCAAGCTTTTCAAACTCTTTGTCCATCAGAACCAGCGTTCTTCATAGGAGCCACAGAGTGAAAAGGCAAGGTCCGAGGTCACTCACATCCCTCAACAGATATTACAAACAACACAACTGTTTAAGAAACAACAATTAGCAGCATGAAGATCAGTGATTATACATAGCAAATAAAAACAAACATATTTGGACGTTTACAAAAAGCAAGACCAAAATAGGAACCACCACCATTTACTTTAGACCTCCAACATGACCATACAAACTTACTATAAATCATTTTTGATTAACAATATTTTTGGCTATTATTGCAGGTCTAAAGCAACATCTCTGTAAGTCATTTATTAAAGCCATTAAACCACAGTTCATAAAATCAAATGTTTGATTTTGAATCTTCCCCACAAGAGCAACATAAATGACGGCCATACAGATGTATTTAGTATAACACACTGATGCAGAAGAGAAGTTAGCAGAGTACTAGTGTTGTATATTGTGGTCACAAGGCTGCTGTGTTCCTGACGTTACTAGCTTGAAGGCGCGATCGCTGCTGAATGGTTTCCATTACAACTGCAGACCTGAAGTTCCTGCAGGCGCTTCAGCTGCAGCGGATTCCTCCAGGTATGGAATGTGAACAGAGCCTGTTTCAATCACTGGAGCAAAGCACACAAGGGACTTGGCAAAACACTGGAGAAAAACAGAGAAGTTCATTCTTGACTGTTTGAACAATCTTGATTTGCATGCAATCGTAATATAAACTAAGTGCTGGGACAAATACTTGAACAACAGAATTTATGAAAACGAGCCAAAAGAAAACAAATGCAGAAAGACAGAGACAATACAGGTATTGTAGGACAAGAAATCCCCAACACACATTTTATGATTTTATTGCTGTTTCTTCTGCATTCTGCACAAGCAGATTTACCTCCAAACATTAGAAAAGAATAGGCTTTCCAGCAGTTTTCTCCTGGACGTATGATGTAAAACGCTTCAGGAATTTAGGATACTCTCTCTTTGCCACAGCTCTGAGAACTGATGCAGGTGCCCAGCCGCCAGGATTCACTAAAAAAGGAGGAAAGAAAACAAAAAGGTTTAAAATAGTTCCACCCTCCTCCAACTTCCTTACACATAATACTAAAACTATAACCTGGCACCTACCATTTGCAACGTAGGTAATCTTGCACAGGATGTTGTCTCTACTGATCTCTTTGTCGCCCTCTGGTGGACTCACCAGTGTTTGACAAATCAGTGCTATGTTGATTTTGGCACGCACACATCTGTTGGTGAGCTGATTTGAAGTAAAAATAAATAAAAGGCTTAGTTAATTTATTATTCTTACACACTATGCGTTATTGTTAGCTCTAATAAAACCTGCATCTCTCTAATTACATTTTTCAAAGCAATACTTACGGGGGCATTTTCATGATCTACAGAGAAATTGCACACAGTCCATGTGTCAGGGTCGTTTTCATTGTTAGAAATAATTTTCCGGATTGCTGATAAATAGAGCACGTCTCTTTGAGAGGCAGGCCAAACCCTCTACAAAAGAAATTGATAACAAAACAACAAAGTCACAAAACACTCAACACAGATGTTGAGTGAACTAGTCCAGGAGCTCATTTGTATATTTAGCACACACATAATGAGTAAACAGGACATCGTTCATGTAACTGCTACAGCACAAGAGCTTCAGTTACTCGTCGTTACAAACTTACATGCACTCATACACAAGGAGGCCTCCTAACCTAGATTCAAAGACATTCAAATTGAAACAGCGGCACTCCAGATACATGGTAAGAAAAGAAGTATTGCATCTACTGGCAACCACTGCAGCCCTGTTACACAGCTGACAAAAAGACTATGTAGTAAAACTAAGTAACGCACACAATCCTTTCTTAAACTGAACTTTGAAACACTGAGATGCGAGTTGGTTGGGTTTTCCTGAAATCAAGTTGTTTCATACCTTGTGTGTCTGATAGATGATGACTGCGTTGTCGGACAATCTTTCTACTAATTTAAAATTCTCAACAGTTGCTGCAGAAGAAACAATACAGATGTTAAAATCTATACAAAAGTATTATTAAAACAACATCACACATTAAAAAACAAATATCATTTTTATTGGTTTAATAAAAAATAAATACAAAAAGCATGTCATTTCAATACTTACTGTACTAGATAAAAAAGACTTACTTTCCCAATCATTACGGAAATCAACATTCCAAAAATAATGGCAGACTTCATGCCCGGTCACCCCTTTGACGACATGGGTTGCTTTTAGAGGGTCCAACACAATTCCATTTTCCTCCACCTCTCTCCTGTACACCTGCACACACAGAAAAGAACATATATTGGAATTGCTCATCCATTCAAATGGCCTATTCCAATAAAAAAACAAGTACACTTAACAAGGTCCCTTGCCAGACAGATTCCTTCATAGTGTAACATACAGTGTGTGTGTATTTGGTAAGCAGCTCTCTAGAAATGTGAAACTCTAAAGTGCGACGTACAAATAATTGGAAATCGTCTACAGAGATTTACATCTCGAGCAGAGAAATATGAAAAATAAACCTTCAGGAAAAAACGGTATTGAGAATTGATCATCATTCATTGGGGGATAAAAAACAAATAGATAAATGTAATTGGTTCTTCTTATTTGTCCTAGCTCTTTAAGCAAGTCACTTCCAGGTTCAAAAGAACACCCAGCAGCAGCTTCCTCCACCTGCTCCTATACCTGAGCACGAGCGCCCTCTCCTGGCCCATGCTGGTAATTTACTGATCCAGGTCAAGATCCAACTCCAAGCAGGTTTTAATGTAGTTAATGGAAGCTGCTAAGAGGCAATTAACTAATTTAGGACCTGGTTGGAATATAGACCAGGACTGGAATAGATCTTGAGGGCCAGAGTTGAGTCAGCTGTTTTAAACTGTGTTCTTGAAATGAATGACAGGCAAGCTTTCTATCTAAACCATACTGTCAACCTGTGTGACTTGCAGGGTTCAGACAGTTGATCAGACTTTCAGTGGCAGTTGCAATTTCATATGCTGTTTATCCTATCACAATATGCTGTACATTTCATAATTTCCTGTCCCCATTCACTGTATCTGTTACTGGTCAAATTGGCTTCACTTGAGTCACGTGAAAGCTGTATTCAATCTTGGCTATGCCATCCTTACCTTCATTTCAACAGCAAAACCTGTCCTATGAAAGCTGTATTCAATCTTGGCCATGCCATCCTTACCTTCATTTCAACAGCAAAACCGGTCCTATGAAAGCTGTATTCAATCTTGGCTATGCCATCCTTACCATCATTTCAACAGCAAAACCGGTCCTATGAAAGCTGTATTCAATCTTGGCTATGCCATCCTTACCTTCATTTCAACAGCAAAACCGGTCCTATGGAAGCTGTATTCAATCTTGGCTATGCCATCCTTACCTTCATTTCAACAGCAAAACCGGTCCTATGAAAGCTGTATTCAATCTTGGCCATGCCATCCTTACCTTCATTTCAACAGCAAAACCGGTCCTATGAAAGGTGTATTCAATCTTGGCTATGCCATCCTTACCTTCATTTCAACAGCAAAACCGGTCCTATGAAAGCTGTATTCAATCTTGGCTATGCCATCCTTACCTTCATTTCAACAGCAAAACCGGTCCTATGAAAGGTGTATTCAATCTTGGCTATGCCATCCTTACCTTCATTTCTCCCTCTTCTACCACCAGCTGCCAGTTGGCATCCCCACCATCATCTTGCAAAGAGTAGGTCATGTGATTCTTAACCATTTCCTCCACCTGCAAATCAAAAACAGCTTCCATTAGCAAACCTGTCAAAAATATTGTTAGGGGTTATTTTAATGCAACAGTATATTGATATTAAATTATAAAAAATGTTTTTGTACAAATACATCTGGTCAGCGTGCATCGGCATGAAACACATTTTAAAGCTGACAAACGTGTTGCTTGTTTCTGAACAACCACAAGTGGGCCTGTTTTGAGCTTCTTCATTGCAAACAACTTTAAACCATATTTCTCCATTGCATCACAAACTCTACAAATCAAAAACAACCATACATGTCTTTCTTTTTCAAAGAAGTTACTCAGCCATACCCTTGGCAATGAAAAACAATTTAAGGCTCTTAAGACACACATGCATGATTTTCTGTTTGGAATAGCGAGAACAGCCTAAAAAAACTACACAGTAAATAGATCCCAACTTCTGGTTCTATCTGGTTCTGTTCACACCTTTCTGCCCTGTGATCAGCTTCCTAAATATTATAAACAGTAATGCACTGCACTCTACCTTTCTGTGGGCTTCTTCATAGGAGCAAGCCGATTCTATGACTGCAGCAGTACAATTTACAGATTGTATCATTTTCGTATTGTGAGATAGCAGGACATTGACTGTGGCTCACCACTCCGAGTGTGCTGATATCTCCCAGCTGTAGTAAACCAGCTTGTGTACCCCTATGTAATTGTGACATCACCATGAACATATTTACATAACAACAAAATCAATTTTTTAAATACTCCGTTTTAAATACCCTCTGGCTGCCTTAAAATGAAAATTCTGTACCAAAATAATATGGCCCTGAATGATCTGATAAGTTTTAAAGATTATACAACACAGTATGAAGTATTTTACTATTTAAAAAAATAAATAAATAATAATAATAAATACAATGAAATTCACTATCCCTGTAAACCTGCCAGTATGTCTGGATAAGTACCATTACAAATGATACATTTTGCAGCTTCATATCGACCTACAACAGCACTGCATACAATATGCAGCCAAACTGGATCTTCCTATCCACAGGAGGACAGCAATTTATTGAAGTAACTAACAGTACTAGCAACAGATTGGGAAGTAACATGACAGTAAATCACTGCTCAGAGTGTGCCAGGATTAGTTCATTTAAATAGTAAATAGCTTTTATCTTTGAATATTAATTATACAAAAAAACTAAACATGGCAAAACAGTGAAAATTAACCTGCAGACATTGCTACTGAAAACATTTCAGGCAATACAAATATATCTTAGCAGAAAAAAAGGCATAAAAAACTACTGTTTGGTCAAGGTTTTGATTTGTATATACAGTAACTGTTTCCACTCTTGCACTGGTTCCATTTTCCTATAATGTAACTTTTCACAAATACATTCCAGATTCTAAAGGAACATGCTACTTGGACAACGTGTGTGGGAATCTCTTACAAGAGGCACAGATGCTGGAGTGTTGAGTTATTCTACCAAATACCTGATAAACCACAAGCTCTCTGAATATGGATTGGTATTACAGGTACATGTGGTGTATGAATCCAGTTGCTCTATTTTGGTTCCTGTAGAAAGATTGCTGTAATATTCTAGTGTTACATGTAGGTAGTACAGGATGGACACCTCCACTCTATGCCATCTCACAGGAGCGTAACCAGTGGGGAAAGTACTAATGAAAATGTCTACTGACTATTTAAAAGATCTTGGTTGGATATCATGTACAGTGCATGACAATAGGGATTCTGGAATAACCCCCAAAGTTCATTAAACAGAAAATACAAAACATTCCTTGTAAAGAAATAGCAGGTACAGCAGTGTGCAAATGCATTACAACACCCTAAGATTAGTCATGTATAGCCTTTATATTACCTGCATGAAAACCTTGGTGTGAGAATTTCAATTTCCGCTCAGTAATCAGTGATATAGAAACAATAGGCACTTGTGTGTGAAAATGTATTTTACCACCATCTGATGCATTTTACCATTTGTGGCTGCGTGTTCCTTTTCTCTTACAATTTTAAATGACTTGCATGAGTGGCCTATTAACGTCATCAATAAAATTAGTCAATCACTAATTTGCCTACTTTGACAATTTTCCAAGATTTTCAGTTACAGTGATTTGATTTAATATTCAAAACAAAATCATAACAGAAGCAATGGGGTGTTCCAATACATGTGCACATTAATGTATGAGGGCAGGTAAATGTTAGGGTTAGTAAAATAAACACAAGCTTTCATTGAAGTAGTAAAGTGATTCAACATCGTCATGCTACAGTGGCACGAAAATATTCATACTGTAAGAAATGAAGCAAAAACAGTAGAGTTCCCAGTAAAGCTGAAAAAAACATGTGGCCAATATTGAAATAGATACAAGAAAGAACTGCTATAAAATGGCCTTGAGAAACTAAATATATTTAGTTTCAGGGGTGTGCTCATAATAGCCAAAACATGTATTATTCTGTAGCAAGGCAGAAAGAGTAATGCAGAATGTTTTACACAATTGATCCTTACTGTTATATAGTATTAGAAATATAAATATTGAAACTTAGGATGACCGAGTATTTGTGGTGCCACTGTATACTGCATCTCACTTTAAGCAACCATACTTGTTAGGGCTTTGCATATTATCAGCAGCCGTCAATAACAAGGTCATGTTATTTGTCTTCTTTGCAATTCCCAAAAACCACACTGGACATTTTGCTCATCTGCTTAATGTAAAAATAAATAAATAAATAAATAAATACACAGTAGACACTTTGTTTTTATTTATATGGCCAGTGGTATGTTTTGCCTCACTAACAGATAGAGTCTCTATGTGAAATGAATGTGACATTAGTAACAGGTTTGTAAAGAATGTCCACAAAACAAACAAACAAACAAACACTTAAACAAGCAGGACGGAGGTTAATTTATGGAAAAATGGTGCGTTTAGAACAGCAGAAAGTAAAACAGCAGCAACCAAATTCAGTGCTCCTTTCATTAAAAAAAAACTGCATTCTGGATGAATTTCATCTTGTCTATTAACTTCTGCCTAAAGAAATGTAAGATTAAAAGTTATTTAAAAAAGAAAAGAAGGAGAAGCCACCACATGCTCTTAGGGTCTTGAGCCAGAACCCCCGTGCTTACAAAGGAGGGTAAAGCTTCACACAGAGCGGTACGAGAGGGCGCTCTGTGGAACGAATACAGTACCTGGGAGCTGAATCTGTGAACATCATCAGAGGCACTGACTAGATCAATGGAAGACATGGAGGGAGAGCGACTACAGGGCTACCACAGAGACAGACAAAGAAAAAACCCAGGAATCAGAACACAAGCACAACAGAGCGTTCAATCAACAGCGAATGAAAAAAAATAAAAAAATAAACAAAGTCCTGTAGGAATGCAGATGAGCGGTGAACAGCAGGATATAAAAGAATGCAGTGTATCCAGCAGCGATGCAAACCCCACATCCACTCTTTCATTGCAGCGCTGCAGTAAGTCATGGAAAGCACGGAAGAAATACATTTAATCTACTTGACTTAGTTTCGTATAATTTAATGACAATTTATATCTAAGTTGTAGGAGCTCCCTCGATGATTTCTTAGGGAATTGGAATTGTTTAACAATCAGTTAGCATTCTTTTCCTATATATAAAATGTACCAAGTATTTAAACAAAATAAAACTAATACCTGTTGGGCAAATCTGTATGTGCCAACCGTTGTATAGGCATCCCCAGAAGGCACTGCTGTGGGCCGGTGTATCCTGGCCTTCTCAGACTGAGACTGAAAAACAGGAGATGCAGCATTAAAAACAATCATCCACTCTGCAGAAGATCCCACACATCGAGAAGGGGCACCGTCTGTTTCTCTGCTACAAAAGACTACTCACGGCACAAACAATTAACAAATCACTCAGCAATGAAATGAAACTGTTTATCTTTATTCGTTTAAAGATACAGTGTCCAATATTTCCTATCACAGTCCGAGTACAACATTAAAACCCTCCAACTATGCCTGTTTGCATCACCAGTTTCCCTGCAGTTAAATTCCTTTTTAGAGAATACATACAGCTATGGCCAAAAAGTTTAGCACTACCCTACAGAATTAAATAATTCTGCTTCATAAAATCGATTGAACATGCTGAATAATGTTATGTTAACAAAATGAATTACATACTGTTTTAAAGTTTTCCCACATTCATAATGAAAAACTGACCAATTAAAAAATGTGACATTTTGAAAACCAACATGAAATACTGTACTACTATTATGGCTCCCAGGAGACTTTTACAATGTAATTTTGAAGTTTCCTTGATTACATGATATTAAATAAAAGATATAAATTGTGTTCATGTATGTAATTTTTTAAAATTGCATCTCAATCCTAAAATTCTAGGTGGTGTAAAACTTTTGGCCAGAGCTGTAAAAGCTGGGAAGTCATGCCAATTATATATTTGTTCTGAAGTTATCTATCTGCTTTATGATGCAGAAAGATGACATGAGATTCTACAGCTGCAGGAACACAGCACTGGAATGTTCTGCTATATAGGATAAACAGAACAGTTAAATGCATTGTAATGCTTTGGATTGGAAGGAATTACCTGCTCCTCAATTTTGTCTTGCCTGTCAAGAGCAGCTTCCACTGCATCAAAGAACTCATCTTCATTAATAAGGCTGTTTGGACCTTCCTGCAAAGCAAGACAAAGAACACATTTCAAAATCGGGTCAAGAGAAGAAAAAAGAAATTTGAAAAATAACACGCAACATGCCTAAATGTACCCCTGCAGATTGATCACAATTCTAACATGATTAGTTAAGAAACACAGTGAATACCTCATAATCAGGGCCGCCAAAGTGAGATTTCTTCTTAAATTCATTCAGTGCAATCTTGTAACCATCCTCTATTCGCCTTCTCTTTTCCATTTCCTTCAAAACAGAATGTGCACTACGTCAACATCATCTTAGACGTATGGGAGCAATACGATTTGAATTAAGCAGTGTGGAGTAGTGGTTAGGGCTCTGGACTCTTGACCAGAGGGTCGTGGGTTCAATCCCCGGTCGGGGACCCTGCTGTTGTACCCTTGGGCAAGGTACTTTACCTAGATTGCTCCAGTAAAAACCCAACTGTATAAATGGGTAATTGTATGTAAAAAAATAATCTGATATCTTGTAACAACTGTAAGTCGCCCTGGATAAGGGCGTCTGCTAAGAAATAAATAATAATAAAAATACAGTACAATAGTTTGGGGAACATTTCTCATTTTTGCATGAAAGTTGTTTGTTCTGCCAGGAAGACATTCAGTGTCCAATTGCAGAGTGGCACCTCTGAATACATCGTGAAGGTGTTGTGAACGCATGGCAACTATTCCTGCAACCATGTTGAGAGTGTAGAATGTTTCTATAAAATCAGAAACAGAAAACATATCCCACTTTGTCAACATGATGGTGTTACTGTACAACTGCAGCACAGCTGGTTTAATGAGAACAAAAAAAAGTGCAAATTATAAAGCACAGCCCTGTTATACCACCAATCCAGGTTACATTTCCCCATATATTTATTATAAAATCTCTTTTTAAATGAAAATAATTTTATATCCTTAAATATATTTCCTGGCCAACATATGACTTGCACCAAAAAAGATCAAACTTTTGAAGAAATAAACCAGTCGCTTTTCTCTCTCTTCTGTTTTTCTACTCCTGTGTCAACCACATGATTCCAACTTTAAATCCATTGCATGTTTTGAACAACAGAGTAGAAGCTAAAAGAACGTAAATCTTAACATTTCCAATCTCATTCTTATTCCAAAAAGCAAAGTGAATCCTGCTGCCATTCTCAGATGAACTTTGTGAACATACAGGAAGTAACCTGCTCTCTGTCCTGAAAGGAATGTACGTTTGCTTCTCTCGTGCCACAGTCTCGGTTTCTCCACGAGGTTTTTGTTTCCCCAGCAACATCAGGGTTTGTGAAGTCATCTCTGTTTGCAGTGAGCTTTTGGTATCACGTCTGACTTTTCATAGCACTTCTTTAGTGACACCTCAGTATCTGCCAAGAGACTGGACTTTCTTTATCATATGTACAGTACTGGGCATGTGATTTAAACCTTAATTATTGACAGACAGCCATGGGCAAACTGGGTTTACCAGATTAAATACCCAATATTTGTACAGTCAGCAGCACTCCCAATTACATAAAAAAAACAGCATGTTAAACAAAATCAGTACTAATCTAGATACATTCATTCATTTAAAACTTGAAATACAGCAACAATATCTCCATTTATTTTTATAAATATCTATCTATCAATCAATATTTATAAAAATAATATCTAAATATCATTGATCGATCAATCGATTGATAGATCGATAGATAGATAGAGATGGATGGATGCATTTTGGTTCAGAATTCCTGTAGAAGTGTATCCTAAATGTACAAGTGCAATGCTGTTACTGCATGAGAAAGAAAACAAAAGGTGCAATATACTATTCTAACTAATATGACCTGGTTTCCCTTGAACTGCATTTTTAGACCGACGGCCCGTGCCAGCGATTTCTTAAGGGAATGCAGAGCAATACCGCACAGGAAAGTGGATGTCTTTTTTTTTTCTTGCACAGGTTTAAAGATGCTGATGTGGGGAAACACAATCTAGATTAATAGGGGGTTCAACAGAAGCCGATGCATTGTAAAGATCAGACTCAGACTTGCTGACAGTGCAATTCGTGAACGGCAGTGGTAGAGGTAACCACCACCACTGCTCCTCCATATGCTGCTCAATGAAAAACTAAAATCAAAATAAATGCTGTTATAGCAGGAGCTGTAGATGTTTGAATATTTGATGGATTACATTATGGATGAATAATATGTGGGGTACCACATGTGATGGAAGATTATCAGCATTCAGGGATAACATTACAATTAGTGATCAAAGAGGTTGATTGGGGGTAAGATTGTTTCTGCTTTGATCAATATTTGCCATTCTTTTGAGAAGAAGTTTTTTTCCCCAATTATAATTGGATTCTCAAAAAATGATTGAGAAGAAGTGAGGCAGAGAAGCAGATAGGGTTGCCTTGTGTACCATATAAACCACAGAAACCAGACCATTTGCTTATGTAATGGGTGTGTGCTTATAAGTGAGAAATGTGTGGGCTTGTATGGAGGACTATTTCAGAAAGAGGTGAAGAGAAAGCAAAAAAAAACTGAAAATCTATTAAAAATCCAATAACAATGCTCTAATGTAGTCTTTTATCAAAGTTACTGTCAAAACGCACCATCATGATTTATAGTTAGGGGTCTACCTAAATGAGCGGTCACTGTGAAATTCTTTTAGGGGCCAATGTTTCGAGGATGTTTCCACATCTGTATAACTTGGCAAAGCTTTGCCTTACACGTCCAACCAATTCAGTGGATGCAGATGTGCAGTCTCAACGTATGGGCAAGTCCACACCAGACAGAGAATGTCGGCAGCAACTGCTGGGGGATGTTGCATGCTTGCCTTTAACAAATGACAACATTTTTAGTAAACGTTTTAGTAAAGGAGCAAGTACCACTATTTTTAGGTTTTTAATGTTTAAACAGGTCCGTGAAATGTCCGCAAAATCCTAATTTTATTCCATAACCTACCCGCAAAAATTTTGTAAATTTACTGTGATTTAAGTAGACCTCTATTTATAGTATGACAGGTATATCTTGGCCCCCACCCCTTGCAATGCTGGTGCATGGGCCTCTATACAGTATGAAACAAAGGGTGACAGCAAATACAGCTCTGAGGACCATTGTTAACATTGTATAGAAGCCTGTGGAAACCCAATATACTTCCCCATCTCGCTCTCTCAAAACTAGCCTTGAGGAGTCCTTTGATAAGCCCTTTTTGTTGAAATAGGAGGAGTGGCAAATAATGATCTAAACAGAAACAGCACACATAATAGGACATCAAAACAGGAAAGACATGAATTATTGTTAAAATGTAGGGGATTTCAATATCCCTTTAAAATAATTGTACATTAAGTTTCAATTTTGGGGTTTTGTGATGATTAAAATAAGTAGTTTGTAAACAGGCCAATGTTTGTATGATGGACTCTATTGGGGATGTAAACTTACCTTATCGTGTCTTTTTTGCCAGTTGTCTTCACGTTTCACCATGAGGTCGATGCAGTGTGAGAGTGTTGATAGTATGCCAGCAGTGGTAGCCTTAAAAGTTATAGCTTCCCCTTTAAAGTCAATGCCATTGATTTCTTTGGGTGTTACACATGGGAATACTGCAACAAAAACACCAATTACTCCAATGTTCTTCAAAGGGATTATCTATTCAAACATGATACGATAAGCCCAATTAAATAAAACACTTTAAGCAATTTAAATTCTTTAAAAATACCTGTAAAATTCCTCTTCATTTGATTAGATTGCTGTTTCAGCACAAATTGACTGCACAAACACTATGTCCATTTTGCCACAAGAAAAGGCAACACACAGGCAAAATAAAATGTCTATTAATTGCATTAAACTGACTGATAAAAGCTAAGGCTCATTTAAAATGATGTATGAGGCCTTTTCTTTAGAACACACATGGTGTCCTTTAAAACAGTTACTGCATAATGATATACTATTTATGAGATTTACATGTTCTTACATGTCATTATAAAAAGTAACTGACACTGTTTTTTTGTCTTTTTAACCTGCTGACAATCCACTCACATTTCTCTTTGCTGCCGTTATTATTGTGCAGAAATTCCCCATCAGATCGGGTTGTAGGAAAGTCTTCTTCATCATCTTCCACCACTTATAGGAATGCAAGAACACATCACGTCAATGCAGAACCAAGCTGTGCTTTTACACTACCCACCCAACACAGTCACAAAGAAATAGATAAAGCCTACTGAACACACAGACGTGCTCAAATTTGTTGGTACCCTTACAGCTCATTGAAATAATGCTTCATTCCTCCTGAAAAGTGATGAAATTAAAAGCTATTTTATCATGTATACTTGCATGCCTTTGGTATGTCATAGAATAAAGCAAAGAAGCTGTGAAAAGAGATGAATCATTGCTTATTCTACAAAGATATTCTAAAATGGCCTGGACACATTTGTTGGTACCCCTTAGAAAAGATAATAAATAATTGGATTATAGTGATATTTCAAACTAATTAGTTTCTTTAATTAGTATCACATAGGTCTCCAATCTTGTAATCAGTCAGTCAGCCTATTTCAATGGAGAAAAGTAGTTACTGTGCTGTTTGGTACCATTGTGTGCACCACACTGAACATGGACCAGAGAAAGCAAAGGAGAGAGTTGTCTGAGGAGATCAGAAAGAAAATAATAGACGAGCAGCTTGATGTTCCTGTGACAACAGTTGCAAATATTATTAAGAAGTTTAAGGTCCATGGAACTGTAGCCAACCTCCCTGGGCGCGGCTGCAAGAGGAAAATCGACCCCGGAGTGAACAGAAGGATAGTGCGAATGGTAGAAAAAGAATCAAGGATAACTGCCAAAGAGATACAAGCTGAACTCCAAGGTGAAGGTACGGCAGTTTCTGATCGCACCATCCGTCGCTTTTTGAGCGAAAGTGGGCTCCATGGAAGACCCAGGAGGACTCCAGTTTTGAAAGAAAAACATAAAAAAGCCAGACTGGAATTTGCTAAAATGCATATTGACAAGCCACAATCCTTCTGGGAGAATGTCCTTTGGACAGACGAGTCAAAACTGGAGCTTTTTGGCAAGTCACATCAGCTCTATGTTCACAGATGAAAAAATGAAGCTTTCAAAGAAAAGAACACCATACCTACAGTGAAACATGGAGGAGGCTCGGTTATGTTTTGGGGCTGCTTTGCTGCGCCTGGCACAGGGTGCCTTGAATCTGTGCAGGGCACAATGAAATCTCAAGACTATCAAGGCATTCTGGAGCGAAACGTACTGCCCAGTGTCAGAAAGCTCTGTCTCAGTCGCAGGTCATGGGTCCTCCAACAGGATAATGACCCAAAACACACAGCTAAAAGCACCCAAGAATGGATAAGAACAAAACATTGAACTATTCTGAAGTGGCCTTCTATGAGTCCTGATCTGAATCCTATCGAACATCTATGGAAAGAGCTGAAACTTGCAGTCTGGAGAAGGCACCCATCAAACCTGAGACAGCTGGGGCAGTTTGCTCAGGAAGAGTGGGCCAAACTACCTGTTAACAGGTGCAGAAGTCTCATTGAGAGCTACAGAAAACGTTTGATTGCAGTGATTGCCTCTAAAGGTTGTGCAACAAAATATTAGGTTAGCGGTCCCATCATTTTTGTCCATGCCATTTTCATTTGTTTTCTTATTTACAATATTATGTTGAATAAAAAATCAAAAGCAAAGTTTGATTTCTATTAAATATGGAATAAACAATGGTGGATGCCAATTACTTTTGTCAGTTTCAAATTATTTCAGAGAAAATTGTGCATTCTTTGTTTTTTGTGGAGGGGTACCAACAAATTTGAGCACGTCTGTACATTCTTCTCAACAGCTGTTGACAGATGTTTGACTGTACAGGAGATCAGGAGATCAGCTTGCTATTGGTTCTAAGTGATAAAAGCACTGCCAGGAACAAATATACCAATACATTTGCATTCAAAAAGGTTGGAGCATAACTTTGCAGCAGTTTGCATGTTCAACTTTACAGAGTAAACTTGTACAGAATACATCCAGATAACAGAGTATTAATGCAACACAATCCCTCCTGAAAGTACTTAAGAGCCAGACAGCTTTCTAATCTCCAGGCAGCATTTAGAAGAGGCAGTCGGCCCACAATTCAGTCCCAGCTAGGGTTTGTTGATTGTGTAGTTTTTAGAGCCCTAAAGAGCTCCATTGCTCACTGACATGAAATGTAGCAAAAAAGTCTCCCACAACTCTGCATCTGTAAAGTCTATAGTCTTGAGGGCTCATGGCTTGGCTATTATACAGTTGTAGTCAAAAGTTTACATCCCTCAATGGAAATAATTTCTAGAAATTTCTCGAAAACAAAGAATTTTAGGAAAAAATCTTTTGTAGCAAAAGTTTAGCTTTTGTGGATGAGGGAAAAAAAGTTACAAGAAATAGATGTCTACAATTATTTCATTATTTCAGCAATTTTTGCAAAATTCCAAAAATGCGAATTCAAAAGTATGACACTATTGTCTACAAGGTGCTAGAAATGTCATGGTATCTTCAGTCAATAAAGGTAAAATCCCCTCGAGAATGAGCTTTTTTGTTTCAGTTTAAAACATTACCTTTGTCTCTCTGGAGCTCATCTTTGGAAACGGCATCGGAACAGGCATCAAAGTACTTCTGCAGGGTGTCAACCTGCCTGCAAAGAATATCTCGGAACGTCTCCATTTCAGCAAGCTTTTCACGCAAACTGTGCCCCTTCTGAAAATAAACACCAACTCTATTACTACCCAGTGCTTCTATCAGAGGTCAATGGGGTTTTTGTCAGAAAGTGCGGGTTGGTTTCCAAAAGAAAGTGATTAAATACTATCAATTTAAATTCATTGTTAAGTGTTGTACTTGCAAGATAATTGTTTATTTATACATCAAATATAAGCATTGTGATAATGCATTTAAAAGTAAAATACTGTTTGAAAATCAAATACATTTTATTTCAGTTATTTTATCACTGTTTATTATAGAGCAAACATATATTTATAGGTAACTCTAATAGATGGAAAAGCATGTAGCAAAATGTTATTCATTGAAGGATTTTATTTCACACTCACTTTAAACGATGATGTGGACGTGGCAGAGTAATTACTTGCTGCAGACGTGAGAGACAACATGGATCCCTGGCGTCGTAAGCTTGACTCCGAGCCATAGCCAGATTCTGCCTAAAATCAAAACAACAACATGCCATTCAATAGAATACAAACAGCTTGCTTACAGGTAAAGCTTATTAGATCTGTGTACAGAATATGTAGCCTGCTCCTGAAGGAACGCAGATCAGATGTTTTATTACAGTAGTTAGGAACAGAAAACAATAAGCCACTTTAAAAAGGTAGCTTTAACATTATTAAAATATGAAACAGCTTTTTTTGAGCTCCAGGTTTTCAGGTGTCCCAATCATAAACACAACTTTCATTAGAACATCATGTTGAAAGGTTTGTAAACATGAAGTAGAATCATGTGAAAAACACTGACATCATAGAATTCAGCTTGGTCCCGAGTATGATGCCAACATCTAAAGAGAGTCCAGTCTTTATATGCCCAGAGAAGAGCCACATCACTGAAAATATGAAGTCTGCGTCTGAAATATTTTATGAGCTATCTACAGAATCGGGTTTACAAAGACATTTAGGATCCCCTTGTAGGGATGCTTAAAAACACGACACAGGATAAGGAATTTCTAACAGAAGGCTTCAAATCCCCAGTATCTCTTTGCTTTAAATGGGTTTGACCTTCCAGCTGTTAATCTCTTTATCATCATACATTAACAAGCCCGTAGAGATGCTCTCTTACTGGCCACAGCCAGTCAAACAATTATAAAGGATTGGATACAATTGTGCTGCAGTCCCGCCTATAACAATAAATAAAACCTGCAAACAGAAACCACCTCTGTAGAAGCCTTCAGATACAGTACTGTAGTAAAAAAAAGTTAAACATGCTCAGTGCAGATGAACCCTTGATTTCTGTTACATACTGAGGGAGAGGAAATGGGCAGCTGAAACTCGCATGGGATTTGAAGCAGACAGCCCCAGACAACATGGCAGCCTGACAGTCACATGACCTCTAGTTGGGTCTAGGACAGAAAGCACATAATATGTCGTACAGATGCAATGATGCACCAAATATAAACAGGGGGTTTTCTGTGCAGTCATGCAACAAATAAGGCACTACTCCAAGTTGCAAGAAAGCTGCCTTTTCAATTGTGTGTGTTTTTTAAATACTTATTTCATTTAATCATTAATTTAGTTAACTCTGACTGCCGGAGCAAGATAGAGGCAAAAGAAAAAAAAAAAAATGCCCCTTTTGCACACTACACTCTTTTCACGCCTCACTCCTCTTTGAAGTGCACGCCCCCCCTTCTCGAGTTGCGCGTGACGACTCCTTCCTTCTCGCATCATTCCAAAATACTGGTACACCTCCTTTTGAGAGTAAAGTATAAGGAAGCTAATGGTGAGTTACATCACCCCTGGCATTCAAAGGGTTAAAATGAAGAGAGATAGTGCAGGGAGTGGGAGCTGAGAAAGAGCACTGAACCAGCTCAGCCATCAGCACACTACAATTAAACAACAAGCATGAAACTAGAATCCCCGCCGATTCTATCTGGGGCTTTGTTAGGACAATTGTATTTTTAAATGGCTACAATATTTGAAAAACTGAATCCTGTGGCAACCAAACTTTGAAATATAGCAACACTCATTCATAGTGTATACTGTAAAACTAGTTAAATATGAAAATGTAAAAAGTACAAATGTCGGTGACTGTACACATCTGTACCATGCAGTTCACAGTACTATACACTCACACACCTACTTACTCCTTTCATCTTTTGCCAATCACTGCCTAACTTACCAAACTAGTGTTTCTGGTTTTACTCTCAATAATAAAATATCAGCCTCTGAAATATGAGCCCTTCCCTAGATGTGCCAAAAGTAACTATTCCTCCCGGGATCATGAGAATGTCTGTCAGTGCGGTGCAATTTCACATCTACTGCAATTGGACAAAATGTAGCTATAAGCTTTTAAGAATACTTTTTAAAACTAAATGAATGAATCCTTCAAAATCACACCCTTAACGTGATTTTCTTCAGTAAAAGTGTCTTCTGTACCTACAGTACTGTAATAGATTTCAAGTATGGTTATTCAGTTGGGCAATGGGTAAAATCTTAAAACAAGCAGTTCAGGGTTCCTTCGAATGATCAGGATACAGGTAAGACCAGCTGTGTTGCTTCACTAGCTATTTTAGGACTTTCCAGCACTCAACACATTTAATGCACTCCTACCAATATATTTTGCTAAAGAAAATGCATCCTCAACTAAATTATCTAAACTGCTTGAGTGGATCATAATGGAAAAACAATAAATCACATTTTGCTTAAACAATATGCAAAGAAGTACTGAGCAAGCATAAATAACACCACAGCAATAATTCTGGATCAGCACCAAGAAGCAGCTTACGCTATTGAGCACTAGATTAATGAAACTGTTCTCAAAGTACTGACATGCTCTTCAAGACACGTTTGCATGCTGAATAAAAGCAAGCTGAATGTCAGCAGTTGAGCCATCTCAAAGTAGCTAACTGAAAACAGCCAGACACACAGTTCAGTTTACATTTACTAAACAAAACTGCATGTATCTCCAATACTGTTCATGCAATAGGCCTTAACGTTGATAACATATCTATATTGAAAGCATGCAGCATGCAAAAGCCCACCAATCTACTATTGCAGCAGGTAAAGCAAAGCAGATCACTTCTGCACGCATGGCTTGCGGTGCGGAACATCATTAACCATTCACTGCAGAAATCCCCCTCTCGTGAGTAAGCCAGGGAGGGAGAATGTCGGACGAAAGCTTCTTCGCATCACAAAATTAAAATCAGTTAGCCAAATGAGCAAATCCAGATGCACTGCCAACAGCCTGAGCTCCATGCACAAACTGTGGCCTTACACCACTCGTGAACTGACATTGTTACTGCACTGCAGCTCCTTCTCCACTTCTTTACATCTCAGTGTGGGATCCATTACAGCACTGACCGGTTTGTCAATTAAACACAGCAAGCAGCTCAGTTCTCCGTGCTTCAGGAATTCATTTGAGTCTCAGACAGTGCAAGCGCTGGTGTTGGGAGTGGTACCGAGCATCAGGAGCCCAGTGACAGAGTGGCTCTGTGCATTGATGCTGCTCTCTCTCAATACCTTCGTGTCCAATCAGCCTCATCTATGGGTTCTGGGTCTCTTAAACTGGGTCACTATCACACTAGCAGAGCAGAACTGGCTCAGGGAAAAGTACACTGCATGTTGTATAACGCAATCCCATTCTAAAACAGCAGTGTACTGGAAATGCAGATACTGTACTGCATTTCTGATTCAAGCTGCTACAGTAGATGGTAAACATGGATGCTGCCCTGGAGAGTAGAGCCCATGAATTATACATAAATAATAGTAACAATGAATAATCCATGAGTTGTTCACCAGCAAAATGCTTCATCCACTGATTTCCACTCCCACTGGTGTTTCGTAACTGAACTGTATCCCGCTAAGACCATCCACGCAACATTTGACAAGCTGCACAAAATGTCAGTTTATCAGCTGAGATTATTGGTTGCTAGTCGCGTTGGAAATTAATTATATTCTGTGGTTACTTAGTAAAGTCCAGCCACGCAGAATTTGACAGGCTGCACAAAATGTGACAGTAAGCGGGTTTGTGAGATGGATTTCTTTTTTTTAATACATATTTGTTCAGCAATTAAAATGCAAATCTTAATACAGACACATATTGCTCAGTCCAAAGAATGAAGCAGTTGTAAATGGGTTTCATACAGCCTTTTTGAAAGATGGCACAGGCTGCACAAACCTGCTCTGCAACCTTTATGAGTCAGCAGGAGTGTTCATCACGACTGTGTAATGACCCCTCTATTCACTGGGTGGGCAACCTTATACTTCTGAGAACACTACAGGTCAGTATCATAAATTCTGAGCAGTTACCGTAAAGAATTCAATATTCCACCAGGAAATGCAGTCCTTATCCTGGTTAAGGTTATCCTGAATGCTCTCCTGTGCACAAAAAATGCAAAGCAAATCTCACTCCACATGTTTCTGCTTCATTATTAGAAATGTAGGACAGGTACTCAGCTTAAAAAACAAATCACTTGTACAGTCGTGTATTGTAGAGGTCTACAGACTAAACTGCACTCATCTGTGTACATAATGTAACCTGACAATGTGTTACTGACTTCATATCATTTAACAACCATTTTGATGTTGGATCACAAATGAAATGTATATGGTCATAAGAAACCAAGAGAACAAAACAAACAGGCACCATAAAGGTCTCTACATGATTTCTTATGATGCCAAATGTAAGCATTTTAACCTAATGTACAGTAGCTCTTAAAACCAGAGCCTTATTAAAAGGTAACAAAGTCTTACAGTTAATTTAGAAAACTTTCAGCAAGACCAGAGACACATTCCAAGTACTTAGTTTGCATCCTGGCCAAGCATTACGATAACAGCAAGTCATTTCTAAAGCCAGTTGTTTTCAGTTGGTGTGGTCTCGGCATATTTAACAAGAGCATGTAGACAGCTTTCACATTTCAAAGTTTCAAGCATATACTGTAGCTGACATAATTGCAGTTTTGTGGCTACTTAAACATAAGACAATACACAATATGAATTACTGAATTAGGTCTCACATTTTTCTATATGAAAGACTTACAGTACTTACACATTACGGTAACTGTAATTTTATTTTTTAATAGTATTTTTTTTCACATCATGTGAGATCAAAGTGTACAGTTTGTCATTTCTGCCATTCCGCCCCCCCCCTTCCCCCCCCCCCAAGGATTTATCAGTGGACACAATTTTTTTTTTTGTATTTAAATTATTATTATTATTATTTTTTTTAATTGTAATGCTCAAGTACTCGTCTCGAGCAACAATAGATCTCAAAAATCCCACCCCTACTATCAAAGACCGCAAACTTTTAAATCTGAGGCAGACTTTTTAATATCAGTCACAGTGCTCTTTAGAATTCCAAAATATTGTGCTATTTTATCCCTGGTAATTACCTTTTCCAGAAGTGAAAGTATTTCCAACTTTTTTCAATTGTAAGTACAACTCGCTTTCGCTTTCCTGTAGCATTCTGCATTAGCGCTGTACAGTGGGTCATGTTCGTCTCTTTTTTAAATTTTTTTTTTTTTTTAAAACCATATAATTTTGGGCAAAGTTACTTTATATAAAAATTTTTTTAAAAAACCAAAAAACATAATAGGTTCCTGTTTTTTGTTGTTAAATGAACCTTTAAGAAACACACTATTCTAAAAACATTATACTATCCAAAAATGTGTTCAGTATGTATATAGTATGAAGTTATATCATCACTAGCAACTTTAACTACAATCATAAATATAAACATTTCAATATATACTTTACTTTAATGTGTACGTGTTTTTTTTTGTTTTTTTTTTTACTTTGTAGTTAAGTCTTTGCAATGTTAAAACGTTATTTGCTTATTTAGGGTCTATTTGCTTAGACAATACTAACCCGGGCTGTCAGTA
This sequence comes from Acipenser ruthenus, assembly GCF_902713425.1. Lineage (NCBI taxonomy): Eukaryota > Metazoa > Chordata > Actinopteri > Acipenseriformes > Acipenseridae > Acipenser > Acipenser ruthenus. The sequence continues at coordinate 8,351,904 of NC_081189.1, forward strand.
TCAGAATGTAATATAAAGAGTGTGTGTGTGTGTGTGTGTATGTAGATATGGTTTAAACGCTGACATTGCAAAGCGTTTAAATGTTCATAAAAACCTACCAAAAGCACATCCCTACAAACCAGCCCAAGCCCTCACCTCCAGTACTAATGTAGAAGTGGCTGGCCTCACAGTACTGACATTCTTGTGATACAAGTACAAAGAAAGTATAATTGAAAAAAAGCATTTTAAAGCTATTAAGCAAAACTGGGTAAAAACTCCTACATATAATGAGGTTGGGGAAGCTCTTGCTATAGTGCTAATCGGAAAGGATGTTATTAAACCAGAAGCATAAAGCATTCTCCATCTTTGGTTCAGGGGCGCTTTCAAGTCTCAGGATGTGAGTGAGACCACGCTTTCTAATAGGGCTGAGCATAGGGGATCTGCTAAAAGACACACAGTCTGCATCTATGGGGTTTCCTTCACTGATAGCAGGTTCATATTACAGGAACCTTTTCACAGTTAGAAACAGGTTCTACTGACCTATACATCAAATAGCTCAAACATTTCATGTCACATCCTTATCAACTTCAATGGAAACAAATTTGATAATTTAAAGGAGAAACATACCAGGTCCTTTGGGAAGTCCCCTCTCATTCAAAGTGATCACAGGATCAACTCAAATAATTAAATGCAATGAGAGGTCCGTCAGGAGATACACAAGCAATTAAGCATGTATTTCTTGGTCGTTTTTTTCATGATAGAAAATGTTTATGGGATGTTAGATGTGCAGCATATAAAGATTGCAAAAACAAAAGATGGCGAAGATAAGGAAAGAGCAAATCTTTTCAGAAAATCACCAGTGGAGGTATAAAACAAACTGAAGAACCCCTGAAATCAATATTTTGCCATCTTAAAATTGCTTAAAATAATTGTCAATTTTCCAGTGTGCAACAGCAATTCAGTTGTCATTTTTTTGTGATCAATCTATGTGTAGTGTATCTATGGCCTATTGTAAGAAACACAAATGGAATGGATAATATACAGTACATCCAACACCAGATATTAAACTTTATTTCAGGTCGGTTCATTTGAGACCAATTTCATCTGCGAAAGTACTGCATTTTTAGGAAATCATTTTGAGATGTTAATTACCATTCCCCAACGACTGAATATTCATTCATCCGCTTAATACTGTAATCCTGCAGTTAGACATTCATTCAAGTTAAGCCTAGAGAAAACACTTCACTGCACATTTTCACAAAGATATGAACTTACTTTACAGAGATTTGATTTTCACCTACACTGACTTTTTTTATAATGTCTACACAAGAAAACCACACACTGTGTTAACAGGACCTTTGTCGTTTAAGAAAAAGGGCTCAACAAGTTAAAACCAACACAGTAGTGTTCTGAATATGGTTAGTTTCAGAAGTTAGTCTATCACAGTACAATAATCGTATGCAATGCTAATTCATTAGCAAAAGACATGTTCGTATATGTGAACCCCAAGCCTAGGTGTGTGCTCCCTTTTAAAGAAACCATTTGTTTTGTCCTTTGCTATACAATTCACTTTTAGGTAACTTTCAGATACAAACAAGGCAATATTGTGTGCCTCCTCTATTATTATTACTGTCGTTACATCCTACATAATAAATCAAAGAGAGCAGATACTGTTAGGGCCTCTAGAGGTAACATGCTTCTATTTTATTTTAACCATCTGCAATATAATTGGATTGGATTGGAACTCACAGGTACAGAACAATATATCACTATGCATTAGAAAGAAAAAAAACATGTATTTTAGTAATATCTTTTAGAAATGCTACGTGTGACTCAAAACAAAAGCATTTTAAATACAAACTAAATTTGATTGCAATCTAAGTTTTTCTCACAAGAGGGCGATAGAGAAAAGAAAGTCTGCCTAAAAGAGACATTAAACCAAAGGTTACTATTGGTCAAAACTGAGATTATCTAGATCTTTCCTCCTGGGTTTCAGCTACATAAAAGCACAGCCAGACTACCTTCACTCTGTGTCATTGACCATTCTCCCTGATGTTAAGCTTATTTTAAGATGCATATTTTCAGAAATATAAAATCATGACACAAACCCTTTATTTAAAAATAAATAAATGAATCCCAACGTTCAGATTATTTTTAATGTTGTATTCATTTCTTAAATCTACTGTAAAAAGTATTTGTAAGACTAATTATCTGAATAAACAAGTGTACAGTTGGATATTGTCACAGACGGTTCTGGCACGTCCCTTTTGTGCAAAAGATCCTTTGCATGGAAGACCTCGGTTGCAAGGATGTGCGGTTCTTTGATGGACCCAGATTCAGTTAAATTCAGTTTTAATTGGGACTCCTGATGTATTCAATGGAGGGAAAATCATACATAAGCCCACAGCAAGACCCCTTTAAATACCATTGAACTTGATCTTGCAAGCTGACGTGGTCCATGCTCTGAGGGTCTCTGAAAAACTGATTGCTGTTTGATTGTATTCAGAAGTCTCTGCCAGTTTTTATTTTTCATATATCCTACACTACACTTCCATATACTGGAAGGTAAGCATATTATTTGAATTTATATTTTGTTTATATTGGATGCATTGCTATAAAAGGTACAGAAATTATGTTTTAGCCTTAAGAGAATGATATTGTATGTTGTAAGATTTAGCAGTTGGCGGTTTAGCTTTTTGCATGGCTAGCCTAAGGGCTAAGCATATGATAACTATATTTGTATTCCTGTATTGAAGTATTAATGCTGTTATACCTGCAAAGGCACTGCCTATTAGCAGGGATCCAAAGTGGCCTGCAACCACTCGATCCACGATTAAGCATTTAATAAATCGAAGGAGTACTAATACTGCTCTGATTCGTTAAAACAAATGAAATGAGTCTGTGTGATTTTCTTGATAAAGTTGTCTGGACATATAGCATGCCCAGTGCACGAACAAAACCACTTAGAGGCGTTTAAAACATCTGTCTTCCTTAAACGTGTGTGAGTGTGCTCAGAGCATATATATAAGAATGTGCAATTCTGACAACATGAATTTTAAAAAGTGAACAGACAGTTAAGTATTCTTAAAGTGATCAAAGCAAGATGCATTTGTTTTCTCATTTATTTTTTCAGTTTTTTTTTTTTTTTTAATTCTGATTTACCATAACCTTACCCTCTAATAAACATGATTGCAATGCTTTTTAAAAGGAAGAGGTCAAAAAATACTTTGATTTCCAAAATCCTTAATTAAGAAGGTGAATGTCAGTTGCTTCTGTGGCCTTGGTTACACAGCAGTGATGCCAATGTCATGCTTGGCCATGGCAGACTAAAGTCAACATTATCACTGCATGCCCTCAAATAGTTGAGTTGGCACATTTCCTTGTCTGTAATGGTTGGGCTTGATCCAATCAGTATTGTTTTGTTTTTTTTGTAAGACCAACAGGAAGTCCTATAGAGATATACAGTACCACCTGTACCTGGTTGGCATGCAGGTGGCAGTGTTAAAACCCTCTGGAAAGCAGCATCAATGCTGTAGTGCATATATGTGTGACTATTGGGACTTGCAATAAGCCACTGTTTAATGTGAAGTCTTGCATTTGAACCTCTTGACTCCAATATTTACAGAACATGTGTCCCATTTGAACTGTCAGCAACAAATAACTTTACAGAGAGATAACTCCATGATAATGAAATAGTTTTGTTATCTTCTACATGCTGTACATATACTGCACTGTATATATACATTTACACATAAATGTAATGCAGGGTGTCCGCTTCTGGACTGCACTTTTGAAAAGAGGGGGGTGGTATATAGACGTAGTTACAATCACCCTTTTTTAACCTAAAAGGAAGTAGAGAGGATGGTTTCTTAAAATGAGAAACACACAGCAAGAAATCACCTCATGCGACTCAGAGCAGAACAATGTTGTAGACAGATGCATCCCTACTCTCATACAGTACTGGATCGGGAAAACATGTGTGTGCAAATTGGCAGTGGGCTTGTATTTACAACTATGTGTTGGCATGGACTGGAATAGGAGGGGTATTTCAGGAATGTAGCAGCTCCCAGTTACTTGTATGAAAGTTTCAGTAGTGCTTGCAGTGCAGAGGAGCAGCACTGAGCTGTACTGTGAGTCAGCAAGCACTCAGAGTCCTTGCCTGCCTTGTGACTCACTCTTTCCAAGCACATATGCAAGGAGTGTAATGAGTGAAGAGCATTCCACATTTCACCCGTAACCTCACTGGAAAGGAGTTTCCTAATGGTAGGTTAGAAATAAACAGGATTTCTATCACTTGTATTATGTTTAATAATGTCTTGTAACAAAAGCTGGCAGAGGTAAAGATAAGACAGCCTTGAAAACTTGAAGAGAAACTGTTTGCTAGCTCTGAACAGAACAAAGAGAATCAGAAATTGTCAGACCATGGTCAGCACAGCATACTGAGGCAATTACAAAGCAAGAGCTGTTTAGCACCATCGAAGACTTGAGGTTTCAACCAGCAAGCTCCTCAACGTATGACCTACACTGCATTCGACTCATTTAAGCATTTAACAGATGAGCCAATGGGAACTCACAATTATTCTCTATTTCTATTATTCTAAATCTATTTTTTTTTCAACAAAAATACATTTTAAAAAATCAGCTAATCCTTTGGACTGATGCATTTACAAAGCTTATGTCCATTACCACATCATTTGTGAATGCCTGACAGCACCATGTTAAGAAATAATAATGAAAAATAAGCAAATGTGGCAACAGGGAAGTTACAAATGATTCAAATGCAACAGAAGTCGTCCCTTAGGACATCTCTAAAAATGTGTCATTTTCTCATTCACTGTTATGCTGTGGAAATGATGCTTTGAAAAAAATGCAATTCCCTTTTACTGACCTAAGGAAAAAAAAAAAAAAATCAACATGCATGTTTGTGTATATGCATTGTCTGTTTATATAAAAAACAGAAAGGGACCATTCCTTCTAGAGGATTGACACTTTTTTTTTTTTTTTTAAATAATCTGCTTATTTGTTTTATAGTTACAAAAAACACAACAAGTAATCAGAGTACAGTAGGACAACCCTCTATGCTCCAATAGTCATATAAAGTATAAACATACAATCTCCCAACAATCCAGAGTAACGTAATGCTGAAGATAAGTAGATAGACAAAAAGAAAATAAATATTAATAATAATAATAATAATAATAATAATAATAATAATAATAATAATAATAATAATGGAAAGAATACAATTAGAGTAACAGAAAAGAAGAAGGGAGACACCTTTTTTTCCCCCGTACACAAGTCCTGGTGTGCACAGAAAATCTGTCCCTTTTAAAAGCTCCTGTAATTACTATTAACAGGCAGAATATATATATATATAAATGAACTAGGAGGTAAATCTAGAGTATTGTAGTATGAAGTGAAATACAAACACACACACACACAAAGATATCATGGCTCCAAGTTAGTTGGTGGCACTTGTCCAACCGGATCATTTTTCAAAACATTTCCGTGCCACCAATGCAGCGGTGACGTGGAAGAATAACGTTCATTTCAAATAATGAACAAAACGCACCAACCAGCCATGGCAGCTAAGAGGTAAAGAGCCTGGAGCTGTTCTAGTTATTTATTTATTAATTATGTTCTTGGCAATGTCATTAATAGCATGTTTTTACAAAAATGCTGAATTACAGTACACTCTTCCTTTGACCGCAGCGATTCATAATTAAATTAACGAGTGCCATTATTTACCAATTAATACACGTTTTAAATCAGCTTACAGAACCCCGCTTAACAGAGACATGGTTAATGTGAACATTCGCTTATTATGGGTTAAATCGTGTAGCACATTTACAATTCGCAGAATATTTTTATGTGCCTAAAAACCTTAAAGACTCAATTAAGTAATGAGATAGTTTAGCTGAAACCAGAATTGCAAAATAAGAAAGCAAGTACAGCAGACACGACCACATTACATGCTTTACAATGGAACTCAAGTTACTGCAAGTAGAGTGCTGCTATGGTTTCCATGGTTGTGCATCTAAACAGATGATGAATAAACAAAAAAAAGGTTCTTTGTTAATCATCCATTCGTGGCCAGTCGCCTACAGGGAGATGGGTCAGCTACACTGCAGTAAACAGTTCCTGTGGTTTTAATTCATTTAACATATCTTCTTTTTTTTTTTTACTTTGAAGTTGAAAAAACTAAACATTTGGGACCATGGCCCTGCTGCTACTGTATTACTTCCTCAACCCCATACTTTAATTAGGTTGTATCTTAGGGATAACTTTCAATGCTTTAATTCACTTTTAAATAGATTTTTTTATTAAAAAAATCAGTGGTGCATAAAAACACAGTATTGATCCTAAATGAAGCAGACTTAATAGACTTAGAAGTAAATGTGAAAGAAAAATAACCCATTAATTTAAATATCAAATCAAGCATTTTATTTTTTGTTTAAACACAAGGAGTCAATGTAAAGCAGGTCCCGATTAATAATCTACTGTATACAGCTACAGAGTGCTTGAAGGCTATAATGATGCACCTTTACAAAATATTGATCTTTTCCCCCTTTAGCGATTCTTGTTCTCATGACACACCCTTACAGTAACTCTACACCCCACACTAAGTTAAGTTCAGGAAATTCTTTAGGACAGCTGGAGCAATCCAGGCTGTTCTGTAACGGTACAAGATTTTCAAGAATTTCGTGGCCACCGGTAGCAAGAAAATGTACCCAAGTACCCAAATAAGCCAACCCATGAGATTCAACAGTTATATGTTCAGCAAGGCAGATACCTTGTACTGTCAAGTAAAGTGCATTGCAAAAAGCCAGGAGGGTGTCAACCGTTCAAAACCAAATTACATCAAGCTCTTTTGGGGATTCTACAGGGAAGCCATGCGTACTGTAGTGGGTGAAACAAATACATTTAAATAAGGCATTACCAAGAAATATGAAAATATGAAAGCTTGAATGAACAGAATCTTAAAACTGGCCTGGTATTATCTCACTGACAAATGTGTCGTTCTCTATTCTGAAAGATTCACATCTTATCCTCACACCAGTCAGAACAGCCTATTGTTAAGACCCCAGTTATCATCAGCATTTTCTAAAGCTACAGCAGGTTTTAAACCTGTGTTCTGTAAAATGTTACTGTATAAGATACATTGACTTGTGAAAAGATTCAGAATATCAGTGTTGGTCGAATTCACATACAACTAATAGGAATATGGCCTGCGGTGTGGTTATTTATTAGCTCTCATTGCACTAAAAAACAATTCTACTAAAGCTGTACTGCAGTAGCAAAGATGCAACGATACATCTCATCTGTAACATAAGGTGCAGTACAAGGAGAGAAACAGAGATGTCTGCACTGCACTTCACAATGGAACTAGCCTAGTACCCACAGTAGTACATTCTCAAGACATCTGGATAGCCAATAACCAAGGTGGTCCAAGTGTGTTCTGCATCTTTCATATACTGTAGTCCAGAGGTCAAAGCAATGCAGCAGTGGTTATTAATTTTTACTGGAAAACGCTGGTAACTGAACTTGATTGCGAAATTCATAGATAACAGCTGTGTTATCTCAAAGTGTGTGATCTGTATGTTCGGAATTACTAGAGTATAAAACAATGTGAACGTGAAACGGTTATTATTAACTGGCAAGTCTGTCTCACATTAATAGACAAACGGGGAAAACTAGCTGAAGCAACGCTGGTTGAAACTTGCTCGTTTTACTGCCATCAAATTATTAACTTTGAAGATATTGTAGTGTTCTGTTTAAGCCAAGCTGTTATTCCTTGGTTACAGTTATCAACTTGCATTACAAATGTGACAAAGGAAAATTAAACCCCTTAAGCAAATTGAGAGAGTATTTGATAAATACGCCCTTAACGACATGTTTGCAGCGGATGACAGGTAATGCTGTATGCCACCATCTTATTTATCAATGTGTTCATTTCATTTTCTACATAAAAGAAGCAATTTCATAATTAAGAGACATTTTATGGTGCACAATTGCACACCTTAAAACAAAGTGCATCATAATTTAAAAAAATAAAAAATAAAAAAGATTCAAGTGCCCTTACACCTTTTGATGTACAATACAAATTCCTATTCTTATCTCTATGTATCTTGTATTCTCATGTGCCGACTGCTCTACTGTACTGTAAGGAGCACAGGCTTCTGATCTATGAAATAAACCTTTGTTTAGCCATCTGACAGAAGACAGTCATATCTGCTCCTCAATTATTAAATATTTTAGAAATAGGTTGAGTACATTTAATTAAGCAATCTTTGGAACAAATGGCTACCCTGGTATGGTCACCAGAAGCTTGGATTATTACACAGTATATGTGTTTAGTTCAATTGATCTAGCGTTTCAGATGGTTGGGCAGTTCCTTTGTTAGTTCAATTAGACTGGGACAGCTCCAGCAACTCATTCATTAATGTGTAGATCATAGGAGGAACCACAAGTCAAACAAACACCCCTGATCACTTTTCATCTGAAAATATTAAAAAGGGAAAAGGGGTGTTTCACAATAGGGATTGGTAAAGCAAACAACATCACAAGATCTTGAACAAAGGAAATCAGTCACTGACTAATATTTCAAATGACCTCTTCTGTTTACCCAATTTTAAATAGGCTATTACTGTACATAACTACATAAAACCATACCTTGTGTTGTTCAATAGAGTCTATCCATTGGTGCCTGTGCTCTGGATCTTGAGCACGCAGGTACCAAACACTGTCATTGACACTGATATCAATCCGACATTCATCAAACTCATGGGGCTGTAAAAAAAACAAAAACCCAGTATTATTAATAATAATAATAATAAATAATTAAAGTACATATTTGTTATTGTAAATGTAAATTAGTGGCAGTATGCATCATATCCTCCAGTTTACATATATAAATTAACTTACATCAAGTGTGTTCCTAAATCAATTTGCATTTATCCAAGTTGATAACTTACAAATCAAGCTCCCTCCCTCTATTCATGATAGCTTTACTCTCTTTCAATCAATCATTTAAACAGATCTTTACTAATAACACCGTGTAACAATTTTTAATTTTTTTTTGGTTCCTGGGTAGTAAGTGTTATTTCCTAATTGCTTATGCCTCAAAAGTATAGAAAATGGCTATTATTCCCCACAAACTTTGCTTTTGTGACCAGGACAGTGATATTTTGAAATTTACCTATTTTCCAGAACATTCCAGATAGATTCAGTGCTGAGTAAACTTGGAGTAACTTCTAGAACTTTCCAGTAATATAAATAGTAGTATAAATACAGGGGCCTTAAGCCCACCAGTTCAGTTTAGTTCCAGCTGCCTAAGTGGATACATATCTGCATTTTTCTGAGATGTCATCAAGAGGCTGCAAGCATCCGGCAGATGCATTTTGCTATGTCTGCGGCCAATTTATCAAGACAAGAGCGAAAAAGTACTCCGTGGAAGCATCTGCTAAGATGTGTGAGGCCTACAAGGCATATTTCGGCATGTCTGTCGGGGATCAAGACAAACCCTAGACACCTCATTTCTCCTGCGAGCACTGCAAAAAAACTCTGGAAGGTAAGATGGACAATTGTTGCTCGGAATTTTATGTTATAAAATTTGTTAATTTTTAAAAGTTTAATTTAAACAATTTTCAATGTTACTGAAAAAATATATCATATATGAAAAATGTTGCGAGAATCTCTTACACATTAGTCATGGGTGAAATAAATGTATTTTTGTAGGATGGTACAGAGGGGAAAAGAGAGCCATGAAGTTCGCTATCCCAAGAATTTGGCGGGAACCCACTGACCACTCAAGCAACTGCTACTTCTGCATGGTGGACCCTTCCAAGCGGACTGAGTTCTCTGTGGGGAGGAACAACGTCAAGTGGGAGCCACTGGTGGACCCCTGGAAGGTGCTGATGCCACCACTGCACATCAAATTGGGCCTTATGAAACAATTTGTCAGAGCTCTAGATAAGGAGTCGGCAGCCTTCAAGTACCTTCAAGACTTCTTCCCTAAGCTGTCTGAGGCAAAGGTCAAAGCCGGTGTCTTCGTCGGACCACAGATAAAGAAGATCCTGGAGTGCAATGAATTCCCCAAGAAGCTCACTAGTAAGGAGAAAGCGGCTTGGAACAGCTTTGTCGCAGTGGTTCGGGGCTTCCTGGGCAATCACAAGGCCGAAAACTATGTGGAGCTGGTTGAGACTCTGGTGAAGAACTACGGCACAATGGGCTGTAGGATGTCCCTCCATATCCTTGATGCTCATCTTGATAAATTCAAGGAGAACATGGGAGCGTACTCGGAGGAGCAAGGCGAGCGCTTCCACCAGGATATACTGGACTTTGAACGCCGCTACCAAGGACAGTATAACGAGAACATGATGGGAGACTACATTTGGGGGCTGATTCGTGAAAGTGATTTACAGTATAATCGTAAATCTCGAAAAACTACTCACTTCTAAATCTTTTGTAGTCATTTTTGTATTATTTTAGTATAAATACATGTTAATTTGGATTCATATGTTGTTTTTTTCTGACTTTATGTGAACGGAAAGACACCAATTTGCCCGTTTTCTCATTGGAAATAGGTAAATTTCAAAATATCACTGTCCTGGTCACAAAAGCAAAGTTTGTGGGGAATAATAGCCATTTTCTATACTTTTGAGGCATAAGCAATTAGGAAATAACACTTACTACCCAGGAACAAAAATTGTGTTACATAGTGTAATTGGCCTTTGCACTATATGTAATTAACCAACCTTTTCCTTTAGAAGTAAAATAAATAGGCTATATTAAAGTCCACATCATCTGCACAACATAAAAACATTGAACTCAACACATTCCATTTCGATTTCAAGAACAAACTACAATTGTAATCCATCTCCTCCATGTAGATTCAAAATCACTACCTGACTTGGGATCCCTACTCCCTACAAAACTCCAGAAATGATTTGTGGAAATGTTTTTTCATGTTAACAAGTAGTAGATATATGTCCCTTAGTAGGGTGTGGCCCCTGTCGTGTGTATTACACTTCTATAAAACTCTAAGGGATGGACCAACACCCAGGGATTGCAAATGTGCTAAGTGGGCAGGGAGGATCAATTCTTTTTTAGATGGAACCATTCTTTAAAATAGTATTAGCCTTTTCTAAGCTTTAATTTCTATTTCAACCACAGGATTTAGAAATAGAACATTTCACCGCTTTCTTATTATTACACAACCTGTACAGTATATTACAGTAGTAGCACAAGAACAATCTTTATTTTGTCTAGCCATCACACATTTCAATGCTTGCATATTATCAAGGTCTTTTGGACTTATGTTTTACATTCCACACTTTATTTGGGAAAAAAATACAATAGTTTAAAAGTATCCAGATACTGTAGATGCAGGTCATCGAACATTCTAAAACAGATTGAAGAAAATAAAACCACTGTGTAGCCCTCTGTAAACCCTCAAAGAAACACTAACTGTCTTTAGAAGCAGACACATGTTTTCAGAGCACAGACAATGAAAGATTTTTAGCCCCGAAGCAAATTAGAGATGCTCCACCTATGAGAGGTCAAGCTGTTTGAGCCCTTTTTAATAGAGAGAACCCTCCAAGGAGTATTAATGCTGTTTTACTCCACGTGCTTTTGTGAGCAATAATACATCAACACTGACTGGCACCACTGGGTAAAAGCATCCTCAGATCAACATTTGATTGAATACTCATTCAATCAAATACACTTTTACTGTATAGTAATCAAAACTAACAACATGTAAAATGGGTCTTTGAAGACAGCACAGGTGGTCCTTGCAGATGATTTAATGGTGGAAAAATTTGGTGAGGTGGGAGTGATCACAAGAGCAGGGTTCCAGAGAAACTTTTTGCCTTAGGAGCCACATTCTTTTAAGAGCTGAAATGATTTCACTTGACCGAAGACCAAATTACAAAGTAAATATTTAACAATATACCTGCAGGCTGTTTTTTTTTATTAAACTACCTTATTCCTTTAAATGCATGTGGATGTTATCATTCACAGTATTTACAATGACTCCAATTGTGTTCTGAAAAGGAACTAAACAAAAAGGTCAGGTGCCTGCATGCGTCCTCTCTTGATGGACAATATAACAAACTTGGTTTCCCAAAATACAATGCAACTGCAACAGGAAATGTTTTATTTCTTTTATCAGCAATGCACACCCACGGGAAACCTGGAAAATAACAAACTCTCTCTGTGATTTGTTTTATTTGACATTTGGCCACAAAGGCTAAAATTGGTTAAAAGTTGAACAGAACAGTTTAACCTTGACCGAATAATAACACGACGACAGTTTTACTGACCAATGGTAAAAATACAAGCAGTACAGTGCATGTGTTAACAGTTCAATAAGGCAGCCTAGTGGCATAATATATTCTTTAATGCTTCAATGCAGATTTCACTAATTGTTGTTCCAATGTCAATAGAGGCATTCACAATAAAACATACCGTATTCTTTTGAATTTAAGACACACTTTTTGAACCATTTTTTGCTGTGTCTTAAATTCGAGTGCAGAATAGTGATGCGTTTATTAAAATCACCAACAAAAGACATGACTACCTGAGTACACAAGCAGCAACGTGACTGACTGCTGAGAAGACGAACCAAAACGTTACTGCTCGATCTCAAATTATCCATGACATACAGGCAGCCATTTTAAAGGACAGTCATTAGCTTCCTGAGGAATTCAGAGAGAAGCTTTTACAATTTTAGCATTTCTAACAAACAAAACCAACTTGGACTCATCATAAATGCTGATCAGACCCCCATATTTTTCGACATGCAAAGCAAAACCACAGTTTACAAATTGGGAGAAAAACAGGTATGAGTAATCTCCATATGGGTAGGTTATGTTTTGACAATGCAGTCAATGGTGTGTTGGTTGCTGGGTTGCATGTTGCTTGATGTAGTGGAGTGTTGTGTCGTGCTTGCTGTTGCTGGAATGCGTGATGCCGCAAGTGAGTGAGTGAATAGTGTGTGCACGACAGAGACGCCATCTTAAATATTATACCGTATGCAGTACAATAAACAAGCTCTGTGGTTAATCTACAACAACACTGTTTCGTGTCAGTTTTGTATGCATATTTATTTGAGGTTTCATTTTTTCCTCAAATTGAGGGTGGTAAATTCAAGAGTGTCTTACAGTAAATCGAAGGAATATGGTACTTACTTGATCCCATTATCAGTGTACCACAGGAAGTTCCCTGGATAATTTCTTCTTTTTATTTTTGGCTTTAGGACCAGAATGAAAACAGATTTGCATTACTAGAAAATAATACATAGTTGTATTTATTTATTTTAATAGTCCCTGCCTCAATACAGCAAAGTATAGAACACAAAACAGAGATTATTTTTGGTACTGTAACCATAAAACAGTGTCTCTTGTATACAGGGCATCATACTGAATAATGCTGTATGCTACAAAAAAGCACCCACTTCAATGTTTGGCTTTCTTTTAAGTTTACTGTTAAACGGAAAGCCCTAGAGAGATATCGTACAAATGCAACAAGTGAAAATGGTCTGGGGACTTCAGAACTTATAAAAACTTTTAGTTACAGGATGAGAGCAAATTATATGCATAAATTAGTTTGCAAAAAAATTTAATAAAAAGCACTTATGAAAAAGAGAGCTGACTTCCCCCACCCTATTTTGTTGGATGATGCAGAGAAGGGCAAACCAGTTCTCAGATCACCTTTAAATCCACAGCTCTGTGTGCAGAATTCCCCCCCCCCTCTTTGCTTGTCATTTTGTCATGCAAGCATTCAAAATGACATTAAAACATAAACAAATGAAACAGTGTGTTAAGTGGCTCAAGGTAACCGCATACAGGCACACAAGAGAATTTGTGTTTGTTAGCTGGGAAATGGGAATTATGTGAGCCGTATTCATACTCTGCCAGCACATCTGAATAGCGCAACAAACATGACTTTCATCAAACAGAGAATTGAAAGGACATGCACATAGTTTAGCAAAAACAACAAAGGATAACACTCCTCCTGGAGAGAAGGAAACGGCTTTTTCAAGGAGTCCTGGGAGCTTATATTTCCTGCCACACTTTCTCATCCATTCCAAGAAATGACATCCTGCCTCCTAACATCTTGACCTGTAGATAAGGAAGCAGCAGCGACTGAGGAGCAACCCTCCTCACAAGTACAGGAGATGCTTCCTGGATATCAAGGTCCAAAAGAAGAATCAAGCATTTCTCCTTGCATCCTATCCTTTAAAAGTTTGAGCTCAGCAGTATCGTTCATAGCAATAGGTCTATTTTCTCTACTAAAAGACAATTACAAGCTGTTCCCAACAATGGCTTTTTGTTTCAACAATGCAAGGTAGGTGTGTGAGACTAATTTGATTATTAGTCTCGCTTTCAACACCTGTGTGAGCTTCCCTATAATGGGGAAAAAAAACACATCAGATTCATTGCATCCTGTTAGCATCAGCAATGAACTCAGCTAGCCCATCACAACAAAATCCAAACAGCAAGCACAGGGAGTGAATGAGCCTTCCTTAAATAAACAGCCAACATGAAGTACAGACATTTGACCAGAATCAAGACCTTTACTCGATAACGCAACACAAGTTACTCTGGCACACTCCTCACCTTGAGCTGTAGATAAAGAATGTGCTGATTTACTCATTTAGAAGTAAACGACTTGGACAGATATTATCCAATTATAATTCTGCAATAAGACAGGTGCTGCCAGCAAGGAGAATCAAGACAAAAAAACCTTTCTGCTTACACTGTAGATATTGCCTTCAGGTGGCAATTTCTGGAAAGTCCACTTTTACCAATTACTTTTTTTTTTTTTTCATTATCATGTAACTGACAAACATTCAAGTTCAATACCAATACAATACAATACATTTATGAACTACAGTCTAGCCTATTTTCTCTGGCTCTGCAGTATTAGCAGTAATATGGTATATACAGGGTAATAATTCAACAATGTGAATATTCTCTTGTAATTGGTGCTGTAAAATACTATTCCTACACTGCAGTATTTCTACGAAAAGAACGTACTGTACTATAAATAAGTATGCAATGCCAAGATTACAAACTTTTAGTCCTCTTGAAAGATTAGGGTAATGGTGCTTTTAAGATGGTAAAGCAAATAATAACTGTTAATCAATGCATGCAAAATTAGCAATTACATTATTTTTTTTCTTAATAGCTGAAACAATACAAGCTTGAACTAATCTACATTCAGCTGCTATGTATTTAGCTGCATATATTATAGCAGGATACGGCATTATAACACTATTTTCTGAATATACCGGTAAGACACATTCAGAAACTTGTCAGATAGGTCTAGTATTACAGTAAGTGCAAGTTTCTCTACTATTATCTTTGGATTTTGATTAGAGATGTTCAGCAAAATGTGTTTTACTAAATAATATTAGTAATAATAATACAATATGTGAAGACTTTACACAGAACGATCATTCACAATGTGGAAATAATTAACAAAGAAATCACTGCAGCTCAAGTCATCATGTCTGATAAACTGGAACAATGAGGAGACATTTTCCTATGCTTTTCTGCACTGCACATGGCAGAGGGAATGGAATAATGACAGATGGTACATTACTGCAAAGCCTTTACACAAAAGAGTGAATGCATGCGTTTATACCAAATACATTTTAAAAAGGAATAGATAATAATTGTAACAATGGTGGAACTACAGTAACCGGCTGAGGCATTTCACCTGATTCATTATTGAACAAACGAACCTGGGGTAAACGCCAGAATTATTTAACGCTAGTTTTTGTCACAGATATTTTATGGTGGAAACACCCTTAATAAAATGCCAACAGTGGGGAGGCATTTTAGTTGGTATCTGGCAGTATTGCTGGTAACAATTCAATAAATGTAATGGAATTTAGGTTTCAGTGATATGGATGTAGGTTTAAATTGTACACTAGGGAATGGGATAATGTTTCACTTCCAGCTGCAGGATGGGGATGTACTCTAATGATTAGCGAGTAAACAGAAAGCAACTTTCCACCATAAGAACAAAAACAGCTTTGTTAACTAACCCCCGTCTCACTCACAAGTTCTGAAACAGAAAACCACGTGCATTATCTTATGAATACAATTACTGGGGTCACTTTTACATTTGCAGTTCCTGTTCCTTTCTGCCATTTCATGCTTTACAGTTTGACAGTCATAGTGCATTAGCACTGCAGTCGGGTCAGGAGACCTGCCCACGCCATCCGCAATCCTACAAGCAGGCTTTCCAGAAAGTGGCTGGAAACATGATTACGTTGCATTACCCCCAACACAACTTACTGGGTGGGAACTGGTATGCAGTAAATAAGCAAAATAACCATAATAAAAGCACCAGTTTTATTAAAAGAGATGAAGAATTGTAGGGATACATACATGTTGGTGTTAATTGGAAGAGAATGAAACAGGCTGCCATTGTTTTTGTTAAGGATTTACAATTTCATAACTACCTTAGAGAAGTGTTATTTTAAGATACAGTGTATTGTATGACTTTGGGTGAAGACTTTCCATTGTCGTTACATTTTGCAACTGTACTCAGTTTATTTTGCATTTCCAATTTACCCACAGAAGTTTGAAAGCATCAAAAGCTTTTCAATGTACAACTGTTTCCTTCCTGGGAAAAAGGCTAACACTTGGCAAGATTACGAGTCACACCTAAAGCTATTGTGTTTCTACTGTACACACCAATCAATCCTTCAAGGCAATCACTCCAAGGTTCAGCTTCAACACTTCTTTTTCACATGGTCCATATTCCAGTGGTATCAAAACATACTAGTGGCCTTTGCCTTTCAAGAAATACAACCTGTTGCAGCAGCTACCATAACAGAAAGATATCTAGCAGGGGGCCCAGGTAGACAGAATGAGCTACAGTAATAGCTTCCACTTGAGATGCAGGTTAATATTTTACTCAAGGTTTCACTTAACTCTTTCTACAGGAATATAATCTACAGTACAACATGTTGATGGAAAACAGTTTTTTTTTGGCCTACGTGTCTTTAGGCCTATGTGTCTTTATTTGCATGGACACAGTTGCCCTGTCACCATTCTCTCAATAATATGTGGTTTATCTATCATCAACCGCAAATGGAGGAAACAGCTCCTCAATATTTGGTAAACTTGAGCTAAAATGATATACAAATGTCCTGTAACAGATGTACAGTTTGTTCTTGATGTAACTTAAAAAAGAGGATGGTGAGTAAGTAGATTCAAGAAACTGCACAGAGTCCTTTTCTTCAGTCAGTTGTTAGGTTTATTGAAATATGCAGGGAGTCTGGTCCCAGGTACAGGACACAGAATACTCGTTCTTACAATTGTTGCATGACATTAAATACCCTTCTGCATAGGTGTCTCTCTCCTCCTCTTTCTCTGACACTTAACCAATAGAAAAGGTACAACTCATTATCATTATGTGTGTGTGTGTGTGTGTGTGTGTGTGTGTGTGTGTGTGTTCTAGTGTGAAGATCTCTGAACTCAGTGCTTTCTTCAGACCCTGGTGTCACAAAGGTCCATACATCTGGTTTTTGTCATCTTCCTTGTTCCTATCTCTCCGATTTGCCTAAGACACTTTGATCCCAGTTTCATTATCTCTTTTTGGCTCTTCGGTCCCCCTTGAAAACTAGCTTTATGACCCCGTCATAAACCAGCTGTATTTTCTAAGCAAAAACCTGTTAACTAGTTTTATAACCCAGTGGACTCCCGAAAGGCAAACTTCTTTCATGTCAGGGCTGGAGATCAAAGGACTTGTTTGTACAGCCGTGTGCTGCTGGCCAGCCATTTGCTTTGACACAAATGAATCTTAACTTCTCTACCATATTGCAGCTTTCATCTATCACAGCAGTGCTTGCATTTTTGGAACTAACAGTTTTTTCTATCCAATGTTAAATCACTTTTCAGAAAAATAACATGAATACAGCCGTCATTCCTCATGCGTAGCAAACTGCTATTCAATACTTGTTCCATGTTTTCCAACAGTTCTCTTCAGTAGAGTACTGTTCCTCAGTAGGCAGCATGAATGAGACCAGCTTTGTGCACCATATACAGTTAAACTGGTGCATAACAATACATTGTGCAGGAAGGTTACCCAATATTCCAGTTCTCAACTCAATGTGTTACCACCACTTTTACACTCCCTGTCTTGAATTATGTATGTTTCATTTTTACAAGATTGCAAGTTGAGACGCCTCCCAGTTTAGCATGCTTGAATGATCTGCCCTGTGCCACTCTTAGTTCAAACAATACTGCCACTATACATGTTTTAAAGTCTGAAATAATGTCACATTTCTATTGTTGTTTTGATTTGGACCCAGATTTCCTTGAGAACGAACTGAGTCAAGAAATACCTGTTACCGCCTGCGTCAGACTTATCCAAACAGCCTGTAAGCTCCTTCATTAACACCTGTAAGTGTGGGAAAGAAGAGAGGCTGCAAATTGACAGACTGAGCTCAGGGTTCGATCTAAAAAGATGGCTGTGAAGAGTCTATAAATAGGGCTCGGAATTTATCTGTGTCAAAGCATAGTCTGTTGAAAATGAAATTAAAGATCCACCAGGTAAAAATTCCTGAATTCATTGATTTAATATAAAAATAGAAATAAGAGTTTCACACACGTTATTGCTGTTTATTTTTAAAAATATACTTGTAGCATCAGGGGTGTGCAATTCGTATCGCCCGACACCAGGGACAACAAGATTTGCCGTTCTACTTTGCCCGTTGGACAAACAGTTTTTATTTTGTTTTCCTATGTTCGTTCTGTTGCCAGAAAGACAGTGTGGGTATATTGCTAGAGAGCCACGCAAGTTTCTGAAAACTGAATTATGGAAGTCTAGCACCTACACACAAATATTTTAAAAAGTGTTCACGTCCCACCCCTATCACTTCTGTTTGGCTAACTGATCTACGATCAGAGTTCAAAATTAACACCCGCCAATTAATTTGGGCTGTGGAGGGTAAATTTCACATTCAAACGCCACAGTGGCGGCTACATTTATGTACACCTATCACTTTAAATGCCAGTGGTGCGAATTTGCGACAGATTGCTGTACCTTTAATAAACAGAAGCTGTTGGCTAAAACAACAAGGAACTTGAAAAAAATTGTCATCACAGTAAGCACCACAACCTGCTTTCGATTGGTCTATATATGCTGTCATTCAAGTTTTTTTTTTTTTTTTTAGCAAATCACATATGAAAGTGATGTTGCTGACAACCAAACAAAACGGAGAAGGAGGCGGTGCTTGCGCTGTGAAGTGATGGGACTAGTTTTCCATACAGTCCATCAGCATCTCTCTCAATTAAGAATTGAGGTTAGTTTCTGATATTTACTTAATTAAATCTAAAAGGATTTTTATAAACAGTTTCTGTTAATAAGATATATAAATATTATCCTATGTCATTCTTTTTAGATGTAAATCGCTGTTAATGAGAACTTGTAAATAAAATGCTTACTGCTAAAAAAAAAAGAAATGTTACTGCTAAATTAATTGAGGTAATGTTTACATGTTTTTTTTCTCATTGATTTACAATAAAGTCAAATATTTAAATATGTGTGGAAAATATTTTGCTGGATAACCAAGAAAACAACTTAGTAAGTTTTCAGTGTCTGTGTGTGAAGGGCATAGCAGGCAGCTTGTCAGATTGAGGGTCACGGGTTCGAAACAAGCCCCTTCAAAAGACGTCTTGAGCTGTACTGCCATTCTCTCCGCGATTACTGTTTACAAATAAAAAAGATACCACAGAACAGCAAAAACAGTTCAGAAAAAGCAGGGGAAAATGCTGAATATTATTTTCACTTAAGAAACTAAAATCGCCCTGGCAGTGCTGTCTGTTTATGTCTTGAATTACTCCTCTTGTTTATTTTTTTATTTTTAGAATGGCAAAAAAAATACACTGCACCAGGCTGCTGGCCTTCTATTTGCCAAAAAAGATAGTGAGCCCGAAAGATGTGATCCTCAGAACAGTTTAGCTAGCGAGACAGAAAGAGACTAGGTAAAAGGAAAAAAAAACAGCAAAAAAAAAAAAAAAAGCTAACCAAAAAAACTATTGTTTGTAAGTGTAATCATATTTGTTCTGCAGATCTACCACATGAAGACAAACAAACTCCAGGGTTTTCTTGTATTGTTGCATTATATTTGTATGGCTTACACACATCTATTTACATATATTTTTAGGTAAAATATTCTTATTCTTTATGGCCACACTTTGTTAGAACCTTTCTAATCTGTAATTTACACTCATTCTATTTTATTATATTTTATAATAATACCAATAATAATAATAATAATAATAATAATAATAATAATAATAATAATAATAATAAAGTTTAGCAAGCATTTGTATCACTGTTCCCATGTTGCAGATTTTTTTGGGCAACTGCAGAAACTACAACATTTAGTTTTTGGGTTGTACAGTGAAAACATTATTGTATTTATTGAATGTATTGTATACAGTTAATTAAATTATACATGTAAAAAAAAATTTTTACTTTTAAATATGCATCTATGGTCTTTATTGTTGATGTTTTGTTTCAATGTGAATTAAAAAAACAAAGATTAATAAAAAATAAAAAATAACATAGCATATAGTATATTATAGTTTTCAAACACGATCCTCTCCTGAAGACATACGGTGTATAAAGTACTGTATAAAATAATTTATTAGGAAATTATTTCACATTTACCTATATTGTACGGATTTTTACCCAGTTTTCCCAATCAAACAATAAAATGCACACCTTTACAACCAACCATTTTATAGCCTGCAAAGCAGGGAACATACTATACTTTTGTTGTATCTTTTTTTTTTTTCTTTCAGATATTCAATGATATATAAAACTACTTACTAAATCATGCGGAATGTTGGTGAAAGACAACATTCTATGTGAAAACAATGTGGCATTCAAAGTGTTAATGTCAGTTTATATTCCATCGCACGACTGTCGTTGATGAGCAAAGCGACCTGCGATCATCGCTGTCATGTCGCCGTGCAGTTTATACTTTCTACCAGCAATCGCCCTGCTCAAACTGCAGTCGCTGACAGTTCAAATCAACTGAACTTTGACCTCGTCGCTATGGTCATTACAACACCTAAATGGATGACCGGTAGTTTGTCAAGAAGCTGCTCAGTGTTTATCCCTCTGTATATGCAGTCGATAGAACCGATTATAAAGATCAGATGAAAAAGGAGAACGCATGGGTATCGATTGCTGAACAAATGCATCAACTTGAGTATTTTAACCTCACTGAAAGTGTAACTGGTGAAGTTTTAATTTTAATAGAGCGACTGCTGTTTTAAACACATTGTATATTAGGAAATGCCCCAGGTCCAAGACGTTGTTATTATGTTTATTATTATTACTGTCTTACAAGATATATATATTTTTTTAAATATAGCATAGCACGTCCAATATTTTATGTAATAATAATAATAATAATAATAATAATAATAATAATAATAATAATAATAATAATATTTTGCATGCTACAAATGTTATTAAGGGATTCAAATGGATTGCTAGTAAACTATAATGCAACCACGTTAAATAAATTTATTTTTAAAGCTTGAAAAAACATAGTAAGTTAATGTTACGTTAATGCTCAGTCAGAAAGTGTGACAATAGAAAATAGCATTTTTAATTATTTAAATTATTTTTAAAAATATAGTGTTGATGAACAGATCGGGCTAAATCTAGGAATGACAAACAAGCAAGAGTATTTATGCACTAGACTGCTCAGGTAGAAAGAAGGCAGCTGCAAGAGAAAATAAAGATGATGTCAGATGAGGAGCGCTGTCATAGAAGAGGAGCTAGTATATGTATGATTCTGCCAGAAAGGGCTGGTGACTGTGCAGTTTGTGTGCATGCAGTCTGTGGAGAGGGCACATGCCCAACACATCTCAGAAGCTATTTCTTCACTCATGAGGCAGATTGTTTCAGACCCTGTTGAGACTGTGAATGTTGCTTGTTTCTGCATTTTCTTTTGTCGTCGTCGCCCCCCCAGTACAATGTTGGCCAGTAAAATGTCTGTGTGGCCGGTGGATTTTTCCATTCACTAGCCATGTTGACTATTGGAAAAGTTCATTTCAAGCCCTGTACTTTGGTAACAAAGAAACTCAAAAACGGCTGCCAAGCGAGCCTCTGGCAAGGCACAAACTAATCTTTTAAATGTAATGTATTATATACATGTTTTGTAATTTAGCAAATAACTGATACTGCTTTCTTAATAGATGAACCTGACATTTAAATGCAGTAATCTAGCAAAGTTAAAAAAAAAAAAAACACCCCCCCCCCCCCCCCACAAACCTGAAGTTTACTGTTTACAAGCATTTCAAGACAAACTTTCTCTGGCAAAACATGTAATGATTTTTTTAATTTCGATTTTAGTGTTGCTAACCTAGTTTGCCATTTACCACATTTAAATATTTTTTTTTAGATTTAAACTCTATATATATATATATATATATATATATATATATTTTTTTTTTTTTTGCTAGATTTGAACAGAAGCGATTAGTTATTTATTGGACATGCATAATCCAAAAGTTTAATGAGAGAAATGAAATGCTCAGGCCTATATATGAGATTCTGTAAAATATTGTATTATTTAAAAATAAAACAGACTGTAAATCTCATGGCGATGTGTTTATGTATTAATTCATTTATATTATATATATATATTTTTATTTTATTTTTTTTCAGTGAGAGTAGTGTACGTAAAGAATGTTGCCCTCCCCCCCCAAAAAAAAAAAAATAAATTAAAAGCCATCAGGGTATGAAGTCAGGATCCCCCTGCTGCAGCAGTGCTCCAGTTAGCCATCATGGGACAAGATGTTAGATGAGGAAAAACAGCTGCAAAATGTTGTACACTGTTTAAAAAAAAATAGAAATGAACAAAAGAAAAAAACATTTTGTCTTAGCAAAATTGGAGCCTACTGTAAATATTGTGTGCATTTTTGTAGAAAGACAGTACAAAATGCAGAGAAACTTGACAGGTTATACACAAGTCCTTTAAAAATCTGGGGTTCAGCAGTTACAAAACTGAAAGAAAGTCCAGAAAAATCTGAATTCCACAAAGCAGCAGTAATAGTTGGCAATTATTTCATATCTGTGATTCAACAAACTAAAACACCTGTACATCAGGAGCTGAATTCAGCTTATAGAGTCGATTTGAATAACTCCAAGTACTGTTTATTATAGTTGTACTCTTGCTATGTTACTTAAAACTGACTACAAATGTGTTCCAAACTGCACTGAAAGAAACATTTCCTTAAAGTACCTTATAAATGTGTTGAGGTGAGGTGGGGTCGCAGGGAACCTTTTGTGTATCTTGAAGAACTTAGTTAACCAGTCAGACTACAGACTACTACAGTCAGGCTAGATCCTCCCCTGTTAATCACTAATTGATTGATTGTATTCACTGTTAAAACTAAAACTCTCAAGTTATATTCTACTTTTTTGTGTGTGTTTTGTGCGACAGGGAGGGGGCAAGTAGATTTTTCAAGCATTTTCTCCCTTGGACAAGAAGTTTTTTTTAAAAAATTGCACACCCCTGGGCATGCACAGGATATTGATGATCGTTCATGGTGTACGGTTTTTATTCACCTTAGGAGAATTACCTTACATACACCACTCGGCCCCGTCAGGGGTGGTGGTTTACTGGGCCATCCTCCTGCAGCAAATACAAACTGTACCACGAACGACCATTCAGTATCCTCTCTCTCTCTCTATCTCAAAGTAGGTTACCCAGTGTCACTACAAATACATTTCTTCTCAGCAGAAGATATTAAGTAGCTTAAAATGGAGCCCTTGAGATGTGGTATCTTGTGTAATCAAAGATGCAACTTTGACTGGAAGGACTGCCATGTTGTGTCTGTCCATACTTCACAGATTTCACACACACTCTGCTAAACGCGCTCTCTGTTTATAAAGGACATACATTTCCTCCCCTGATGTTTTCATCTTCAAATTTCACTAGCAGGACAGAATTAAAGTGCTGTAGTGCACCCTAGCACCAGAAGACACAAAAGCTAAAGAAGGATGGCCAACTACTTTTCATACAATAACAACCAAACCGCTTTTATATTAAATTCTGTTTTTTGACAGTGTTAAAACGTAGCCATTCTTTGTTCAGCAGACAGCATGTGCTAAAAACTCATCTAGAGTTGGAATTTTTTTTTTTAATGTAGTTAATCTTTACAGAATGCAAGAAACAAATCCGAGTCACAGGGCTCCTTTCACACTCATCTGATAGTCCAACATTTTAAGTTTGCAATGTTTCTATGTTTAAGGAAAAGGTTGTTACTAGTTATTATTATTATTATAATAATAATGCTCATCAGGCCCCTGCTTAGACAGTGTATAGCCATGCTGTTTACAGAACATTATTACAGGACTCAGAGTCTCATATAATGGCTCTATGAACATGCTCTCTGCTGATAAAGCCAGCCCAATGTCCAAACCAATTTCAAGCTGAACTCCAATTCTCTGATTTGACAGCAGACAAATTGAAAACTGTTTGGTTAATTTGCAAGCAAGTTCTCATCTGAATAAGTGTTAACTACAAGTATTAACGTGTCCCAAGACATTCAGACAACATTTAATGAAGACAAAGGTTTATTTCACAATATTTAACTTCTCTGTGCACTGCTGTAAGGCATTGGTAGGCTGAAAAAATTATTACTCAGACAAGCTTCCCACATGACTGAGGACAAACTGTTCAGCATAGAAACATTTTATACTTGATTCTTGAAAATAAATAGTGCATTAAGTCTCCATTAGGTATTTAACTCCCAGATACTCCCAGTGCCTACACAATTCTCTGAGTGGAAAAAAAGGTTACTTTTATACCACATTACCTTATTAAAGGAACGTACATGGATAAACGTGGGTGTTAAATGCAAACAGATAGTATACAACTTCAAAAACAGTCTGTCATCAGCATCTGGCCTTTAATTTAAAAAAAAAAAATAAATCAATACAAATCTGCCTTTCATTATGACAGGCTGAACTCCCCCACCCTCCACCACAAACAAACAAACATGACAGCCGAAACACAACCCCACAGGTGCAAATAGCGTAGAATGAAAAACGAGGAACCTCTATACAAATCTACACTGTCACTAATCCAGCTTAATGAAGGAATTATTTTACTGTAAAACCTTCAAGAGCAAAAACTCTAATGGGTTTTAACAACCAAAGCAAACAGGTTATATTAAACTCTAGTGTTACTGTGTAAACAGTTTAAAGCTCCTCACACTTCCCAGTCAACACATCACATATCTCCTGCTTAATCTATCAGGAGGGGTATCTTGCAAAGCTTAAAAAAAAAAAATTGATTTCAGAAACCATCACCATAATGCTGGTTTTAATTCAAATCCAGCCAGAATTATAACAATGCTTTTAAACAAACAGTAAAATAATAATTTATGATAAAACAAAAAAACACAATGTTAAACAGCTGAATTGATTATGCAAAAAGTGCCATTAAAAGCTTAGTCAATTTAAATCGATTTATTTAAAATGAACAATAATTGAGCGCTTTAAATCTTTAGATGAGTAGTACAATATATTTTTGGTTAAAAGCTTGAAGTGCCATTCAAAAGATCAACTCTGGCAATGCAAATATACTGCACCGTTGAGCAGGTAGGGATGAACCCTATTCGCTGTGTAATCTGAGGCCTGCCCTGGATGATGGGAACACAAATCAAAATGCAGTTTCTGCTATAACAATAAGGAAATTACGATTTAAAGTAGGCATCCAAAAGAAATAACTCTCCACTTTTCTTATGGCTTCTGACTGTGCCAGGCAGTGATGCACAATGGCGTAACAATGACTCCATTAAACCAACCAAACCACTATGTCCTCTAGAAGTTCTAACAAGTAGTCTGCAATGACAGCTATAGAAGGCTCACAGTTTAAAGAAATGGTTAATTAAACACCATACACAATGTGATGGCTAGGTTTCAAAACATGTTGCGGTTTTGAAAGAATGCTCCCATTCCATAGCGGTTTGATAAATTCCTGGTTTTACTAGGCGTTTAATAAGACACACATGATCTTATTACACTGTGGCTAATCAAGCTTGCACTAAAACCTGGAATGGATGAAACTGCTAGGCAATTGGAGTCTTTTCCACCCCTGTTGTCTGGCAATCAGATTGCAATGTAATCACCTGTCCATCATGAACAAGCATTTTTAATTCATCATCATACACTATGCAAGCCTTACCGTGATGACAGCTTTGCTGAGACAAAGTGACCCCCTGCAGCCAAACTCCCTCTCATCCTCAGATTTGTAGTAACTCAAGGTGTTATTTTTTAAAACCACCCAGCGGTCCTGCCATCCATGGATATAGTTGGTCCACTAAAAGAAGAAAAATGTATCAATATTTAGCTCTGTTTGGAAAGGTAAAAGAAAACCATTCACATCAGGGTCAATTTGAATGATCTAAACAATGGCAGATCTCAATACAGCACTCTTTAACTATGTATCAATCCTGCTAGTGATTTCCCCAAATGGTCTTTTAGTGGCCCACCTATTAACTATACCATACAACAAAAACACAGTGAAATGAGGTCAGAAATAGAACCAAAAGAAAAAAACAGGTTTATAAATTTCAGGGTGGCTTTATCAAGAGCCATCACTGTTTAGATCTTTAAAACAGACCCCACCATGATCTACTGCATAAAAACAAATTGTACACATATTACTAACTGATTAGAAAACTTAAAAACACACACACATTAAAAGGGACCATTTCTACTATGTTCATTTCTTTCATCCAACGCCTTTGGGGTTATCAAAATAACATTCTGAATGTATTTTTTCTACAAAATGTTTTGCAAAACAATATAAAGCATTAGGTATTTTGCAACTATTCAGGCATTATTTTCAGCATTAATATAGGATGACAATATTAGCATACTGTTTTACAGGTATTTTTGAAATTATGGATGAATTGCTAAATTATGACATATCTTTACGCTAGCGTGACAAATCCTTTAATGGCATACACAAGTTAATATCTTACACCTCCACAGTAATCAGTATACAAGGCTGGAAGACTGACAAAAAAAGGTGTGCCCTTACAGCATGTCCAGCAGGTTTATATAGAGTTTTGGACATTGAGGTTATCTTGCTTGTGGCTAAACTCAGAGATAGCTGGCAGTTTGCCAGTTTAGTGATCCTAAAATACAGTATTCAAGTCTTGCTGGTTGGGCTGTTGATAGTCTGACTGCACTACAAATTACAGTTCATAACACAGCAGCAGGGGGCTGGCATTGTCGACTATCATATTTATGTGTGTGTGTGTGTGTGTGTGTATATATATATATATATATAACAATACAGTTATTGCATTTCTGTCAGACTTGTTCAAGCCAAACCATTTGTCTCAGAAGGGCAGAAATTTGCTGTTGCAGTTTGCTTGGTAATTGATTTTATGGAACAGCAAGACACCTCGTCAGTCAATTACTAGTCAAAGGCATGTTTATTGTTTTGACAAGATTTTAACATGTGATATCAGTACTCTATCAATACAGGTGGACTTTCCTATTCTGTTTCAGTCTTTTGAATACCGTGTTATCAGTTTACTTGCTGTAATCCATTATAGCTTGATGATAAATATCTTAATTCCTGTTTCTCAGCTTATTGCTTTATAATATTAATTTAACCTAAATTATTGTCATTATTTGTCTACTTTTTTCATCGATACAGTAATCACCTTGAAACGTACAGTTGAGCAAATTCAATGTATGCTGTATCATTAATATCTACAGTTCCCACACACTAATCTGACGCGTTATTTATCGCAACAGTCTGGTCATGCGTTTACTATTATTCACAGAACTGACTCTAACCTCGCCCAGCTCTTCTCTGTGAGAGGATGCGTTTTTTGACAGTATTACTTCTGATTCCGCAATAAATGATTCATATTTTTAAAAACAGATAAATGTTTACAAATCAAAGGGCCTAGGTTTTACCGTCCTATCAAACTGAGGAAGCGCAGCAGTGCAGCATGCAGTGACGAGTTTGAAAAATGTGACAACCTCGTTTAAAACCGCAAAATACTATTGCACAAGCGTGTTACCGTCCACTAGCAGTGACACGCACACAATACTTTAGTTTCACCAAAAAAATATACGGGTCAAATATTTGGAAATCCGTCAGCGTCAACCTTACAATGCACACATGATATTTTGTTTTGTTTTACACGTTATTGTATTATTAATGTGACTAACTGATACGGTCGGCTGTGGTATTCAGGGAGACGGAAGTTCAGATGCGGAAAAAAGATATAATAAATTAAAAAATAAACAAATCAATACACATCAAATAAAAAAACTGTCTCGAGATGTCTCTGTAAGAAATATTTTAGGTTAACAGCTTATATTCATGATGACAAGATTAGACCTTTATAAAATCAGTCCCTACACAGACATTAGTTGCTGAGGACAGGTCCCTCCGACCACCACCTTGTCCTTCTCACGTAATCATCTTACCTTACTGAGGACCCCGCAAAGCTCAACAGGCGGCCCGGACTCCGTTTCGATATCTTCCTCGGAACCCGAAGAATTCCAACTCTGATTGTCTGACATTGAGACTCGTCAAAAACCAGTACCAAAAAACACAGCGTTAGTGTGCTGGTAATAGACAATAAGTATAACAATAATATCAGCCAGAAAATAACAACTCCGTATACGTGACAATCTTGGACAGATGACTGGAGGACCAGCTACAAACACCTGGCCAAAGTAATAATAATAATAATAATCTTTAACCAAACCCGCCCCCTGTTTGGTTTTGTTGAAGTTAAAATGATTATTATGACAGTCTTCTTCAATCAAAAAAAAATCCAGTTCAGTCACTCTTGTATGGCGAAGTCTTGAGCCGTGCGAGTTTTTCTGCCGCT
Organism: Acipenser ruthenus; assembly: GCF_902713425.1. Taxonomy (NCBI): domain Eukaryota; kingdom Metazoa; phylum Chordata; class Actinopteri; order Acipenseriformes; family Acipenseridae; genus Acipenser; species Acipenser ruthenus. The sequence goes on from NC_081189.1 coordinate 8,380,814, forward strand.
CCTCGCCAGACCCTGGATTAAATGCACTGAATCAGGGATGTGAAGGACTGGTCTAAACAGACGCCATCTTTCCTGACGTCTCTCTTGTGTTGCGCTTGACAGAGTTGAGGGGCGCTGGCTCTGCGGTGACGTCACGAACAGCTACCCGAGAGGGAAGGGAGACTCCGCCCACGAGGAGGTGAATGATTCCAGCGACGGGGTCCCCGTGGAAACGGTTGCTAGGGTGTTGCTCAGGTACTGGAATTGACGTTGTGTTTAATTTTGCTTCTCTCACCGAAGCAGTGGTAGCGGTATTTTTGTCGTTTGGATGATAGGGTGTTTTAGGAAAGTTCCGTTGCTTATTCCCTAAAGAGTAAACAGCGGAGTGTGGTGTTTATGGTATTTCATGTTTCTTTTCAATGTTTGCGGTTGATTTATCCTGGAAAAATATTGTAACAAACATGTGTGGCTTTAGAAAAAAATGTAATTAGATAATGTACAATATAGAATAATAAAACAAATGCCTGAAGGTTTAAATAGAAAGGAACAGTAGATCGTTACATCATTAGCTACATACAGTGAATGACACAAAGAGAAATAAGTGTGTGGTTACCATGGCATCAGAAGCCTATATAAATACCTCCAATGTTTGTTTTCAGACACACTTTCCCTTGTATCGTTGAACAACAAATATATATATATATATATATATATATATATATATATATATATATATATATATATATATATATATATATATATATATATGGCAATTTGCTATCAATTAAAAAAGTCTGTTTTTAATTTTTGCCCTTAACAAAAATGTCTGTTCTAAAGTTGGTGTAGGAGTTGCCAGGAAGTGTTTCTCGCCTATCAGGAAGTTAACAAGACCAGCGGTACTGAACTGTCGTAAAACGATTGGATTATTAACGGAGGTAACAGCGTAATTATTTGCATACATTACTGCTTATACACATACGTTAGATAATAAAATGAATGTATTTTAAACCTAATTGTAAGCCGGTTGTGTTGTGTGAAGGTGATCTTTGTGTGTTTTTTTTCTTAGAAAGTATCGAGTCATTGTCAGAAAGCTGGATTATTAACTGTGGCTAGTTTCCTTTCAATTTTAGAGATAGGATTTGTAAGGATTCAAATGTAGAAAATATTTTCTGCTGTGCTTAATATTTATTTTAATAATATTCTGAGTGCACTGCATTAACTTTTCATCCAAGACTGTTCATCCACATTTCAAGAATAAATGTGCTTCTTTATGTTACAACTTGGAAAGTATTCAATATAAAGTGAACATGAATTACATTTAGAAAGCTCTTTAGTGGATATTGTCTTTCTGCATACATTTTGTAGATGAATCGACATTATACTATAATTTAGCAGTCACACCTTTGGCTGTACTACTATACTTTTGCATAGGTATGCATTCGAAACAATACTGATGCTCAAAAGGTGACCCGTTTTAAATTCCACAGACCACAGGGGTATCTAGTGCTGTCTGTAGTTTTGAAAGTAACCAGGGCTAACCAAAAATGCAATGAAAACTTTAGTATTTTTGAACACCTTCCTTCCTATCTTACCCCCACTATGGTAAAGTGGTGCTTAGACCAAGGTGGTTTCACTGAAATGCTGCGATGGTTCTGAGGCAGCTTTATGAGGTACAAACACCCTAGTCTCTGTAAATCGCCTTGGATAAAGGCGTCTGCTAAATAAACAAATAAATGAGCAGGCAAATCAATTTGTAATGAGGCTGTAAATGGTATTTTAACAGCCCTGCAGTTCTTTTGTGTCAGATGGCATTTTAAAATACTGTGAAAATATGAATAATGTAGTCCAGAGGGCTTGTGTTTTCAGATTTTTTTATTTTTTTTATTTCAGTCAGCACAGACGCTTGTGAACCACCTGTCAAATTTTGTTTAAACATGGAAGTTATTTTTTTACTTGTTACAAGAGGCAATTGTACAGACATGCTGTGGAGGTTGGTCACAGAAGTTACAGTTTTAAAAGATACTAAAAGATGGTTTGATCATTTTGATCAATGCTATTTAACCAGAATAGAAAATGCTTAGACATACATGATTACATTTTTATTGATTCAAATAATATCTCTTATACTGAAGTAATAAAATTGGGTTTAAAGAGGCTTACCAAATAGCCTAACATATATACATTTAATTATGTAAAAAGAGATTTGTTTGCCATGTTAATCAAGGTAATCGTGATAATTGATTTGAAGAGTTGATATTATTTGTGTAGTAATACTTATTAACACAATCTAATTATGTGTTGCTGCCTGTTCTTAAGGAAGTATGCATCATACTGGCTGAAAATGTTACAATATATTTTTAATGGTAGTTTGACTGTTTCTGAGTCATCTTTGTCACAAAAAACTGCCAGCCTGACAGCTTTGCATGGTTCAGGGTCAAGAACGTTTTAAAACGGGTTACATTTAATGTGCGTGGGATTCTTAGAGGGGTTTGTCTGGCTTGTCACATTAAATCAGGTGAATGGGCAGGTTTGTAAAGCCCATGATGCACAGTGTCCTTCAGGAATGGATAGATAGGGGCGTGCTTATCTTGATGGAACACTTCCCACACCTGACTAGAAACAAAATATGAATTGCAGAGCAAACTGCATCTGCCATAATATTGTGGTACTGACATGAACCTTGACTCGCTTTGTAGGTAGCCTAAAGATAGTCTAGTTGAGGTTATAAATGACCAATTTTTAATTAGTAAAATATTGAAACACTCAGACGTTAGCGTGTCTTCTCTCAGCAAATATTCAAAGACATTTTCTCTGTGTTGTGTGTGGTCTTTCCTTCTGAAAACTCAATGCTTTCAGAAACCCAGTAAAGTGGGTGGTTTTAATCTAAAGTAAAAACTGCCTGGAAGAACATAATACAAATGCAATGATAAGATAACCGGAAGGGATAGTCTGAGTGCTCAATGAAGGCATGCCAAAGACTGCTGTACATCCAGAATGCTCTGACTCATTTCTTTATTCCTGGAGAAATTTCCTTGCTACACCTCAAACAGGAATTCCCATTGTGAGTCGTACTCAGCTGTTCTAAACGGTGGGTTTGGGGGGAATGCAATTGTACGTGTTTTGTTTCCGCCAAATTGTCAAATACATCCTAAGAATCACATGCTTGCACAGGAACAAATATTCATCCAAGAAAGCACATGAAAAGTATGTACCCTGCAGGCTTATAAACATAATGATTAGGACTCTTGAGAATGTTTTTATGCTAATAAGAGATAAGAATACATATATTTTTAATATCTTGGTTATTACCCCTTTAAAGTCATTGCAAACTCAAACCAGCTTACTGAGATATTTTCTATTTTGAATAGTGAATCGTTTCAAAGGGCAGTAATCATGAGACCGCCTTCATATAAATCATCTGATTCATCCAACTCTTTTCCAGAAAAAGAAATAAGGTTTGAAGTAAGCTGTTGGTTTAAGAAAAACACCAGCATCTCTTTACCACAGGGCCCTTTCACTGTACTTAAACTTTCTCATGTTACAAAAGCATCATTCACTGAGTTTCAGTTACAATATCATTTAGTATTTTAAGGTAGACAGCTCCTCTGCTCAACGGGACAACTGGTAGATTATTTGTAGGTATTTTTTTACAGAGTACATGCACTATATAAACCTTTCTTCTGACAACAAGCTTGTTGTACTGTAACCTATCCTTCTGTAAAGAGAGTTCAGTGAAACTGTCTCTTACTGGTTTTTCCTTGTTATCCACTACAAACAGGTTAGCAGTTTCAGGGGGGGGTTGGACGGTTCAGAGAATTAATACAGTGCTACTATATGTGGGGATGACCATTCAAACAGCTAGAGTATCGAGTGCAATCTCTGAGGATGAACTATTGTGTAGGCAGAAAGGTGGAACAATCACGATATGTTTACATTCAAGATGGATCATACGCTGTTCCACATAAAAGCAACCCCTGCATTTAGATTTGGAATCATAAATATGCGTAATACAGCATGAAATGATTAAAATAGCATGCATGAGTCTGTTATATTTCTGATTTATGGAGCCCCCTCACAAGTGTTTGCTTGTCATGTATTTTAGGTAGGAAGTTTGAACAAATAGGATAAAAAAAGGGTGTTTTTATCTTCTGTTGTCTTCGAGCAGCCCAGCGGAGTGGGATTTTAATGCACTGTGTGTTGCAGGAATGTGAATAAGGTCACAAAAGAATAAAGAAGATCATGGATGACACAAAACAAAGTGCGGGGAGAGCCACGTCCAGTGATGGGAGGTTTCTCTCCAGGATGGCTCTCAACGATAACAAAGCTGGAATGGAGGGGTTAGATAAAGAGAAAATCAACAAGATCATATTGGAAGCCTCAAAGGTAAGCACAGACACTGTGCAGGATATTCTGTTGTTTTCTGTTAACAACAAAACATATGAAATCCTCCCTTTACTCTAATATAACAACATATTCAAATGATAACAGACACTGACAATCACAAGGTGATTTATTTTCGCAGAGAATGACTTGAATGAAACTGAAGAAAAAAATATTCTAATTGTACAGCAGCTAACTGTGTCTCTGAGACTGAACTTTTCTTTGCTTCATGCAGGATGGTTTTCAGTACACCAGGTATCCATGGAAACAAGCAGTTGTAGCTGTTGTAATACCTCTGTTGCTTTCGATCACTCCGAGCTTTTCAAAGTACTCTCAGAATAAATCAGTAGCTCGGGTTACTACTTAGTGATTTAGTCACCGCCCCCGTCCCCACAAAACTAAAATTGCTTGTAGTTAATGACATTTATGACATTTTAAGCAGATTTTTGCCTTCTAACCACATTTGGTCTCATTCTACCCTACCCTTTAATTCTCTTGTTAAAACACTGGGAGCATACACTGCATTCAGATCTGTCACTAGAGATGTTGGGAATCGCTAAGTCAGGCTATGCTCTATGTAGACCTGAATATACAGTGGCTCTCAAAAGTATTCACCCCCCTTGGACTTTTCCACATTTTATTGTGTTACAACATGGAATCAAAATGGATTTAAGTAGGAGTTTTTGCCACTGATCAACACAAAAAAAGTCCATAATGTCAAAGTGAAAAATAAAATCTACAAATTGTTCTAAATGAATTACAGATATAAAACAGAACATAATTGATTGCATAAGTATTCACCCCATTTGCTATGACACAACTAAATAAGCTCTGGTGCAACCAATTGTCTTTAGAAGTCACATAATTAGTTGAATGGAGTCCACCTGTGTGCAATTAAGGTGTTTCACATGATTTCAGGTTAAATACACCTGTCTCTGGGAGGTCCCACAGTTGTTTAGTACATTTCCTAACAAAAACTACATCATGAAGACGAAGGAATATTCAAAGCAAATCCAGAATAAGATTCTTCAAAAGCATCAATCAGGGGTAGGATATAAGAACATTTCCAAGGCATTGAATATCCCCCGGAGCACAGTAAAGTCTATTATTAAGAAATGGAGAGAATATGGCACAACTGTGAATCTGTCTAGAACAGGCCGTCCTCAAAAACTGAGTATCCGGGCGAGAAGGGCACTAGTCAGGGAGGCCACCAATTAGACCTATGGCAACTCTAAAGGAGTTACAGTCTTCCACGGCTGAGCTGGGAGACACTGCATACGGCAACAGTAGCCCAGGTGCTTCACAAAACTGGCATTTATGGGAGAGTGGCAAAAATAAAGCCATTGTTTAAAAAATCTCGGCTAGAGTTTGCCAGAAGGCATGTGGGAGACTCTGAGACCAAGTGGAAGAAGATTCTATGGTCTGATGAGACCAAAATAGAGCTTTTTGGCCTCAACGCTAAGTGCTATGTTTGGTGCAAGCCTAACACCGCACATCATCCTGAGAACACCATCCCTACCGTGAAACATGGTGGTGGCAGCACATTGCTATGGAGATGCTTCTCTGTGTCAGGGCCTGGAAAGCTCGTGAAGATAGAGGGCAAAATGGATGCAGCAAAGTACAGAGAAATCCTGGAGGAAAACCTGCTGAAGTCTGCAAGAGACCTGGGACTTGGGAGAAGATTCATCTTCCAGCAGGACAACGACCCCAAACATACAGCCAAAGCCACACTGGAGTGGCTTAAAAACAAAAAGGTCAATGTCCTGGAGTGGCCAGTCAAAGCCCGGACCTCAAACCAATTGAAAATATGTGGAAAGAGTTGAAAATTGCTGTTCACCAAAGGTCCCCATCCAAACTGACGGAGCTTGAGCAATTTTGCAAAGAAGAATGGGCAAGAATTGCAGTGTCTTGATGTGCAAAGCTGGTAGAGACTTATCCAAATAGACCCATGGCTGTAATTGCTGCCAAAGGTGCCTCTACCAAAGGGGGTGAATACTTATGCAATCAATTATTTTCTGTTTTGTATTTGTAATTAATTTAGAACAATTTGTAGATTTTATTTTTCATTTTGACATTATGGACTTTTTTGTGTTGATCAGTGACTGTAGCTGTTCATTCTGGACTGTTTGGCTTGCACTGTTGTATTAATCATCACAGAACACCAGAAACAGACTCTAGGCATGTTGAGCACATTGAAAATGTTAGTACATGCAGGTAATTAATAAAACCCATGCAAGCGCAGTAAATATCTTGCCAATTAAGATATGCATCTGATTACTAAAACTTATTTTAAAACGTTTTTATTGTGAATCACATTTCATGGAATGTATTATTGCATTGCTCAGGTTAAATAGCAATGATCAAAAAAACTTTGAATTCATAAAATGATTATTTGCAGTCTGTTCTTTTGTGGAAGTTGATGTGAAGTCAATTGTAAAAAAAAAAAAAAGAAACGTTTTGTTGTAATTTTTCTAGGGTTCTCGGTTTTATGAGAATGAGTTAAAGAAGGAGCAGCAAGTCAACCAACGAATCGAGAAGATGCTGCAGCAAAAAGAGCAAATCACTGAGCAACAGCTCAGCAAAGCACAATCACAGGTATACTGTATGCTTGTGTTTAGATCCATAGTGAGCATCTTCACCTGGAATCATTGCACAATTGATGTACGATTAGTTTTACATTTAAATTGCAAAAGTAAATTAATTAAGCTTAGTTCATGGATTGTTATTTATACCCTACTAACAAAAGGTGCTATTCAAGTATAGTGCTGTATTGCTAGAGGTTCCAAGCCTGTTCCCAGTTTATCCCAGGTGCTCCTTAAAATGTCCCAAAAAGGGTTATGAGTTTTAGTCAAACTGTGAGATTCATATTGCAATCTGCATTTGTTTCAGTTTCAGTGTCTGCTCATACATTTATTTTGACTCACCATGTATAAATGTGGTTTCCGGAGACTTCTTTGATAATCAGATATGCAATCACTGGTTTTCTCTGATGCAGTCATCCCCTAAACTGGTCATGAGTTTTACAGCAAACTGCATTCTCAATGATCACAAGACTGTAAGAAACCACAAGACCTATATGAACTCAACAGAATACTCATTTTCCCAATCATCAACTAGATTATTGTTGCTCAGGAATTCCTACCATATTTCAGGATTAACTAAACTCTATTTGTGATATTTCTTTTTAAATACATTTTGTTATGTTTGAGGTGTGTTAGCAGGCTGGCTGGTTATCAAACTGTTGAGTGAATTCTGTTTTTTTACAAGGCCTGCTTACCCTTATTGCAGATAAGAACGGTCGAGCAGAGACGTTTCTGCAGAAATTATTTATAGATCCTTGGAATTTAGAGTGGTTTTGTGGTTGTTCCAGCAGTGTTAATAAATGGTGTAGTCTACAGAATTGTGACAGCTGTGGAAGGGACACACACACACAAATAATTTCTTACTGTTTCTTACACATTTTTCAAAATCTCTTCTGTAACAAAATTACCAGAAAGTCAAAAAACCTTTATTTTTGTTTGAACAACCAGTTTTTATTTTTGTCACAGAGAGGGCATCAAGATAAAAATGTGTTTTATTCTAAGCTATACCTCTAGAAGAAATTTATCATAGATTATTAAGTCAGGTTGTTTACCTTCTGAATAAATAAATATAAAGGGGACATACTCGTTCTGCATCAGTGTTTTTATCCCAGCTGGTAATGCTTATCAAACATATATGTTACAGTGTATACTTTTGAGTTTTAACATGCTATCTAGAGACTTAGGCTTATCCAATTGTGTTTGCCTGCGTGATAATATAAAACGTTACAATTGTTTTTCGTGAAATATCGATGGTCTACATTCAAGAGAATCTCACTATAATGAAAGTCATTATTATTATTATTATTATTATTTATTTCTTAGCAGACGCCCTTATCCAGGGCGACTTACAATTGTTACATGATATCATATTATTTTTACATACAATTACATTATTTTTTACACATTATTTTTTTTACATACAATTACCCATTTATACAGTTGGGTTTTTGCTGGAGCAATCTAGGTAAAGTACCTTGCTCAAGGGTACAGCAACAGTGTCCTCCACCTGGGATTGAACTCACTACCCTCCGGTTGAGAGCCCAGAGCCCTAACCACTACTCCACACTGCTGCCCCTAAGTCATTGCTCTGGAACTGTTTCACACCTGACATTGTTTGTGAAATTCAAAAACCCAAGACATGCCAATGTTGCTTTGCTGTGTCCAGGTGGAGAAGCTTGCAGTGGAGTTGGAGAGAGGTCGTGAGCTTGGATACACCATAGTGCACGTTGACATGGATGCTTTCTATGCAGCTGTGGAGATGAGGGACCGCCCAGAGCTGAGAGATAAACCAATGGCTGTGGGGTCCATGAGCATGCTGGTAAGAATGCCCTTGCAATGTGCTGCTAAGCTCAATATAATATAGAATATATAATATAAAATACCTGCAATATAAATATTATGAGATCATTAAACAAGTGCTGCAAATATCGACTCATCAATCCTAAAGAAACTACTCCCCTGTAGGTCAGGCTTAGTGCAAAAGGAACTCCCTTGATACAATGAGCAATGGTTCTGGTGTGGCTGTGGAGATTATTTGATGGGGGTTGTGCTTGATAGGATTTCATTACTGCCCAGCACACTTTAACAATTACATATTAGAGAGTGTTTTGAGGCATTGCATTTCTGGCTTAATAAACTGAAAGACCCCTTCTGTGGAGGTGTGTTTGCTTGTTGCTGGGTTGGGCTAGCTGGAACTTTAATACGTTTGGTGCCAAAGATTACAAATGTGAAAAGGCTGTTGAATAGGAACCTTCTACTGTAGCTTAAGTGAGCCCCTGGACTCTTTTCATCAATGTTATTTTCACCAATTTTTTTATCACAGGAAAGCACACCTTACCAGTAATATTACAGAACTAAAAACCAGAATCTTAAGTGCACCATTGTAAATGGTTCCCCGGAGAAAGAAAGGATTCAATGGCTTCAGAGAGAGCTTTTGTCAACTTTACCCAAGTCTGGCTTTGAGTGCCCTACTTGGAAACTGATATATAGTTTCAAAAGCAGTGCCTGTGGGGCTGCTTTTTCCAAGCTACCCTTGAACCTTGAGTGTTGCAACAGCAAGAACATAAAACCTTCGAAAGACAGTGCAAGTTAAAATCTTTAGTTACTCAGCGGAGAAAGTGAGGAAGGATCTAATAAACTGTTATGGGATTTATTGCCACAGGGATGTCTTGTAGACAAATCTTTGCTCTGATGAGAATTTTAAAGTGTACAGCTTTTTTTTCTGTCAGTGCCTGCTCCTGACAAACAGAAGCTCTGCAGGCATTGAGTAAGAACCGATCAAAGGGTGCTCTGTGTGTTCCACCTTCTCAGAGGGCAAATGTTCACCACATGATCTAATGTACATGTGAGTGTGTGTGTGTGTTGGGGGTGGGAGGGGGAGTATTTGCATGGGTTGGGGACACAGGTATATCATTTATCAACAACGTGACATTTTTGGTGCCTGCAAGTTTAAAATGGTAATCATGTCATTTAATTTCTTTCTCATTTCAGTCAACTTCTAATTATCATGCTAGGAAGTTTGGAGTGCGTGCTGCCATGCCTGGGTTTATTGCAAAGAAACTGTGTCCCAGCCTGATCATAGTGCAACTGCACTTTGACAAGTATAAAGCAGTGAGTGCAGAGGTAAGCCACTTATCACCAGCTCAAGGCTCCTGGTTTAAAATAACACATTTTGTTCCCCCTTGTAGCATAATTGTATGTATTTGTGGTTGTGTTTGTATTATATATAATGATCCATCGAATGTTCTACTTCATTTTTCATATTGTGGGGGTGCTATAGCATACAAGGATATCATTGGCTTTGTTTAAACCATTTTTTTTAACCACCAACTTTTTTAGTACTGACATCAGTAAAATTATAATTTTCCTTATTTGTACCTTACATAGAAGGTACAAGAATACAGCCAGTGAAATGCTGTTAAATGTTACTATTTCTCTGAACATGTTATCACATCACTAACATTGTCAGCAGGTAAATTAACTAATAGATAAACCACATGGAGAAACTGTCGACCCCATGCACACACCGTCCACCCCGTGTGTGGAACCAACAGGCACAGCAGCATTCATTCACTTTCTGTTATAACATAGTGTATATATGCCCTGTGTCAGAGCATTGAAGAACATACCTTGAAACTGTATTTCAAGTTGTAATGTGTAGACGAGGGAGTGGGTGCCTGTTGCTCACATACATTATTCCTCAGTGATTATTATTTATTCCTTGTAACAAAATATAGGAAATAATATTGAAACATTTAAAAGAAAGGAGGTAGGGTCCAATTGTACTATTAAGCATCTCCTTATCATTTTCTTTAATTCCACTACTGCCACCAATTATTAAATAACTCATATGTCCAAACCTTTTGACAAATTGCATTATTTTCTGCAGCTTTTTTTTTGCATGCAAAATTACTTTTTTCAATGCTTGTTAATAGTTTTATATTCTGTTGCAGGCTCATTAAATATTTTAAATATATAAAGTTGATTGGCAAGAAATTGACTTCATTACTTTAAACTTTTGAACCATTCTCTTTCTGTCTGCATCAGTTCATACATGAAGAAACATGGAGTCACTTCAGGCTTCAAAGTTAAGACTTGAAGCTAAATACTTGAATAGACTGCGTCTGAGCTTTGTAACGGCTGTGTCCTCTTCCTGTTTACCCTTGCTCTTTACATATTATAAATACAGTATTTGTTTCTTTACAGCAGATGACCATCCTGATAAAAGGTTTCATTTAGTTTTTATTACTTTTTTTATTTCAAGGTGCGAGAAATATTTGCAGACTATGACCCGAATTTCCTGCCGATGAGTCTGGATGAAGCCTACCTGGACATCACGGAGCACCTCGAGCAGAGGCGATGCTGGCCGGAGTCCAGGAGGACCTGCTACATTAGCACAGACAGCCCTTCTGAAGGTGCTGAAGGGGGAATTTTGCAGGGCCAGAATTGTCATTGTATTGGGACATGAATACACATAGGTTAAAGTTCATAGTTCAGGAAACAGTCCCATCAATCTTACCTGTCATGCACTTCCATTCACTATTAGAATCTTATAGATTGTTCTTTTTTTTTTTAAATAAACAATACAGTATCTGGTACTGTATTGTCACGTAGGTCAGATCACCTCAGCTGTGTGTTGAGGGTGAAGTGGCTCACCGGTTGCCAAGCATGTCACTCAATTTCATTAAGTTATAACTTGGTCCCTCCTACACCTTGCTCTGGCATTGGTCGAGCTCTAGCATCCTAATAAACCAATCTAGCTGTCAGGCCCAACCCTGGCTTCTGAGGGCTGATGAAATCAAACTCTCAAGGTAGTACAGCAGCAGTATCTCCACGCTTTACACTGTTCATGTGAATGCTGCTCAATACATTTCTAAATGATCACAAAGTGAACACAGATGGAAGAGATCTGAGTTCATCAACACATACCATACCCGTTCAGCTATAGAGGCAACAGTTAACCCAACTACCAAGCTAACAATAGGAAAATAAGCAAATCTTCTCTTGTGTTTTTTGTCTAAGGAGGGAGTGTCAATGAAGGTGATGGGAACACTTCTCCAGTGCTTTTTGAGGACAGTCCCCCTCTGCCTCCACAGAAGGCTGTAGTGTTTGGAATTTCAGCTGAGGAGGTGGTGAAGGAAATGCGCTTCAGAATCGAGCAGAGGACCACATTAACAGCCAGTGCAGGTGACACAATCTTAGCATTCAGTGTTACATTTACACCAGCAGTGGAAATACGACTCCCATTCCATAGCAGTTTGATCCATTCCTGGTTTTACTATTTTAACAACACACATCTGTTACCTATACACTGTGGCTAATCAAGGGTGAAACTGCCTCTGAGCTCTTTTAGCTTTTTCATTCTCTATTTAAAGTATTTGCCATGCCTGTGATTTAACTGAGCTGCTGTAGTTTGTTCTGTAATTATAAAGAAACACTTTCTGAAAAGTCTTAATGAATCAAAAGATGACCGTTTAAATTTAAATTGCGTTATTGTTTGTTTTCGTGGAAATGACCAGTTCAATTCAGATGCATTATTATTTTATTGAACCCTTTTCTTGGACATGCAGTTATTTAATGAAGAGTGGTGATGCTTAGATAATGTCATTCTGTAGTGTGCCTGGTCTCTAGCTAAAGAAATAGATTGTTTCTAAAGAGTTGGATTAAATATGATTATGTCTAATGTTCTGTTATTTCAGGCATAGCTCCAAATATGATGTTGGCAAAAGTTTGTAGTGATAAGAATAAACCAAATGGTCAGTATATGATCCCCCCCGATCGACAAGCTGTGATGGACTTCATCCAGGGATTACCTATTCGGAAGGTATGGCTTTTAGTGAATATTTGGGAACAGGAAACCGTTAAATACAATTATCTTTCCAGTGCTGTTGGTTGTGTAGTTTCTGTGACAGTTATAAATGGGTGTACTTCAGAGATTGCTCTGGGGCATTGCACTGGCCAGATCAGCCTCATGTGTGTCACCAAAGCCTGAAAAACAAGCTTCTAATGATAGGCACCGGAACATGATTTACATACGCTTGTGTGCACAGCAGATCTGATTACCTTGCAGTCTTGTACATTTTGTATTAGGATCTACAAATAAAATATACTTGCATGTCTAATAATTGACATTTTAATGACCTTAAAAATATGCAATATGTATGGAAAAAAATACTACATCAAGTTGCTATTTAAAATGAAATTAATTATTCTTCAGTCGTGATTTATCTGTGCTTCTGTTTCCTGTCAAACTGGATGCGTGCTTGCGGAGCTCACTTAATGTTGAGGTTGCTAGAGGTAATTAGAGAGCTGGACCGGTAACACAGAGGCTGTGTGGTCCAGTGGTTAAAGAAAAGGGCTTGTAACCAGGAGATCCCCGGTTCAAATCCCACCTCAGCCACTGACTCATTGTGTGACCCTGAGCAAGTCCCTTAACCTCCTTGTGCTCCGTCTTTCAGTTGATGCATAGTTCACACACCCTAGTCTCTGTAAGTCGCCTTGGATAAAGGCGTCTGCTAAATAAACAAATAATAATAATAACACAGGACAGGCAGCGATGGCACAAATAGGCGGCTCTTGTTGAAAAGGTTAAATAAATCTACGGGTCTCGTTATATTTCAAGTTGTATATTTTCATAGTAGCTGCATGGCATTCAATTTGCACGATGTCTGTATTGTAGCCTAAATAACTACCGGTATTATGAATGAGTTGTGGTATTCATATGAGCACTAAACTCATTCACTGGATTTATGTTGAAATTGAATGCAGCTCCACACGACATACAATTACAGCTCCAGCTCTGGATTAATAAGCCCCATCATTTTGGCAGCGCAGTGGCAAACTCCTGTGTTTCCTAAGTCTTTTCTAAAAGGAGATTCTGGGGAGAGTTTTTCTGTCTGGGTTGATGATTTATTCTGTAATATACCCTGGAGGCGTTCGCTGTGTATCACAAGTTTATTTATTTTAAATGAGTTATTTAATGAAGAGTGTCTTCGTTTTTAGTAATACAATGAAGTGTATTGTTATCCATTAAAAGTGCAACAGTTTTATATCAACTGAATATTAACTGTATTTATTAAAAAAGAACAATATTTGAAATGACTCGTTAACTTTGTGAACAGAACCCTACAACTACACCGCTGTTTCCAGAAGACACCTATCGGTATTAAGATATATCGGCTTGGGTTTTCCTCTGTCCTTTATTGTTGAAAATGCCCCCTTGATATAGCACTGTTTAAGCAAGGCATTTCAGAATGATATGCTTGCCTTTTTTCTGTCCCGTGAGATTCTGACTCGCTCTAAAGCAGCACAACGCATTTTTGACCCAGATGGCCTTTCATATGTGTGCACGAGCATAATATGGTTTGTTTACTTTTTGCTGTCTAATACTTTTAAATAGAAGCTCGAGAGCTGCTGTGTTGATCCTGTGGTTTTATTTTATTTATTTATTTTTATATATAAATCTCACATATCACACAGAGCTATTTTTGATTTGCCATTTTTGCAACTTCTGGTCAGGCAGTACATAAGTGCAAGTTATTTTTGTCATTTCTAGCGAATGCGAACATCGGATTTTTGTATACGAATACATGTCAAAAAATATTCGTTTGAATATTCGGATATTTGTCCCAGCACTAATATACATAAATACATGCACAACAAGGCCCAAGAACCTGTGTGTATATAAGAACATAAGAACATAAGAAAGTTTACCAACGAGAGGAGGCCATACGGCCCATCTTGCTCGTTTGGTTGTTAGTAGCTTATTGATCCCAGAATCTCATCAAGCAGCTTCTTGAAGGATCCCAGAGTGTCAGCTTCAACAACATTATTGGGGAGTTGGTTCCAGACTCTCACAATTCTCTGTGTAAAAAAGTGCCTCCTGTTTTCTGTTATGAATGCCCCTTTATCTAATCTCGATTTGTGACACCTGGTCCTTGTTTCTTTTTTCAGGTCAAAAAAGTTTCTTGGGTCGACATTGATACCTTTTAGGATTTTAAATGCTTGAATCAGATCGCCGCGTAGTCTTCTTTGTTCAAGACTGAATAGATTCAATTCTTTGAGCCTGTCTGCATGTGACATGCCTTTTAAACCCGGAATAATTCTGGTTGCCCTTCTTTGCACTCTTTCTAGAGCAGCAATATCCTTTTTGTAGCGAGGTGACCAGAACTGAACACAATATTCTAGATCAGGTCTTACTAATGCATTGTAAAGTTTTAACATTACTTCCCTTAATTTAAATTCAACACTTTTCACTATATAGCTTCCCCACATTGTCTAGATGAAGACATTTCTGAGTCAACATAAACTCCTAGGTCTTTTTCATAGTTCCCTTCTTCAATTTCAGTATCTCCCATATGATATTTATAATGCACATTTTTATTGCCTGCGTGCAGTACCTTACACTTTTCTCTATTAAATGTCATTTTTCCATGTGTCTTCCCAGTTCTGAATGCTGTCTAGATCATTTTGAATGACCTTTGCTGCTGCAACGGCATTTGCCACTCCTTCTATTTTTGTGTCATCTGCAAATTTAACAAGTTTGCTTACTATACCAGAATATAAGTCATTAATGTAGATTAGGAAGAGCAGAGGACCTAATACTGATTCCTGTGATACTGGTTACCTCACTCCGTTTTGAGGTTTCTCCTCTAATCAGTACTTTCTAGTTTCTACATGGTTTTTTTTTTTTTTTTTAATGCATATTTTATTGATTTTTCAGTTGTTTTTTTTAAACAATCACAAGCAGGATCCAGAAAAAATATACACTATAAACAAAGACACATAAAAACTGAAACTAAAAGACACATTAGAAACTAAATAAATATATTACATAATACACAATAGTGAAATTAAATTAACAACAAAAAAAAAACTGTAAAAATAATTAATGTAAAAAAAAGGGGTAAGTCTAATAAGCAATTATAGCTGAGGGAGGAAAACCCTGCCACAAGAGAACCCGGCCCATGATAGAGATCCGCCCCACTCCTGATATCATAAGAAGGGAATCTTAGTACGCTTAATGTGTTTTGGATGCCCACTGTAGAAAGGGGCCCCAGACATAATCAAATATGGGTATTTTTTTTAACAGAGAATAAGTTATTTTTTCGAAACTGGAAAGTTGGGACATATTAAGAACCCAATCCTCAAGTGTAGGTGCTGAATCACTCTTCCAACGTCTCAGAAGTATACGTTTTGCTGTGGTAATTGCCAAAGTGATCCACCTCACCTGGAAATGTGTTAGCTCAGATAAGTCAACTGTTGACCCCAACATTATAAGCTTTGGGGAAAGAAGGAACTGTTTTCCTGCAACTTCAAACATGATCTGCGAGATACGTTGCCACCAGTTAGTTAAAATAGGACAGGACCATATGATATGTGTTATTGAACCTACCTCCCCATTACACCTCCAGCATTTATCATCTGGTGAAATATTAAGCCTGTGCAGTTTTTTGGGGGTCCAGTGCCATCTGTGTAGTATCTTAGCCTGTATGAACCTATTCCCCATTTCTCGGTAGGCTGTATTCAGATTTTCTATACATGAGTTCCATTCTAACTACTCCCTAATCCATGTGCATCCATTTCCTTGAATCCCTACTGCGTTCAGTTTGAGAATTAATCTTTTATGTGGGACTTTGTCAAAAGCTTTCTGGAAATCTAAATATTTTGCAATTATCCATTGTCGATGTTGCATCCTCAGAAAAATCAAGCAGGTTAGTTAGACACAATCTCCCTTTCCTAAAACCATGCTGACTGTCTCCCAGGATACTGTTACCATATAGGTAATTTTCCATTTTGGATCTTATTATAGTTTCCATAAGTTTATATATAATAGAAGTCAGGCTTATTGGTCTGTAGTTACCTGGTTCAGTTTTGTCTCCCTTTTTGTGGATCAGTATTACGTTTGCAATTCTCCAGTCTGTCGGTACAACCCCTGTGTCAAGAGACTGTTGCATGATCTTGGTTAGCGGTTTATAAATAACTTCTTTCATTTCTTTGAGTACTATTGGGAGGATCAGCCCAGGGGATTTGTTTATTTTAAGAGCTCCTAGTCCCTTTAACACTTTTGCTTCTGTTATGCTAAAGTTATTTAAAACTGGATAGGAACAGGTCGACATGTGAGGCATGTTGCCCGTATCCTCCTTTGTAAAAACTATATATAAATGCATGCACAACAGAGCTCACAAATCTGACTAAATGTAGGTGTTTATTAATGTGATAGGGAGGTAGTGTCAGATATGTGATATAATGGACAAATATAATAAATACTTGTCTACTAAGTAACATGTACAGGACACAAAGAAGGGTAATTTTATATATATATAGTATTTCTGATTGGTTTTTAAATTTATTTTTAATTCCTTTCCATTTCTGTCCACGGATAGGAATATCAGAGCCTATTCTCAAACTTTTAACTCACGTGGTATTTAAAAACACTAAAGCATGGATATCAAGTCTCAAGGTTTACCCGTGTTTTCACGGTTTTCACAGTTTTGAGAGTCTCACAGCCGTGCAGTGGATTCTCACGTTTGTGTATAAGTTTGTTATTGTTTGCGAGGCTGTGAAACCCTTTATACATGATACAGCGGTAAATCCAATACAACTGTCCAGTTGTTTTGGGGGAGTGGGGGGGGGCTTCACCATGAAGAGGTGTACATTACCATTCTGTATTCCTGTAGCTGCTACGCAAACTCCCCCCTTACACTAAAGATAGAATTGCCTTGTTGTCTCAAACTGACGGTTTGTGCGAGCCTTCTATGTTTCTGTATACAACCGTCATTACTCGGACAGAGTCAAAGGAGAGGCTGTCAGACTGTCACTGTCTCGTTCACGCAAAAATTACCACAGAAATAAAAGAGAAATGGACATCAATGAGAATTTAATTATTAAAGTCGAAAAATATAATGTTTATTGCAACCTCCCCCCCAAAAACAAAATCTAGTGGTCTAGATTAAGGTTTTTCATCAATCCCAAGGTTTTTCAGCAGGGGTCTCGCTGGTATGAACACTTAGGGGTTGACATGTCTGCTAAAGACAAGTTTTGTTTTTGATTAATTAAATTATTTTAATTAGCTGCTTTATTCAGTTAATCAGTTGGGTATTTTTGGGAGGCACGTTGTGTGAAACACATTTAATTTGTTCCCAAGCCTATCCAATTATTGGCGAGCTATTTGTAGCAGGCTCGTTCTGGGATTGTCAAGCACTGTGGTAGTGATCTCCTTGGTGAATACAATGGAAAAGGGTAATGTGTGTGTTTGCTGAGCTGAAGGATGCATGGATGTGTTTTCCCCTCCAGGTGCCAGGCATAGGGAAAGTGACAGAGAAAATGCTGAGAGCCCTTGGGATTACTACCTGTGCTGAGCTGTACCAGCAGGGGGCACTGCTCACCCTCCTTTTCTCTGAAACATCATGGCATCATTTCATGGAGATATCACTCGGTTTGGGTTCAACACATATTGAGAGGTCAGCCTGCTGCTTTTAACATTTCTACTGTATAAATCTTAAAGAAAATAACTCGGAAGAGACACTTGTATATAGTGTGCAGAAGATTTTAAAATGACATTTTCATTTTTTATAGTGTTTAAACCCATTGTTATTCACAGGCTGTGTGTAATTGGCATCTATCTGTGCTATGACCTTGTTATGGGCTGCTGTAAATAAAGTTTCCTTTTGTGTTGGAGTGGTCAAGGTTAAAGTAAACATGCGTTTACTGCAGCTGGTCTTCAACAATGACTGTGAATGATGTGAATATAGAAAAGCTGGATTAAAAAGCTGACTATTTCTCTGATGTTGTTTTTCATTGTACAGGGATGGCGAGAGGAAGAGTATGAGCACAGAAAGGTACAGCGCTTCAGTTTTACTCCTGAAGATATTGAGATAAGGACACTGGTGTTCATATCTGTGCATTTAAACAAATGCTGCAGTGTCAGTAAACACCCTTTTCATTGTATAGCATTTTGTCGCAAATGTCTTTTTAACACAATCACAGTTGATTTTTTCATCCACGTTCCCTGAGTCGTCAATCAGAATGGGGAATGCTGTGGACGCCATGTTGGCTGAGAATGACTCCATTCTATCTATTTATTTTATTTGTTCATTCATTTAACCAGGAATAGAATGACACAAAGCCTAATTTACATGGCAGCAGTAATTTACATGGGTCTTCTAGCAGCAGTAATTTCACATCACTAAAAACACCATGACTCTAAAAAACATTATCATACATTCAGTCTGGGATCATGAAACATTTACACTTGGATAGTTCTTGGACCTGACTCAATAAAGTACATTTAACCTTAGTGATTTAAGTGTTTAAAGTCAAACATTCTGTTTAAGTGCTATTCTGTGTAAATAAAAGTCACTCTGAGAGTTGCACTGATGGCAGCAGCAGTTTGTTGCTTTCATTGTAAGCTTACATTTCATTTCTTATGCGTTGCAGGACTTTCAGCGAGCTGAGTAACGCAGAGGATCAGTACAGCTTCTGCCGTGAACTCTGCCACGATCTCGCTCAGGATCTGCTCAAGGAAGAGTTGAAGGTACAGGGCAGCACTAGAGCCCATACAGCCATTTCACAAGGGACAGCCTCATATATTTGCCAAAACAATAAACAGATTAGTTACCCTCTCACTGTTGCTGAAACCCAATTATTGGGGGTAAAATGAATCCCAACCAGTCATTCTGCAGTGGTATAGATTCCATAACGTGGCGTGTCGCTGCATGTGGGGGACTTTTTTTTGTGTCAGTTTTGGAAGAAGGGACATTCATTCAGGTCTATTCAGGAATACAAAGATATTTAGGACGCCGTCTGAGTTGGGTAAACAAACAAAAAAAAAAAAGGCAGCAAATTACCCATCAAGCACCACAAACCTGCAGGGGCAGACTCTTTTCACTGTACTGTCCCTGTACAAAAATAGATATTCAAAATCTGACCTATAGAGCTAGAATGAATCAGTCACGGTGTGGTCTGCAGTATTTCTGTGTGGGCATCTTTACAGTTACTGTACTGTTTCATTTTGCTTCATAGATGATTGTAAACTCTTTTTATAACTGACAGAGCTGCAATAACAGTAGAAGGCATAGTGAAGAGATCTCTTTAGCCATGCTCCTTACTAAGCTAGAAAGCCGCTATAAAACCTTGTATCTCCAGATTAGTGTGCTGGAATAGGAAGCCTGTCTTGTAATTACTTCCTGGCATTGGAAAAACTGTGAGCATCCATCACACTCCAACTACACCTGTTAACTTTCTGATCACGTAGAAGGGAATACGATTGCAAGGAGCGTGCCAGTTGCTCCCTGTGCTGCAGCCCTGAAATCCATGCCATGAAATAAGAGAGGGCAGATAGGACTGACTGAAAGTGCTGCTGCACTTGCGTGTGTCTCAGGGGGTTACAGAGCATGCATAAAACCCAAGGAAAATGATCTATATAAGCTTTCAAAGTGTGGTGGGAGTACCTGGCATTCTCCTTCCAGCAGATGCATTGTAAGAGAAACACATCTGCACTCACCAGTTCAGTTATTGCAAGGGATACTGCAATGATTTCCCATATAGACTGGATTGCTTCAGGATTGCTTCGGAACTGTTTTTTCATACTCTTTAGCAGTCAGCAGCTCTAGAAAGCACTGCAATATGTGAATCAAAGATTTTAAAAAAGGAATTTGTTTATGGGGGTTATTTTTTTTCAAATTGTCTGTTTTATTTTTTATTTTTTTGTATGAATTTGTACCTAAATGTTATTTATTGCACCAAAGTGAGCCGAATGTGCTTTTCTCATTCTTGAGTTTCTTATGCTCTTATTTCCTTAGCCCTGTCATGCATGAAATATTGGAAATAACTGAATATTTTTTTCATTGCTTTATATGACTGTATGATGCTGAAGTTTACTATCTTCAGTTCTAGGTGTAGGCTGGTGTAGTGCTGCTAGAAACGAAGAACAGCTCCTGAACTCATAGTCAAAGTATTTCAACACAGAATTATCACCAAAATAAACCACACTATTTGATTATTATAAAATAGCTGTGTGTGATATTAGCCACATGGTCTGCACTTTACAGTCTTTCTGTACCAAGCCCAGAAAGTAAACATACAGTGTTGGCTTTTCTTTTTGTTTATTATTCTTTAGTCTGTATTCTTTTCAGTATGCCAAACACAGATAAGGTTCAGCTTCATAGCAAAAGGAAATACATGTTATAGGTTCAGTGTAAAACTGAGACTCTCCCTCAAACAAACACCTAATCAAAAACTTGTTTCTGTGGGATCTCGCTGTCATTCACTTTCACTGGGATTTCAAAAACAATCTGACATAAAACCACCCTGTACAGTTCAGGGTTGGGGTCAATTCCTGTTTATCTATTCCAGTAACCACCTGCTATTGATCTTTAATTTATTTTGCAGGGAAAAACAGTAACCTTGAAACTGAAGAACGTGAATTTCGATGTTAAAACCAGGGCTTCCACTGTGTCTTCTGTCGTCTCCACTGAAGAAGAAATATATGCTATAGCAAAGGACCTGCTGAAGACAGAGATTGATAATGCCCGTCCACAGCCCCTGCGATTAAGGCTTATGGGTAACACTAATTCTATCTGAAGAACATAACTCCACAGTAACTACCTAAGTGGGTTTGACTTGGTGCTTGAGTGCCGATTGCATAATCATATACAGCTATAGCCAAAGGTTTTGCATCACCTAGAATTTTAGGGTTGAGATATATATATATATATATATATATATATATATATATATATATATATATATCATTATAGTTTAGATCATGTAATCAAAGAAAATACAAAATGATATTGCCAAAGTTTGCCAGAAGCCATAACAGTATTTCATGTTAGATTTTGAAATGTACAATTTCAGTTTTTCATTAAGTAAGCAGTGTGTAATTCACTATGCTAATGTAACATTATTCAGCAGGTTTCTTTCAACTTTATGAAGCAAAATGTGTTCGTTCTATAGGGTGATGCAAAACCATAACTGTACGGTACAGATAAGTTGTCTGTAATTCAGTCTAAGGCATGGTATATTTGTTTTTCATTTTAACTTCATAGATACCAAATCACTTTATTTTTTCCTGTAAGGAAATGAGCTTTGTGGTCATTTAGCATTTGTGACAGCAAAATGATTGCAGCACTGGAATCAATGAATTATTTCATTAATCAATTTCTTAACCTGTCCTTTCTCATCAGAAGCTCTGCCTTTGAATCCAGGCTAGGATACTGGCCTCATTTCACAGCTGGTGATCTCTTAGCTGCTGTGTGATTCTGTTTGTTCTTGGTACAACAGAACAGATACCACAGCAGACAGTAAAGCTAAGGGAAGATGCTCAGTAAGATACCAGTCATTCATGGTCAAGTACAGGCTGTTGTGAGGGAATGATGAGCAAGGATGTGCAGTTTGTGAAATATTCACTTACAGCAGTGTCCGTAGGGATTTCTTACAAGGTGTTTTCCTCATTGCGGATAGTTCTGCGTGTTTCACCAAACCACTTCCCTGACAGTACAGTGGTCACTCACAGTCCCTATGTTCTTCTGTCTGATTTAGGGGTACGAGTCTCTGGGTTTCCGGCGCAAGAAGATAAGAAACCTCTCCAGAAGAGCATCATTGGTTTCCTCCAAGCAGGAAAACAGGTGGCTCCTACTACTGTGGACAATGTCAGCCAAGACACCAGAACCAACTCGGGCGAAAAAGACAGCAGAACCAACGCAGGCGAACAAGACAGCAGAGCCGACACGAGCGAACAAGACAGCAGAGCCGACACGAGCGAACAAGACAGCAGAGCCGACACGAGCGAACAAGACAGCAGAGCCGACACGAGCGAACAAGACAGCAGAGCCGACACGGGCGAACAAGACAGCAGAACCAACACGGGCAGTCAAGACAGCAGAACCAACACGGGCGAACAAGACAGCAGAACCAACATGGGTGAACAAGAAAGCAGAACCAACACAGGTAAACAAGACACCAGAGCCAACACGGACGAACCAGAAGGAGCTTTGAGTTTCTTTAACAAGAAGAGAGCTGCGCGAGAGCAGGCTGATGAGCAGCAGCGACAGTCCTTCTTTGAGAAGGTCCAGGCCCAGAGGCAGCGACTCCTGGAGACACAGCAGGCCCGTGACCATGGGGATGCTCCGATCAGCCACAGAGTCAGAGAGGATGAGGGAGGACCGTCATCAAGCAGAAACAACAGACCTTTGGGTCAAAGCTTCACTTGTCCTGTCTGTTTCCAAAAGCAGAACACAACCAATCTGGAGACCTTCAACAGGCACATTGACGAATGCTTGAGCGGATCTCCAGTGGATGAGCCCAGTTTAGTCCCTGGTGTGCAAGAGGGTGCAGACCTGATAGTCGATGAACCTACAAAAAAGTGCCTGGATAATAGGACCTGCACTTTGCCAAGGAGGAAAGATTTGAAATGCGACAGAACAGTGGGCATAGTGCAATTGGAAGACATTTCACTGGGTCATTGTAGTACTTCCCTAATCCTCCCTGTCAAGCACGGTGCTGATATAGTAACATCAACAAAGACAGTCCCAGGAGGTACAGAGAGTTTAATGAACATCACACATCCTATTAGGGAGTCGTATTCTAATAATGTAGCTTCAGTTAAGGAGACAACCATCTCACAGGGTTGCCGAATAACAAGTGTTCCCAGTGACAGTTCTTCAAAAAAACACAACAGCACTGTAAAAACAGGAGGGAATTTTGAGCAGGATGGAGTTAATCCCAGTTCAGGGCTAAGTGCAGGAGTTCCTGAAAGCAAGGGGGATGTTGGGCTGACACTCGGAGAAGGTGCTCTGAAAAGCTGGTCTTTAAAAGGGCAAGAAGACACCGCCCTGGTGTGTCCTGTCTGTAACCTTAAACAAGAAACGACTGACCTGTCCCTGTTCAATAGGCATGTAGATGTTTGTTTAAATCAGGATGTTATACAGGAACTCAGAGAAGAAAGAGCTTGCTCACATAATTCAAACCTTATGACACACAGGAAGTGTAAAGGTCAGTGTTTGCCTTTTCAACAGAATATTTATATCGGATCGGTTTGTGTAAAATACTTTTTTTTTTTTTACCCCAATTTATTTTTTAATTATTTATTTTAACTTAAAACCCAAACAGATTTTCGATTGGAAAGCTGTAGAAATCCTAACAAATCCCATTTCTCTAAATCTTAGGAATAATTGTTCTCATTTCTTGAAGGTTTACTATTTCCAAAATTGATTAAAGGAAGCACCACAAAAAGCAGGTGATACCTAATGTTGAATGTCTATTAGTTGCTGATGCACGCAGGTATTTAGGCACTCTTTTGCTTTTTGTCTTTAGATAGAACAGGCACATGTGAAGGATGTAGGCATATACAGGGTATATACATGTCCATGTTGATTCTTCTAACCTGTAAAGATGGTAAAACACGATCCAAAAAGCTGGAGGATTGTTGGTCTGCTTGTGTGTCTGTCTTTGTATTCAATTTAGAAATGTTTGAAAGGTACTGTATCCCAGATAAAATTCAATATGAGTGAAATATGAACAGTGGCGTTTGATGTCCCTAAATAAACTATAATGACACCGTTTGAAGCTCACAATTACTTCTGATTATGGAGTTTCACCAAGCAGCTGTTTAAAAAGAGGAGAGAAAAGGCTAGGGCTTCTTTAATCTCAGTTTGAGAAACATACTATAGCAACATCATTTTAGTGCTGCCTACAGCATGTTATTACTCCTTTTTCTTTGTAACTCCAAATATTTTGCAGCTACTGTATTTTGCATAAGAGCAATCCTCAGAAAAGGTTTGACTCATCCCGATTGGATTCCATTATAATGCACTGAGTCACTGAGAACCATCTTAAGCAGCAAGGGCAGCACAACAGAATTTGAAGAAATATTGAACCACGTTCCTGATACTGATATAACACTGCTGTGGATTATTGATATGTACGGGTTCTTATCATTGTGATACCATTGTTACTGTGGTACGATTATGCTAGTGGCAAATGCCCTTGCCCTCTAATTAAGCTTTATGTTTGTACAGCTCAATGAAGACATCGCTGAAGAATAGAGTTTGAAATGTCACAGAGAAGGAACACATTTCGTTTTATTTTGTCAAGGCTTCAACCATGAGTAATGAGTTTGCACAGGAAATCCGTGAGATCTGTGCATTAGTAAAAAAACACCACACAGAACAGCTGACTTGCATGTGCCATCATATCACTTATGAGGACCTGTGAAAAGAGTAATGCTAGTGAAGATGGCAATGCCTTTTCTTATCAGCCATTTTTGAGTCTTTATTGTTTAGCTGGATATTGAATTTCACAGATTTTTATCCATTGAAGACAGAAATTGCTCCAGATTTTTATGCTATCAATTACAGCTGCACTTTATAAAAGACGAGGGGTCTTTTCAAATCCCTCAGCTTTCAATTCAAGACACCCTGC
The DNA here is from genome assembly GCF_902713425.1 of Acipenser ruthenus. Lineage (NCBI taxonomy): Eukaryota > Metazoa > Chordata > Actinopteri > Acipenseriformes > Acipenseridae > Acipenser > Acipenser ruthenus. Next base: position 8,406,178 of record NC_081189.1, read on the forward strand.
CCTCTTTCCTTTCAAAAGCTTGTTGGATCCATTTTGTTCCCCAATTTAACTCTGATAAGGATAGAACCATTTAGAAGCCATTTAGTTCAATTTTCTACCTTGATAAGGGCTCATCTGATGGCTGTATTTTTTATAAGTGGTTTTTTTATGAAGAATATTTTTCTAAGAATTTGATTTCTAAGAATATCAAAATAGTGTAATCAGAACATAATTTGAATACAGTACACACCCCATTGCATCTGGATGTTTGTTGTTTTTTTTTACACATATTCATATAATCAAACTAAAACAATCCTGTTCATCTAAACATAATAACTTAAAATAATTACAAGTCGTATGATGCCTTTTAAAGAAATGTTATCCTTAAGTTTTTCAACCAAACATTACTCAGCCATTGCATTTATAAAGCCTGTGTGCATTGACATTTTGATGTATTTTAATGTATTTATTTTTCTGCAGGGAAGCCAGAGGATGGACAGAAGTCTCTGAATTCAAGAAGTAAAATAAAAAGGTAATATTGGCCTTCTTTAAATGTTGTTAGATTTTTAAACTATTTCAATGTACAGTGTTTGTAACCCAGTAGCTCCATGATGTTTCTTTTTTATTGGATCATCCATAAACACACATCATCCTAAACATGCTGTAGTTTACTTAAGCACAAGTCGATCCAACAGTGCTCATCCAATGGCCCCCGGTTATAACAGGAGCACTCGCCTCGCATTAGGGTGATACCAGATCCAATCCGCACTGCAGGGTGTTTAGCAACAAGGGCACAGGCACATTTTCTGAATGGAATAAACCAATTTTAACAATATAAAACTAGCAAGGAATTACTCTGAACACTAGCTTACCTACTCCTGGCTGCAACTAAGTTGTTTCTTACTAGTTTATGCCATTTATTTATGCTTAATAGGGCTTTAAATTTATTCCTGAATGTAACATACTTTAAGAGTACAGGTGTTAATGTTGGCATCCGGTCTAAATTGAAAATCTTACCTGTCCTGCAGAAACTCCACATCCATAAGAAGCTGAGATTGTGCACCACTGTTTTTCAACCTGTTTATATTTGGTATTGTTTTCTCCTTGTTGCAGATCAGGATCTCCACCTCTTCACCCGGTAGCGAAGAAGTCAAAAGCCCCTGCCACCAAGAACACTATCGACAGGTTCTTCAGATAGACGGCTGTACAAATAGCAGCCAACCAGGCATAAGGAGTAGCATCAGAGCCTTGCAAAAGAGCGCTCTCTGGAAAGACACTCATCATAGTGCAGAATTACTGCCCAGGATCGTGATGGGTTCATTTCTATTGCCAACGCAAATAATCATTTAGCTTAAAAATAGGGCACCAGGCAGGTGCTCTGCCAGTGTGTCTAATGGCCTGTATTGCCTCGGGTATTATAGCTGCTCTTGCCAGTCATTAAGCCCTTAAGGTACACAAGTAATTGTGCAGTTGTTCAAACGGTTTCTTCTTAAAAGACATTTGAGAGTGACTTAAGTATCACAAGGAAACTGACCATTTGTATGACCAGATCCAACCTGTTAGTAATTTAAAACCCTGTTTTGTGCACCTCATTGCAACAATAAGACAACAGGACAGCTATCCCTGGTACCTTAAAGGGTCAGGTGGCCAGTAATGGACACACATGTTGTTCTTTGTTGGGGTCATAGCTATAAGATGGGATATTGCCTACATTTAGCTTTTGTTGATGCACTTGCTTAAATCCTATTGGATATGTTATGCACTTAATATAATGAACTCCTTTTTTATTCTGTGAATGGTATAATGAAGAACTGAAATGTTAGCATCTGCTGCAGTGTTGGCGATAGATTTAATTAAATTTTTTATTATTGTCATAATTCAGGACAGCAGTTTACAGTATTTCAATAAAGAAATGAAGAGGAATATGTAGCTGTACTTTCACATCCATATTATATTCTGATCAAATATCCTTCTGTGTGTCCTTCTGGTGTGTTTTTCTTTCTCTTGTAAAAATGCTATCATGTGAATTGTAAACAAAAGATGGTTTAATAATATGTTGTGCATGTATCTTACTAATAATAAAACACATGTTATCTTTGTAGAAGTGCAATCTACATCTCTATGTAGAGTCACTCTGTATTTTTATACACTCATTGAGAGGCATGGAGCTCCTCAAGCTTGTCTTGATATTGCTGCTTGCAGACTAGCACCATTAGCTTCAGATCATTATTTGCAGAGCATTTAGTGGAATTGTTCAGAATACAAAATGTAATGCATATTCCCTTAAGGGACGGATAACGAATTCAGCATAATCCCATTAATACACTTGCCTTATACATACAAGGATTTTTAGGAAGTGGAGATTTCTATTCAGAATAGTATTCTTGACATGTTTTGGGATTCAGACAGCATTAGGGGTGAGGAGTAGTCCAGTTAACTTTTCCATACTTAGTGACTGCACTTGTGTGTTTCTTCTTTCTACATGGGGCTCATCCAAGCACAGAACACACAGAAGAACCGAGGCAGAGGGGTGGGGTGGCATTGCTTCAGTCAGCACAGTGAGCTGAGTGCATCTCACACTAAGGGGCTCAGTTCAATAAATACACTGTGCAAGACAGACTGAATAGGCTGGGCTAGCATAGGAGCGTAATGTGCATTTCCACAGATCACCCTAATCTATAGTTTAGCTGGTCGGTCTGGGTATCTGCTGTCTAGCTACTCTACATCTAAACTTGCACCGTATCAATCAGAATACCGAATTACTGTACCGGAACTTGTAACCATGTTATACAGAACTGAATGGAATTAAGATTTTAACTAAATTCAAATGGAATTCAAAGCAGACATTTCTCAACAGAATGAACAGAGTTGCAGTGTTTTGCTGCTGTTTTCAGATTAACTCTTTATCAGCGTTCATATCGATCGTCAGCCACTAAAAGCAATCTTCATTTGAAGAAAATAGCTGCCTGAAAGCCTAATTACTTTAAACTACTTGGAAAACAATGAAAATCAAGTAATCTTTTAAATAACACAGAGCTTTATAAATGTCAGGATCCACCACCGTTGTTTTTTTTTTTTTTTTACATACAAATGTTATGTATATATAGAAAAGAATAACGCATTAAGTTGCTTCTTATAATCTTTGGAAAATTTAGATTTGAGCTTCTCCACAAAGTTCTACAAATACACTTTAATTCAGTGTTGGCAGACCACCAACTTATTCAGAAAGATTTTAACCTAAAAACAAAAGAAAACAAAACAAAAAATGTTTTCCCCAGTTGATATTTTACAATGAATAAAAAAAGCCCATACATGCATTCAAAAAGGAGGTCTCTGTTGAGCTTGACTTTGGTTGATTTAGGTACATTCCTCATCCCGGCTTCCCAGTTCCTGAACTGTAAAGGTGATGTTGAAAGGCTGTGTGCTTGCCTTGCTATAACTCTCTGGTGTATTCTCAGTGACAATGCATGACAAAGGCCCTTGTTGAGAGAACAGCAAGAAAGGCTAGTGATGTCACATAGCACAGCCTCAGTGTCCCCCTTACATAAATGGGCTTCTGTGCAGAATTAACATTATTTTCAAATGACAGCATTTCAAGTTTAATAAAATACTATAATAAATTATAAAAGCTTAGTGACTTGTGTGATTGATGTGTGTGTTTATTGCAGAGACGCACACTTAGAAAATGAAAGAATCACTACCACAGCACTGCAGAAAAAAAAAAGAAACTGGAGGTGAGCTGGCAGGATTATCTGCATGTTTCCGATGGGTGTGAGCACAGTGCCTGTTTACAGAACAGGTTTCACCTCATTTGGTTTAGGAACAAGGGAGCTGACAGCACCTTGTCTGTAGTAGCAGTGCTAACTGCCAGCACTCCACCATGGAAGTGGCTTCAACTTTAAGAGACAAAATGAAGAACATTTCTGATTTAAAAAAGGAAAATCTAAATCCTAAGAACTGGGTGAAAGCTGATAATGTGAAGAGATTGAAAGAGAAGGTTCTGCATAATGATACAGAATCAGACGCAGACAAAAGCTTTGACAATAAGGAAATGTGTAAGTAGCAAATGTTATGACTTTTACAATATTTGGTTTCTTCTGTAAAACAACATGTTAATTTTATATTATTATTATTATTAGTTTATTTGGCGACTAACAGGTGTTACAGGGCAATACAAGGTAACAGTGTAAAAACAATATCTAAATACATTATAGTCTACAGTTAAGTGCAAATACTACTAAAATACAATATGAGATAAACCAGAATATAATATGTGGCTGTATATACACAAACTGTTGTAAACACTGTATTATATATATATATATATATATATATATATATATATATATATATATATATATATATATATATATATATATATAACCAGGGCTTATTAATCATCCTTTTCACATTTTTAAGTTTAATAATTCAAATTCTACTAAATAAACTGCTTACAATCCCCTAAATGAACTGTCTCGAGTTGTTTGTTTGTCCTTGGCTCTAATGATAATTTGGAGTTAAAAGCGTTGAGACTAGCAGTGCGTTGTTTGATTGTACTGCGTACAGTTATTAGACAAGGCAATTCATATCTGATTTCTCTCTTCGTGTATTTCGTTGCTTGTTTTGTTTGTTTATCCTGGAGAGACCCATTCCGGATTCCTGTCAAGACAAATGAAACAAACATCAGCAGTCACAAGATGACAGAGGGCATTATAATACGATTCAGTAAACGAGCTGGCACCTCAATTTGAAGACATTGCAATAAACAAATAACCAAACATAGTATAATAAAGTAACAAAACATACACCAATGTAGTTAGTATTGTTAACATACAACTCATTTAACATGGGCTTCTTCAATGTTACCATGCAACTGTAGAGCTTAGCTTGCTACCTTTCATTTTATTCATTTTAATTAGTTCTGCTTAGATCATTCTCTAATACGCTTAATAACTATTCAAGCAAAAATGGCTTCTAAAAAGAAGCCATCAAGGCTGATTGTGGGGAAGCATAATAGCGTTGCACTGTCCACTGAGGACCATTCACGAGCCATGCTAAAGCCTGTGCAATGCTAATATGCTTCCCTATGTCTCTTCCCCACAATCAGCGAAGCAATTTTCGCCATGCATGATGAATAATGATCTAATGAAAAGTTAATACACATGTAACAAATCTGGTAATTATTTAACTCTATTCCTTTCTGTGACCTCATCTGTGACCTTTTGACTTATGTACTTTTCATAAGATTTTATCTTAAATAAACCAACGCCCACTTAGTGTTTGTAAAAGGCAGGACCACATGGCAGCAACACTGAGTCACTCACACAGCAGGAATATATTGATCTTCTACACAACGCATGTGGTGTTCCAGACAACCTGGAGTGCTTTTGCTTTAATAAGTCCATTTTGCTGTTCATTCCCAGTTGAGCGAACAAGAAAGGAGTGGTTCTGATTTCCTTGGACTGTCCCCTGAATTCTCCAGCATGTGCCTGTGCTACATGAGCTCTGACGCTTGGAGCTTATTCTGAGGATCCTGAAATACAGGAAACACATAGAAAACCACTGTCACAGTTTATATCTTGCAGCAGAGATTAAACTCAGATCAAGTCTGATTAATATGTAACCACCGAGACAAGTGGACTGTAAAACATGTTTATTTTATACTTCAATCAGGTTTCATTGGATTTATTTTTAACTGATTTTTTTTTTTCATTTAAATCTGCAACTGGATGTAGTAGGTAGAAATTCTGGCAACCAATTGTTTGCGTTTTCAACATTGGAGCTTAATTTAATTACCACCCTCTGTGAAGAAATGATGATTAATGACTTGGTGGAGTGGCCTGCAGGCTGTTTGTTTAGAATGGTGTTCAGAATGACTTGGATAAAATAAAAACATGACTCCAAATAAAAATGTGATTTATTTATGTTTTTAGTTTGCCGTAGCCCTGTGAGTATACGATAAAGGGTAGGCTACCGACCTTATGCAGACATTATTTTGCAATGAATTGAAGAGAGGCCTTTCAAGACATTTAATAGATTTTTACTGTTTTATCCACGTTGATTTAATCCCTTCCTGTATTAGAATCATTTGTATTCTGTGATTGAACTCATTGGTTCTTAAAGGCATAGTGACCCCAGAGTTTAGAAACCACTCTGGGTTTTATTAGAGCTGTTTACAGCACTGGGAAATCCCCCTGCATCTATTTGTTTGGGTAATCCTGGGATAACCACAATCCAGGGTAATGGGTCACCTGTGCTGTCAAATTCTCTAATAAAGCAGGGTATAGGATGACCAGATCCTACTTCAAATAGACAAACATTTTGGCTCATGCCTTAAACTCTAACTGCTGTGTGTCTCCTGATATAAAGACGACCTAAAATAATAAGAAGTGGGGTTCCAGAAAATACAGCGCTCCACATCCCCATGTGTTGCTACAACTGTTTAAATAACGTACCTGTCATTTTTCTTTTCATTGTTAACATCCTGCCAGCTTTTTACACTTTAAAGTCTGTTTCAAAGCTCTTTTCAAAATGTCCGCTCTGATAGTGTAAGGATTATTGCCCACATTGTCAAACAGGTAACACAGTAATAACGATCCATGATGTGGTACGGAACAGAAAAGCCAGAGCAATTCTTATGTTTTTTTTGTTTTTTTTTCCTGCAGTGATATATTGTGAGGAGAGATCTCAAACCCTAGTGCACTAGAGCAGACATTTTGAAAAGAGCTTTGCAACAGACTTTAAAGAAAATGACAGATCCGTTATTTAAACAGTAGCAGCACGTGGGGACGTGTAACACTATAGTTTTCAGAACCCCTTACTTTCTCTTGAAGTCTTTTTGCATTTTAATGAAATAAAGAGTACCTTGACAGCTAAGTGTATCTTCATCAGAAGACGAAGAGTAGTTACATACATGATACGGGTTCTTCAAACACAACAAAAACTACTAGAAAATCAAGAACCCTGGCAGGAGCATTTCAGCATTACCAACTTCCCTGTCGGTCTCTCCTAGAACTGGTGGCACAGGCTTCCTCTTCATTTAAACCAAACCACCTCACCCAATCTTATTTTGCTACAGTAATTCTCAGAAAAAAAAGAGTTGGGTCTGGATAGAATTGGATGGGAGAACTCCAGGGAATATCAGGTGTTGGAGGAAGTGACACAGTTCAGTGTTGTTAGGGGGTCCTGTAGAGTTTCCCCTGCCCCGAATGATTCTCAAAACTACTAGACCTTGAATTCATGGGCAGGACTGTTGTACTAGGTCTGTGGTGTTAAAATATTTTTAATTAGCTTGACAGATGGCTGGTACTATCCAGTGATTTATTCTTTTAAATTTTTTTAACACTATGACAGAACCATTCTGTCTTTATGAGGGATTCAAATATCAACCACACTTCAAATGTGTCGCATTACAGTATTACAGATTGAGAGGGACTTCATTGAAGCTGCTAGAAGAAATGACGTGCCGACAATGAAAATTCTCGAAAAGAACGTTAACATCAATGCAAGGAACGTTGTAAGTAAATTATCTAGAAAATATCCACATTGAGACAAAGCTTCCCTTCGCTAAAGTGTCATCCCATATACAAAATACTACAAGACTTTAACAATAGTGTCTTATAATATACTATTGTATGTGGCAAGTTATAGAAAACTACAGTGTTTTTGGACGGTATTATAGAATTTTCATTTTTTAAAGACATTTTACAAAAAGCATGCAATTTAAATAAGGTTAAAACAGACATACGGTAAACATTTCCACACTGTCTACTCTCTGTCACCCCGACGTCATAAATTCAGTGTTCAAGGAGACTAATTCAAATTAAAAGAACCAATTAATTTCAGTTTAAGAAAAAAAACAGCAGACTTTCATCAGACAAACATGCATATACTGATGTTCAGAGATGATGAATATACAAACAAGGAACAATAAGGAAATCCACGATCAGATTTCTCCTCTTGTTAGATTGTAGGTTCTTGATAGAGATGTTGATCTTCACCCTTCTTTTAAAGAATCTGAATATTTTATTGTTTGATTGTAGGTTCTTGATGGAGATGTTGATCTTCACCCTTCTTTTAAAGAATCTGAATATTTTATTGTTTGATTGTAGGTTCTTGATGGAGATGTTGATCTTCACCCTTCTTTTAAAGAATCTGAATATTTTATTGTTTGATTGTAGGTTCTTGATAGAGATGTTGATCTTCACCCTTCTTTTAAAGAATCTGAATATTTTATTGTTAGATTGTAGGTTCTTGATAGAGATGTTGATCTTCATCCTTCTTTTAAAGAATCTGAATATTTTATTGTTAGATTGTAGGTTCTTGATAGAGATGTTGATCTTCACCCTTTTAAAGAATCTGAATATTTTATTTTTAGAATGGCCGCACAGCACTCCATTTTGCGGTTGCAGGAAAGCACAAGGAACCTGTGGAGCTCCTGCTAAGAAGGAAAGCTAGAGTGGACACTGCTGACAAGGTACAAGGGCATGAGCAGCCTGACCGCTCCTTCATACTTCATACAGCAGCTTTTCTACAGATACTTTTTCTAAGGTGTGTCCCTAGTCTGAATAAGTCCTCAGCTCTGGGTGACCGGGCCACATAAATATCCCACACAAGAAGAGTTTTTTTTTTGTAAAGGATAATGTTGTGTATTCAGTGAAACTCACACACTGATTATTCTGTACAATGGTGCTTTATTGCAACAACTCTTAATCCTAATGAGCACATACATTCTTAAAAGTAGTCTGGTATACATCCTGCTTTGTTCAGCAACTCAGCTACTGAGCTCATGGACTCGCTACAAGAACTTATAAAATGTTACTGTTAGCCGCAATGAATGTCATTTATTGATTATTGAAGCTGTTTAAAACACTTCCTAGTTTTGTTTTATTTTTCCAGCATGGAATAACAGCTCTTCACCTCGCTGCGTGGTTTGGATGTCTGGACATCATGACACTGCTAGTGCAAGCTGGTGCGGAACAGAAAGCTTTAAACTTAGTAAGGTTTACAGTTTGCTTTGCACTAACACATTTATACAGTGCGTGTCTGAAGTCAGGGAGCCCAAATGCCCGCCTTATTGGTGTGTGTTGCTATGATCAATAATGACATAATACCACGACTGGCCATATAGTAGGTGGTCAAATGTTTGAATATTTTGGTTGATGGTTCAACACCCTTCATTTTCAGAGAGAACTTATCAGTGGCAAACCTACAATGCACTAATGATGTTAATCCCTAAAAACAAGACCCAAAACTCCCCATAATACAGTGAAATTCAATAGACTGTCCTCACTTTCTAGCTTGGGTATTGACCACTGCTGGACCTTAAACCAATTAAACATTACAATGCTAGATTGTATCATCAGCTGGAAACAATCACACGTATGACAGTCCTGTTATACAGCCAATAAAAATGTAGAATACATAACATCTTTCAGAATACTTATTTCAGTAAAGCTAAATTCGAATCATACACACCAGCTATATCCAGTTCCCTGGAAATGGACTGCCAGCTGTTCTCCCTCATTGCCATGTCTTCAGAATGGTTGTTTACTGAAGGTGCGCAAGGGAAGCTGCTCCTCATTGGTCAGTTCCCTGGTTTTTGACTAGAATACAGACAATGTTTACTCAAGTTTTTTAAATAATGCACTGTCAGGGCAATTTGAAATACTGTCAGATTTTCATTTAGATTTGAAGTAACTATTCCGATGCAAATTTTATTTGACACAACCTCCAGGATACGTTCCAAGTATTGACATAACCGTGCTAAATTAGTAACAGAAACCACTGTATATTTTGTTGATGTTAGTACTGTGTCCATAGCAGACCATTCACATTTAGAATATGAAAGCTATTTAGAGCTCATATGTATCTGACAGAATGCATTTGTAGCCATAGTCACAGTAAAAATGAAATGTCTTTTTTACTCTCTTAACAGAAACATGTGCAGGTATTAAAAGCCTGTTATGAGCCCAGCATCACGTGCAACACTACACTTCATTCCTCCACAGTTCAACACAGTCATTTTATTATTTTCTATATATAATGGATCACTAATCCTAATCCCTATTGACTTTGACCCCAACCCTCATACGCTCTATACCACTTCAATAGCAATCAATAGACATCTGCTCAGTGTGTTCTTCACTCAGCCCTTCTGAAGAGATATAAATCATATTGTGCTTTCTCTCTTGAAGGACAGGATGAATATTATGCACTGCGCCGCTCTGAACAACAACACTGCTATCGTGAAATACATTATTGATGACTTGCAGATGAAGCAGCTGGATAAACCTGACAAGGTAAAGCATCTGGACTTGGAGATATGAGTCCAAGTATCAGTCAGTAAAATACAGTAGCTGACTGAACATGCTGGTGGTTCAAGTACACACTATTCCTTCCGGCCAAATGCATCTCCTGTACATACAAGCTCTTGCTTACTATTCTAGTCAAACAAGAAGCCCTTTCACCTGGCTGCTGAGCATGGCTGTCTGGAAATGGTGGAGATGATGATGGGAGAAGAATACAATCTGTCCACCAAGGAGAAAGACCAGGTCATTAAACACAATGCATTGGATTCTACAGTCTGTAATGCTATTGCATACTTTCATAGTTTGGTCAGATCTAACATACATGAATTGAAGGTGTAGCAGGAATATTTGTTGTGTTCTAAGTTATCAGTGTTGTGACAGAACCTAACCTGATATGATATACTGTACAGTACAGTGGTACAATGCTACATGCAGATAGTGTTCAGAAAATAAAGTACATGCTAATGAACACAGCTCACCCATCTGTGACAATCCGGCTGAAATCATGCCACAGGCAGCAGGGTCCACACAAGTGGATTCTAGCATGTTTGGATTCATGAATGTGGGAAACAGACCCTGAGACACTAGGTGTGTAATCTGCAGGCTTCAAAGAAGTGCACAAACAGACTCTCTTCATTCTTCATTCATTAGCCTGCTGCAAAGCAATTATGATCCGTCATTGAGGTGTCTCACTGCACATGGCTGGGGTCAAGCCTTTGATTTAAATTTTACACTGTGGTACAACTTTTCAAAATAGATTAGAAAATCAGGTTCTAAAAACGTAGGATGCGGGAGGTAGGAATGATGATGTGCCCTCTTCACACAAGTCGAGAATTATAATACAGGGACTGGACTGGACTGTACATATATATATATATATATATATATATATATATTGTATTTATTTCAGGACAATAATACAGCATTGCATCTTGCGGCTAAAAATGGGCATATAGAAGTTGTAAAGCTGCTCCTTGACAGCTTTGAGGAGGAGCGAAATGAAGTAAATGAGGTAGGTGAATTTGTACATTTTTTCATACATGAACGAATATGTTCTTGAACTTTGTAAATCCATATTCATAACATTTAGATGCATTCAGTGTTATGTAGTAGATCAACAAAGGGCAAAATAAATAAATACAAATAAAATCATGATAAATGTGACCTGTTTTAAAAAACAAAACTATGACAACGTAGAAAATGACCTAAATTTTTGTAATTATAAAGCATATTATTAAAACGGTAAAAAGCCACCATCCGTTCTCTTACTCTGCATCTTTGAGTTTCTGAACATGTTTCCACTCTTGTTGTCTTTGGCCTGTTCCCCTCGTGTACACCATGCAGGCAGGCAAGACTGCCTTGTATTTGGCTTCTGAAGGAGGCTATTACGAATGCGTGGAAGTCTTGCTGGAAGCTGGATGTGATGTCAACATTGTGACAAAGGTAAGTGTAAACGTCAGTCATTTTTTGGGCCGTTTGCAATCATGCCGAGTGGTTGTAGGTTTTGGTTATCGAATATTAACTTGTTATTATTTGTCTCTACATCTGCCTGTACCTGGAGCTGCTCTGAGCTTGTCTGGAGCCTCCGACACTAAGTGCTGGGACTGCACAGCCCCGCCCACTAGACACGGCTGGCAGAGTTCAAACCTGATTGCAATGGAATGAGGAAAGCTGTTCAGTCCCGGGCTCTGTAGACAATCTCAGAGTCAGGTAAAGGCTGATTCAAAGAAGGAGGACAGTCACTCAGTGTGGGAGCAGCAGAAACCAGAGCCGCTCTGAATGATTGCAGACACTGAACTAGTTGAAGAGTGTAAACATAAAGCCACTCAATGACATTTGAAGTTACTTTGTAGTGACAGGACGTGAGAACAACTGTGGTAGCGGCTAGGGGTCAAACAGAGAGGATGAGAGTCTCCACCAGTCTAGCACACTGGGAGTGTCTAAATTCACTGGTTTTGAACACCTGCAGGTGGCGCTTCTAATCTCGGATGAGAATGATCAGGAAATGTAATATGTAATGGTTATTTTTTTTTATTAGATTATAAAATCATAAATATAAAATCAATAAAAGAAACATAAAAAAGAAAGCAGACAGTTTGATCCTTTTCTCCACTATTCTGATTATTTTTGATCGCTAAATCATTGGTTTAAGCCAGGCATTGTGAGGGTGCTCCAGACTCAGTGGTTTCGTCACACTCTTGAACTTGACAATACACCCATTCTTTCAGAGACTCAGTAGGACCATTACAGTTAGGGGTGCCACCTCTGAGGTACAAAAGAACAGGACCTCCAAATGGAAGGGGGGGGCTGTTAAAAGTGTAAACTCCCTTTAGAAATTCCTATTCATCCAAAAGGAAACATTGACAAAATTACTACTATAGTACTGACAACCCATTCATATTGTGCGTTTGTTGCAGTAATATTGTATCCTGATCTATCTAATTTATAGTACTGGCACTTAGCGTCCTGGGAAGGTGTATTGAATTCTAGGGACACCTTCCTCAAAACGGGGACAATCCAGGGAAAACAGGGACAGGTGGAAACCCTATCCCAGTTTGTATTTGTATTTAGAACAGAAACACAAAGAAACAAGTGAGCAAAATATTGAATCATTTACAGACACACACATACATTGTTTTGTGCTCCAATAATAAGTCATTATAATGGTAAAGATAATCCTAAATAATATTTACAGTCATGTTCTGAACAATGTCACCCAATGGCTGTTCCTGATGAAAACGAATCTTAAATTCTAAATATTATACTGCTTGGCTATTTCTTTTCTCCAGGATGGCAACAATGTGTTACACGGAGTGTCAGAAAGTGGCCATGCTTCCTTAGTGAAACTTCTAATTGATAACAGAGCTGACATGAACTGCCTGAATGATGTGAGTATGTCTAAAATTAATTTTCCTGCTATAAACAGAAAAGTATTTGTCTGGTGTACAGGGATTTGTATTTGAACATCAACCCTCCGGTGTAGAAAAGTTCCTATTTTAGCATTTCAACCGATCATTGATGTTGCGATCAGGAAAAGTTTAACTTGCATCCATTCACCTGTTTACAAAGTTTTTTATTCACCAGAAAACTAGCATTGCTGCTGGAGATTTGTTTTTCTCTGCTGGCGAACGGTCCTGAGTCAGTATTGAGAAATGCATCGCCCAGTTCAACCCAGTTCATCCACGATGTTTGATTAAAGCTATGCATACAGAATGAGACACAGCAGAGCTAACGTACTGCATGTCTTGTAAACTATGCAGGGAGTTCTGTAACACTTTAAATCCACTTTGATGTTTTGCATATCTTCAGCAGTTGTTTTCCGATCACAAGCCGTGCCAATAATAACATGTGATTTGAAGAAACTTTTGATCTGGCCAATACTGTGAACGAATAATGATAGTTAGGACAGATTATGCCATTTTGTGTTAAAAGACTAACATTTAGTTGTTAGGTTTATTTTTTTATAGTGAATGATTCTCCCAAGTTTAACAAATAAAGAGGCCTACATTCTGATCTCCAGCGGGGTGGGGGGTATAGTTGTACTTGCTTTAATTCTTCTGTCTCATTTTCTTTCCAGCAAAAATTGGCACCGATTCACTTGGCAGTTACCAATTGCCACATCCCTGTCATCCACACCTTCATAGAGTCTGGGTGTGATATGAATGCTACTGATAGTGTAAGTATCAGTGAGATCAGGACACAAGCTGCTTACTGCCACAGCTGGTAAGGCATCCCCCTTTGGGCTGGCTTCACAGACCCTGAATATCAATAATCTTGGACTGCCTTACCTAATCAGATATTACATTAGAGTAAAGGGCTCTGTGAAACCAGCTGTTTGAATATGATATTCTAATGCAATAAAAATAATCTCTGCTGGTTTGTTCGTTATAATATACTTACAATCCAATTGCTTTTTTGTAATGATTATAAAAATTTTAAAAAATGCACACAAATGAACTTTGTTTTCTCAGAGGAATCAAACTGCACTGCACATAGCTGCAGAACTGGGGAAAGCAGACATTGTGGAAATGATTCTAAAAGCTGGTGCAGATCTTTCTATCCAAGACAAGGTAACTGGGGCTGGGGGGGGAGCTGGGGGGGGCAGCTGGGGGATTAGTCTGGAAGGTTGTGAGAGCACCCTGGAAGAATTAAATGAAGACCGACACAGCATTATCCACAAAAGACAGCATTTGTTTGTGAGTCTGTATGGTTAAATGTCCTTCCCACTTATTAAGTTTTGCACCTGATAAATCTAAACTGGCACACAAAGCAAAATAATTCTTCAGCTTCAATTACCGTTACTGCTGTCTCTAATTTGATAATTAATTACTGCACAAAGGGTAGCGGACGGCTAGAAAAATAGGAAAAATGGAATTGAATTGCAGCGTTTTTTATAAGATATGTTTTTTGGAGAGAGGGGGGCTGGTTTTGGAACCACCTTCTATTGGAATGGCTATGTCTAGAGGTAACTATAAGTAATAATATTTAAGACCAGCCATTATATAAGGTCACTTATACTTTTTACAATTATTACACTGACAATTTTACTGTGTAAGCAAAGATTTCTAATTTTTTTCTGCCTTCAAGAACCTTTGATCAAACATCACATTTTTCACATATGAGTTACTGGCATTTTATTCATCAGTATGAGATTCCTTGAGATATCATGTTATTTTTTTCATTCACTTGTAAATGAATGGCTGATTTAAAGCCTGATTCATAGCTAAGATATGACCCAGCACACAGTTCTGCACAGTTTGGCAATTTTCCTAGAATATTCTATGTAACAGTTTTTTTTTTAAATAGTTTTAACAAAGAGTTGATGTTTTTGAATTGGTGTTGATCAGTTTATTTTCTTCCAGCACAGCACTCTTTAAGAGCTCATGACAGCAGTTTGGCCCAGCTCGGTCTGATTTTTCTCACTTTGGTTTTCATAGCAAGGTAAGACTGCATTGGCTGTGGCAGGAAGAGGAAACTACGTGAATATTGTTGACATGATCATCAAAGCAGAACGATACTTTGAATGGAAGAAGGTAAATCAATTTTAAGTGGGGATTTTTATAAGAAGTAAAAAAAAAAAAATGACAGTTTCGCCTGTTAAAATAGTGGTAGTCAGATGTCTGATCCATTGTATAATGTACTGAATATCACAGATTATATTTCAACACATGCATTAAAGGGTACATAAGGACCTTTTTATTTGATTGTGTTACATGTTCCCATGTGTTGCTACAACTGTTTACGTAAGGTGTGTGTGTATTGTTTTAATTTTTTTTTTACATTTTGACCACTTTTTTAAACTTTTAAATTGCATTCCCTGCCTCAAGATGACTTCCCATGTACCTGCATGGACCTCTCAGAACTACATTGCATTCCCTGCCTCAAGATGGCTTCCCATGTACCCGTATGGACCTCTCAGAACTACATTTCCCATCATACGGGTACATGGGAAGCCATCTTGAGGCAGGGAATGCAATGTAGTTATGAGAGGTCTATGCAGGTACATGGGAAACCATCTTGAGGCAGGGAATGCAATTTAAAAGTTTAAAAAGTGGTCAAAATGTAAAAAAAAATAAAAATACACACACCTTACGTAAACAGTTGTAGCAACACATGGGAACGTGTAACACAATAAAATTAAAAGGTCCTTATGTACCCTTTAAAGCCTTGTCTTAAAGTGATATTGTTACCCATTCTAGCAAATACAGAGGGTGGTTTTAAAGTTCTAACGTTAGTAGGCCACTTTGAAATGCTGCTGTGAAAAAAAAATCATTCACAGCAGAAATGTGGCAGGATGAG